>NC_089839.1:190641291-190980874 GCF_035609145.1 Eleutherodactylus coqui
CTAGGAAACGAGTAGAAAATGTAAAAAAATAGGAAACCAGGAAGCTTGTGCATGACAGCGTGTTTAAAATACACTGTTCATGCGCAGGCAGACGCATGCAAAACCGCGACAATACGCAGGGATACGCAGTTCCCTATGCCGGTAAAACACTGCAATTTTTATGCAGACTATTACCGTACGGTTGTGTGAGCCCGGCCTAAGACTAATTGCACATCTCGAGCATGATACTGGGCTCTGAAACTCCTCAAAACCGCCTTTGATCACTGCAGGAAAGTAGCGATCCTCTGTCGGGGCTTTTAGCCATGCCGGAGGATCGGCAAGTGTTTCCCATTGCTTTCAATGGGAAACCTCACATCCCACTCATGCGCACCTTGCAAGCCGTGCAATATTTTTTTCTGGCCCCATTGAAAACAATGGGCGAGGCATTCCGAGGGAGCGAACAAAGATAGGACATGCCACGATTTTTATATCGCTCATGTATATGACCCCATTCAAAAGACTGGGCTTCATATCCGTGTTAGATTGGTGTGTCTCACAATGCACAAATCTTGCACAATTTTCTCAGCCATGTGAAACTGGCATTTTCTATCTTTGGGCATGGCCTCGCATCGCATCACCCATTGTTTTCAATGGGGCCGGCAGCAGCATCGCACCGCGTTGAAAACAATGGGAGACACTCCGCGATCCACTGCTGCGGCTGTCAGACCGAAGTGATGTGAGGCGGTGTTGATATAAAGACTCCTTGCATCAGTGGGGAAATCGCATGTTGGTAATTGTGATCTCGCAGTCGCCCATGTGAAAATATTAGCCTAAGGCTGTATTGTGAGAGTTTTGTGCATTGCCAGATGCACAAAAATGCAACCCATTATTTGCAATGAGCGTATTTACATAAGCAATTTTCTTTTTCTCGCAGCGATGCTGCGATATCAAAAGGCTGCAGCATGCTCTATTTTTCTACAAGTCCGTAGAAATCTCACCCATTATTTCCAATAGGTGAGAAGAAAAAAAGCACAATTTTACAAGCGTGAGTTTCTCGGACTAATATCAGGCTCACCTGTGTAAATTAGTTTGTATGCCGGTTCAGATGTCCCAAGCCCGGTGCATATACGCCACAATGCCAAACCCCCCCTTCCCTCCCTCTCACGGGCTCTCGGCAAGGGGAGAAGGCAGGATCCGGCAGGAGTTAGTGCGCTAAGTTCCTGCCCCTCTCCGCCCCTTGCTGGCAGCCAGCAATGGGAGGGACGGGAGCTTAGCAACTAGCTCCGCCCCTCCCATTGCAAACAGCCGGCAAGGGGTAGAGAGGAGGAGAGAAGGGGGAGGGAGTTTAGCAGTCATGCTGCTGAACTCCCTCCCACCTTCCCTCCCCGGCAGCTGTCTTTGGCTCCCATAGGAGTCTATGCAGCGGCCGACGTATTCCGGACAGGAAGATAGTTCCGGGAATACACCTGTGTGATCTAATGTATTGTAATCCTATGCATCAGATGGTAGCGTACATCGTCTGGCCATAAAAACAGCGGCCGATATATGCTCATGTGAATAAAGCCTAAGGCTTGTGTCACACAAGCGTTTGCATGCTTGCGCACGCGTAAGCATAGCATTTATGTGAAACGAATGATGCTCTTTTGCATGTGCATCGGCGTATCTTACTGGCAAAAAAATATACAGCGATTGAAATGGCTAATTAGTCTAATTAGTTCCAGAAGTGTTCTTTTTCCTGCATAAATACACAGGGTTTCATGCATCTCCTAGCGTATTTTGCGCGTATTTGCGCTTCCCCATTGACTTCTATGAGGACTTTGCTGCATAATTGCATAAGAAAGTAGAGCATGCTGCATATTTTTTGCATGACTAAAATGCGCAGGAAAATACGTGCATGTGGAGAAATGCGCACAAACTTTGCCTGCGCAAATACGCCTGTGTGATGCCGGCCGAAGGGCCTGTTTCCATTTTATTATGGCCACCTATCAGAGGTGCCTGCGGGCTTTAAATTTAGAGTCCTAAAAAAGCACCCCCAGACAGACCCCGGTCAGAGACTCTACCAATAAGCTGTTTCATCAGGTTTCCATTAGTTTTTGGCGGGAAAGAAGAGTGGGGTGGATCCCATTATTCATTTCAGTACAAAATGCCAGAAAAGAATAGCAACCTACTGAAACGGAGACGGTTTCCATCCAGGGCTGTTGTTTCGTTTTTTTTAAACGGAAACGCCCACAGCACCCCCAGACGGAGCACTGAATGAACTGTGAGCAGGCCTAAGCAGTTATTACGGTAGGCCAGGACGCAGAACACATACATGGCAGGGTCTTATAACGGCAGCTTGTTGGTGGTTTTCCTTATATTTTTTTTTTTTATGAAGTGAAAATGATGGGAGTAATGAACGTCCTCATTTTGTCTCGTATAGTGAAATACGGTATTGTATATAGCGGACAGCTGGACCGGTCATGTGATCTGCTGCTATTCTGATCGCTCTGACTATACTCTCTCCACACATACCATCTAACACATGTCATGCATTCCTAGAGCAGAGACATTATGTGACTTCCGTGACTACAAGTCCCAGCAGAAGATTCATGAGTCAATACATTACATCTGCTGGAAGGTCAGCCATATTGGTTGTCACGCACTTTTCCTGGATAAAGATCATTTTTTGACGTTTAACAGAAAAAGATGCCTCTACGAGTTATATTTACTGTTTGTTTCTCTTCTTCATTTTATGTTATTTGTACTCTTTATATGTTTTAGGTTTACATTAATGATGGCGTGATTATACTGTTCTGCATGGCTATCTGTAATTGGATCCACTGGATTGATTAGAACTACCAGTAAGAACCTAACTATGTGATGATGTGATCTGTTACCTGGGTGACCCTTGTCTGCTTATTGGAGAATTAGCAATTTATTGGATGGATGCATAGATAGAGATAGATAGATAGATAGATAGATAGATAGATAGATAGATAGATAGATAGATAGATAGATAGATATCAGGTTAATATCAGATAGATAGATAATGAGATAGAGATATCAGATAGATATGAGAGAGAAATCAGATAGAGATATCAGATAGATAGATGGATAGAGATGAGCGAGCATACTCGTGAAGGGACAATACTCGAGCGAGTATCGTCCTTTTCGAGTACCTGCCTGCTCGTCAGAAAAGATTCGGGTGTCCAACCCACCGCTCATCCCTGCCGTCACCTGAATCTTTTCTGACGAGCAGGCAGGTACTCGAAAAGGACAATACTCGCTCGAGTATAGTCCCTTAACGAGTATGCTCACTCATCTCTAATAGATAGATAGATATGAGATAAATATTAGATAGATAGATAATCAGGAAAATATTAGATAGATAGATAGATAGATAGATAGATAGATAGATAGATAGATAGATAGATAGATAGATAGATAGATAGATAGATAGATAGATAGATAGATATCAGGTAGATATATATGAGATAGATAGATATCAGAAAGATAGATAGATAGATATCAGATAGATAGACAGTCAGATATGAGATAGATAGATATGAGATAGATGGATATGCGATAAAGATAGATAGATAGATATCAGGTAGAGAGATAGATATTAGATAGATAGATAATCAGGTAGATATGATATATATAGATGGATATCAGATAGATAGTTGGATAAATAGATAGATATGAGATAGATATATGGATAAATAGATGGCTAAATGGATAGATGGATAAATGGATAGATAGATAGATGGATAGATATGAGACAGATAGATAGATAGATTGAGATAGATAGATAGAGAGATAGGTAGATACCGGTAGATATAGATAGATAGATGGATAGATGATAGTGGTGCTCTGTTCCAACTAATAGAACAGAATGCCACCTGTTATTGCTGACACTGTCATGGTGTTTGGCAACAAAGGGTACAATCCTTTACCCTGTGGGTGAATGCAGTTTTGCAATCATACTGACTTCTACAATGAGCTCTCACAGTACTCATGGCAGGTATTTTAAATGTGCCCTCCCCGTGGCCAATATTATTAATAGTTTTTAAATCCATAAATTGCACGCCCCTCCCTGAGTGCCGCCCTAGGGAGCTGCCTACTGTGCTTCACCTTCATCTGGATCCTGTATTAACATAAACTCTACTACTTTTATTAAGGATTGCACAACCTCGAAGTTTGCCATAAAGTCTGGTAGTACAGGGGCTTTATTAAAAAGGAGGGAATATAGTGTAGGGGTTTATTTCAAAACTATTTTTGTGTAGCTTTTTTCTTTTTCTGTTCTTTAAGCAACAATTTTTTTTTCTTTTTTTTTTTGTGTAGTCCAGATATTACAGAATGATACGTGTGTGAGTAATAATTTTCAATGATCTTTTTATGATACTCATACTTTTTGTGGCTTTTCTAAGTCATATGAAGCATTTCTCACAGTATGGCCCCCTGCACATGGGCGGAAATTCTGCGGCAGAATTTCCGCCCGTAGCTGCTGCCATAGGATTGCATTAAATAACGCAATCCTAGGCAGACGGCCATGATTTGTCCACGTGAAAATACATGCGGAAAACAAATTGCGACATTCCTATTTTTGTGCGGGTCTCGCAGAGGCCCGCACAGAAATGTCAGTGGTGACGGGCCACCTCCTCTCTGCACATGCGCCGGCTGGGCAGCAGCCGACACACAGTGCAGAGAGGAGACGCCGGGAGCGGGTGAGCCACAGGGCTGTGCAGAGGCACGGGTCCGCATCCCGCTGCAAGAATTCAGGATCCGACCTGGCCGTTGGCAGGCGGCCTAAATGAGTTAACCTCTTGTTGTATAACAATGTCTGTATAACATTCTGTTTACCCATTTCTTAGGCTAGGGCTTTACAAAAAACATTTGTTTACTTGAGGTCTTGATGAAATTGTGGGTTACAGATAATGGCAAAAATTCAGACCCACATATGCAATTTCAGGCTCAATTCACACGCGTGCATTTGCGCACGCAAAATTTCAATACACAGTGAATAGAGCGCATTGATTTTAATGGGTTCCTTTACATGCACGGACACAATCATGTCCCGATTTTAATGAGTTCCAGATGATCTTCTTCTTGTGGAATTGTGCAGCATAATGAGCGTGTATTTGCGTACCCCCCATAGACATCTATGGGGGCCATTAGTGCACACAAAAGTAGAGCATACTGCGTTTCTTCAATGTGCGTGCAATGCACTTGCCAAAAAAAAGAAATTAGTTTGAAGCTATTGAAATCAATATGTTTTAGTCTCTGCATACGGCGCCCAAATTCTTCACATGCAAATCCGTCCACAAATCCGTGAAGGAGCCCTAACACATATGGACAGTACACAGACTGAAAATAGGCACATGTGAATAAGCCCTTAACCAAAAGCTGAGGTTCAGCCTAACTAAGGACCACTTCACACGGACATATTTGTGCAGGCAATACACAGAGAATAGGATCCATTGATTTCAATGGGTTCATTTACATGTGCCTATTTTCCTGCGCATTTCGCAAAAAAATACGTAGCATGCTCTACTTTACTACACAGTTGTGCGCTACAGATCCCCATAGAAGTCAATGGCAGGTCCACAATAATCTAGGAGATGAGTGAATCACTGTGTAATTGCACAGGAAGAAGAACACATCTGGAGCTCATTAGACTAACGAATAGAGATGAGCGAGCGTACTCGGCCACGCCCCTTTTTTGCCCGAGCGCCGCGATTTTCGAGTACTTCCGTACTCGGGCGAAAAGATTCGGGGGACGCCGTGGGTGAGTGGGGGGTTGCAGCGGGGAGTGGGAGGGAGAGAGAGAGGGCTCCCCCCTGTTCCCCGCTGCTACCCCCCACTCTGCCACGCCTCCCCCCGCCCCCCGAATCTTTTCACCCGAGTACGGAAGTACTCGAAAATCGCGGTGCTCGAAACGAGTAGGTTCGCTCATCTCTACTAACAAACCATTTCGATCGGTGAGTATTTTTTTGACGCGTGCAAATTCCCAAGCCTTGCACGTGGAAAAAGTAAAATATGCCAATACTCAGCAAAAAAGCATTGTTCATTCCACACATATGTAGCGCTCATATGATTCTGGCCTTAAACATACATGTGGCTTTTTTAATGTATACATAGCAGCGCGTTTTCATATGTTATTGTGTTGTTTTAACATTACAAAAGTGTACATATTTTACTGTAAAGTTTTTCTTTTAATTAAAGTTTTGTAGTTGAACTTTTTTCCTTTTTCAAGCCATTAACAACAGAAAGCAAATATAAGTGAGGGCCAGTACGCACTAGCGCTTTTTGTTTCCATCTAGCTGTTTTGCTGTGGGAAAGAGAACAGAAATGACAAATGGAAGCCAACGTATAGCTTCCGGTTGGCTTCTCTTTTACATTGACAGCAATGTTTAAAAAAAAAAAGCTTGGGTAACTTTTTCTTTACTGGGAGCAAAATCACCGCAGTGTGCGTTTTTGCTTCAGTTTTAAAAACTGAATGACAACGGAAAATTGACAAACGGATTGAAACTGAAGATTTTGAGTTTCAATGTACGACCATGGGCAAAAACTAAAGTGTTTTCTTTCTGTTTAGCTGCTTCCATATAGGAAGAGTTGGATGGAACCAAACAACGCTACTATGAATTTGGCCTTAACCCTTTCCAATCCAATTTGTATCCGGATTTTCCTAGGGGGCTTATTCTTTTTCTGCCGTTATACACAGCGCTATCTGCTGGCTAAAGCCAGTACAACATGAGGTAACACATTGGATAGGCTCTGACAGCAGAGAGGCTGGCAATATACAGTAAGAGAACCCCGACGAATGTCTTCCAAAATCAGAACTGTACAGCCTTAAATCATAATGTCTTTAGACGTCAGACAGTGGATTGGAAAGGGTTAAATGTATGGAAACATAAAGCTTTTCCTTTTCCATACGTTTTCTATTGACTGTAACCTAAAAAAATGAATGTTCTCGAGGACACCGCTTTTTTTGTAGAACAGAAAAGCGTAGCATGCTGCACTTTTCTATCCCACAAAAGTACAAAAGCATAAAGGAGGTCAAACACAGTCATAAGTTTGCATTTTGAACTATGTTTGACCAATTCTAGTCTATTGGTTACGTCAAGCAATACTTTTCAATATGTTTTCTTGTATCAAAGCATATACGCTTGATGGCCAGTTGAAATGTCCTGTGAACAGCCCCTTAGCTATATCTGCATCTGAAGGTGACAATCAACATGACCGCTCCAAGAAGTGTTATCACCAAGCTTCCCCACATTCCTGACTTACATACATCCCCAGATAAATAGTGTTACTAATGGCTAGTGGACCAAGGAAATGTGTTGTCCTGGAATCCAGAGGGCTTGTGAACAACCCACATGGACATTATCATGGGAGCTATTAAACATGGCAGAGAGGCGGTACAAGGGTTAATATTTACGTGATATATATTTTTTTAATCTATGACACGTAGGCCACTGATTTCCTTCCGTACACATCTTAGATATAGATTTCATTGGGATTAATGCAACTTTTTTTCTCAATGCATATGGAGGAAGTTTTGCCAACCTTTTGGCGCCAGTTTTGCTTTAGCCCAATGATGACATTTGTTTTGGCGTAGAATATGTCTATAGTTTTGGAACCGTGCCGGGCCGGTGAGCATTAAAGTTTTAAAACCAAAATAATTTCTAGACAACACATATGGCAACAGCGTTAAGCATCTCATTGTAAAGAGATACTTAAGTATCGTAATGTACTCAGCCACAAGGGTCTGACCTCGGTATGACGTTATCAGGTGATCAAGTAGTGCCGCCATCTTAAGGTTCTAAAATCGCCGTACAGCTAAAAATTAGTGTAGCTCTGGACTCCAACGTGCTATCATGTAGTGTCGGGTGTCGTTCATTAGTCTCAGTGAGTTCTACAAGTATACGGTGTAAAGAAAGAAAAGAGTAAACAGAAAATAGTGGTGCGAAAAAATTGTTTTGCAAAATGTTGTGACATATGGCTAATAAATGGTTTCAAAATGCTCAAAAATGCATCTGAGAGGATAGAGCAGCTCGTCAGAATGACGCAAAGCCTAAAATCACTAATGCTGAACGTCAAAAGGCTTATCAGGAGAGTTTCAAAGTTGAGGCGGCCGAGCGTTGTGAGGTGACTTCAATGTTACTGGAGCCCCAGCCGAGCACTTACACGCTTTAAGCTTCCTGAAAATGCATTTTAATCTAGATTATCTGCCCAATGAATCTCCCATGACTCTGTGGGCTTCAAATATAGAATTTAATTTTCACCCGTAATATTGACGTCGATGTTTTACTATATATGTTACTTCTTCTATCACAGACCCATTGCGCATCTCCTAACATATATATATTACTTCTCCTATCACAGATCCATTGGACATCTACCATATATATGTTACTTCTCCTATCACAGACCCATTGGGCATCTCTTACCATATATATGTTACTTCTCCTATCACAGATCCATTGGGCATCTCTTACCATATATATGTTACTTCTCCTATCACAGATCCATTGGGCATCTCTTACCATATATATGTTACTTCTCCTATCACAGATCCATTGGACATCTACCATATATATGTTACTTCTCCTATAACAGACCCATTGGGCATCTCTTACCATATATATGTTACTTCTCCTATCACAGACCCATTGGGCATCTCTTACCATATATATGTTACTTCTCCTATCACAGATCCATTGGGCATCTCTTACCATATATATGTTACTTCTCCTATAACAGACCCATTGGGCATCTCTTACCATATATATGTTACTTCTCCTATCACAGACCCATTGGGCATCTCTTACCATATATATGTTACTTCTCCTATCACAGACCCATTGGGCATCTCTTACCATATATATGTTACTTATCCTATCACAGACCCATTGGGCATCTCTTACCATATATATGTTACTTCTCCTATGACAGACCCCTTGGGCATCTCCTACAATATATATGTTACTTCTCCTATCACAGACCCATTGGATATTTTTTACCATATGTATGTTACTTCTCCTATCACAGACCCGTTGGGCATCTCCTATCATATATATGTTACTTCTCCTATCACAGACCCATTGGGAATCTCCTACCATATATATGTTACTTCTCCTATCACAGACCCATTGGGCATCTTTTACCATATATATGTTACTTTTCCTATCACAGACCCATTGGGCATCTCCTACCACATATATGTTACTTCTCCTATCACAGATCCGTTGGACATCTACAATATATATGTTACTTCTCCTATCACAGATCCGTTGGACATCTACCATATATATGTTACTTCTCCTATCACAGACCCGTTGGGCATCTTTTACCATATATATGTTACTTCTTCTATCACAGACCAATTGGGCATCTCCTACCATATAAATGTTACTTCTCCTATCACAAACCCATTGGACATCTCTTACTATATATATGTTACTTCTCCTGTCACAGACCAGTTGGGCATCTCTTACCACATATATGTTACTTCTTCTTTCACAGACCCATTGGGCATCTCTTACCATATATATGTTACTTCTCCTATCACAGATCCATTGGGCATCTCTTACCATATATATGTTACTTCTTCTTTCACAGACCCATTGGGCATCTTTTACCATATATATGTTACTTCTCCTATCACAGACGAATTGGACATATCCTAATATATATATTTTACTTCTCCTATCACAGACCCATTGGACATCTCTTACTATATATATATGTTACTTCTCCTATCACAGACCCATTGGACATCTCTTACCATATATATGTTACTTCTCCTATTACAGACCCATTGGACATTGACTTGGTTTGGAAGGTGTGGAAATTTGTCTAGAAATTTCAGACCTCGACTGACTAGAATTTTTTTTTACAAAACCCATCACGCGGCTCATATTCTACACCCCTAAAGACTTGTGGCTGTGACCCTGACAGCCCTATATTTTTTTCTATTGAGTTCCATTTTACTAAACATTTACCTCAGATGGCAGTAGCGTAACCGGAACTCTCTCTTCTTCCAGCATTCGATGAGATTCCTTCTCCCAGTGTAGATAATCGATGAGCGATCTGTGGTCAAATTGCCCGGTTGGCGCTTTTTCCGTCTGGTCTCTTTGTATCATGCCCACTGGTACTTGCGGATCCGGTGCCAGCACCTCCATCTCGCTCTGGAGTTCCTTTAACTCTTCAGGAGACAAATTGGCCAAAATCTCATCTTCATCAATATCTCCAAACAATTCCTCCACATCTGAGTCTTGGCTGTACTGAGACATGGTTGCCGGTATTGTCCACAAAGAAAGAGATGCAGGCGGTTATGGTGTAACGTGTTGTATCCTCCGAGAGGAAGCCACCGAGAGTGACCGAAGTGACAGTCACTTCAGTTGAGGCCAGAGCTATATTAAGCCGTGGAAGACTACATAGAGAATTTATGACCCTGCTGCCATGTTCTGTTTTCAGCAACTGGTGTCAGCTGTGCAAACGCTTTTGACATTTGAGTACAGCTGATCCCCCTCCTTCATTGTGTAATATGTAGTGGTCTTTTTCCAGAGGGTTCCAGGGATAGACCGGGTCATGTAGCTCTCTCTGCGGTCACCAGAGTGTCAGTTTGTGCAGAATTTTAGGGGTTAATGTCATGGATACAGATACGAGCATGTACACAAGGTTGCACACTCGTACATGCACTTAGGGTTGACAATATCATGCCATGAGTTTTAGCCTCCATATCAGTGCCAGTTATATACTTCCCTAGGGCCCAATGTCCACGGGCGGATTTGATTTGCAATTCAAAGTACCCATAGGAAAGCGTTGGCATCCCCAACTGAATTTAAGCATGCAGATTTTATTTGCGGACCGCTTGGTGCGGAAAACAAATCGCAACATGCTCCAGTTCAGTGGGGATTCTGTGCGGACGGGCTCAATAGCAGTCAATGGGTGCGGACAATCCGCAGTATATCCGCAAATACAATTGTGGATGCATTGTGGATTTGAAGGTTAAATCAATTAGGGAGGTGGGGAAAAGACTAGAAGGTGGGGTCGCGGATTTTTTCCACGTGGATGATCTGCAGTGCATGCACGTACATCCGCACGGAAAAAAATTGCATCCGCAGGCATTTAAAAATAACTTTGGCACTGGCAAACAGGTCTTCCATTGCGGAAATCCGTGCGTGCCGTGGACATGAGGCCTTAGGCAGACGACCCGCAGTTTAAGCCGCCCATAGAGAAACATGGGCGTCCGACCTGAATTAAAGCATGCGGATTTGTTTTGCGGATCTTTTGGTCCAGAAAGCAAATCGCAGAATGCTTTATTTTGCTGCGGTTCCCGCACAGACGGCTTCTGTTGAAGTCAATGAAAGCCGTCCGATCCGTGGCCCATCCGCAATTGAATTGCAGATTCTGTGAGAAAGCAGGAGATTTAAAAAAAAAAAATCTCTACTGCGCATGTGCGGCAGAACTACTGCACACATCCGCAGTAAAGACCAGGACAGGTAAGCAGTGTTCTCAGCCATGGGCAGGGTTAGATTCCGCTGCGGGCTCCCGCATGCGGAATCCAACCTCCCCGTGGACATGAGGCCTAACAGAACCATTCAGATGGCCACGTGGGAGTGCTCTGTGTGCATTGACAAGTGGTCACACACATTAGATATAACTATCTTCTGGAGTAAAAGCCTTAGGCCTCATGTCCACGGGAAAAATTAGGCCCGCCCCGGATTCTTCATGTAGAATCCGTAGCGGGTCCCTCCTGCCCCGCGGACATGAGGCCTAAAAATAAGAATAAACTCACCTGCTCCGGACGATGCAGTTCTTCCCTTCTTTGAGGCTGGATCTTCTTTCTTGGGCCCAGCGGATGTGCTGAACACGCCGGCAGCGTGCCGCACGCATGCGCCGGGCACATCTGCCGGGACGTAGAAAGAAGATCTGGCCGCGAAGAAGAGAAGAACCGCATCGTCCGGAGCAGGTGAGTTTTAATTCTGGTATGGGTCTCCTGCGGATCCGGACGGCTTTCATAGGCCTCAATAGAAGCCTGCGGGAGCCGTCCCCCCGGGAGACCCGCACTAAAATGGTGCATGTCCGGATTTTTTCCCGCGCGTGGATCCACGCCTGATGGCAAAAATGACATCTGCAGGTATTTAACTACCTGCGGGTGTCCAATGCATCCCTATGGGGCTCGGATTCGCATGCGGGAGAAACGCTGCGGATTTTAACCCCCGTGGACATGAGGCCTTAGTGATTCACTCAAGGCTTATTAAATAACCATTTAATATCCATAAATCCTGTAGAAAGAGGACAAATGAATATAATGAAATAGGGCATATAAGATGGCTAAAGGAACGAAAATGGCCATGCATAAGATAGAACATGGAGTCATATCCATTTCACTAACAATCGCATATTGTTTCTCAGACACAGCCATACATATTTTCATCCATATATCCATCATCTGGTCATACATGCCGAATAACACCGGCCGAATTGCCAACTATCCAACAAAAATTTCAGACGTGGCCGACTTCTTTTCAGATGATGGCAATCTGTTGTCAATAAGTTAAAATGATTGTTATAATCATGTTATATTTCACTACGATGAATGATCATGTTGGCTCAAATTGTTTATCTTCATCAACTTAAAGGCCCTTTTACACGAGCCAATGATTATGAACAAGCAAAAGGACCCTTAGTTAGATGGAACATTGGCTTTTGTTTAAGGGCTTGTTCACACATACATAACCACTTTCTGGTTGTTTTTATCATGTGGTTCCCATTGCAACCTGTGTTAAAAACACATGGCATGTGATAGTGATTAGAGATGAGCGAGCACCAAAATGCTTGGGTGCTCGTAACTCGGGACGAAATTATCGCGATGCTGGAGGGTTCGTTTCGAGTAACGAACCCCATTGAAGTCAATGGGCGACCTGAGCATTTTTGTATATTGCCGATGCTTGCTAAGGTTTTCATTTGTGAAAATCGGGGCAATTCAAGAAAGTGATGGGAACGACACAGCAACGGATAGGGCAGGCGAGGGGCTACATGTTGGGCTGCATCTCAAGTTCCCAGGTCCCACTATTAAGCCACAATACCGGCAAGAGTGCCCCCCCCCCCAACAACTTTTACTTCTGAAAAGCCCTCATTAGCAATGCATACCTTAGCTAAGCACTACACTACCTCCAACAAAGCACAATCACTGCCTGCATGACACTCCGCTGCCACTTCTCCTGGGTTACATGCTGCCCCCCCCCCCCCCCCCCGCACGACCCAGTGTCCACAGCGCACACCAAACTGTCCCTGCGCAGCCTTCAGCTGCCCTCATGTCTATTTGTAAGTGCGTCTGCCATGAGGAGGAACCGCAGGCACACACTGCAGAGGGTTGGCACGGCTAGGCAGCGACCCTCTTTAAAAGGGGCGGGGCGATAGCCCACAATGCTGTACAGAAGCAATGAGAAATCCAATCCTGTGCCACCTCCATCTGGAGCTGCACACGTGGGCATAGCAATGGGGAACCTATGTGTCACACACTATTCATTCTGTCAAGGTGTCTGCATGCCCCAGTCAGACCGTGGTTTTTTATAAATAGTCACAGGCAGGTACAACTCCGCAATGGGAATTCCGTGTGCACCCACAGCATGGGTGGCTCCCTGGAACCCACCGGCTGTACATTAATGTATCCCATTGCAGTGCCCATCACAGCTGAGGTAACGTCCGATTAAATGCAGGTGGGCTTCGGCCCACACTGCATGCCCCAGTCAGACTGGGGTTCTTTAGAAGTGGACACATGCAGTTATAACTCCGTGTGGACCCACGGCATGGGTGGCTCCCTGGAACCCACCGGCGGTACATAAATATATCCCATTGCATTGCCCATCACAGCTGAGGTAATGTCGTGCTTAATGCAGGTGGGCTTCGGCCCACACTGCATGCCCCAGTCAGACTGGGGTTCTTTACAAGTGGACACATGCAGTTACAACTCCGTGTGGACCCACGGCATGGGTGGCTCCCTGGAACCCACCGGCGGTACATAAATATATCCCATTGCATTGCCCAACACAGCTGATGTAACGTCAGCTGTACTGCAGGTGGGCTAAAAATTAATTTGATTACACTGTAGGCGAGGGCCCCCAAAAATTGGTGTACCAACAGTACTAATGTACCTCAGAAAAATTGCCCATGCCCAACCAAGAGGGCAGGTGAAACCCATTAATCGCTTTGGTTAATGTGGCTTAATTGGTAACTAGGCCTGGAGGCAGCCCAGTTAAAATAAAAATTGGTTGAGGTGAAAGTTTCAACGCTTTAATGAGCATTGAAATGTATAAAAATTGTTTACCAAAATTATATGACTGAGCCTTGTGGGCCTAAGAAAAATTGCCCGTTCGGCGTGATTATGTGAGGTTTCAGGAGGAGGAGCAGGCGGAGGAGGAGGAATATTATACACAGATTGATGAAGCAAAAAGGTCCCCGTTTTTGATGGTGATAGAGAACGATGCTTCCATCCGCGGGTGCAGCCTACGTATTGCTTAGGTATCGCTGCTGTCCGCTGGTGAAGAAGAGAAGTCTAGGGAAAGCCAGACTTTGTTCATCTTGATGAGTGTAAGCCTGTCGGCACTGTCGGTTGACAGGTGGGTACGCTTATCCGTGATGATTCCCCCAGCCGCACTAAACACCCTCTCTGACAAGACGCTAGCCGCAGGACAAGCAAGCACCTCCAGGGCATACAGCGCGAGTTCAGGCCACGTGTCCAGCTTCGACACCCAGTAGTTGTAGGGGGCAGAGGCGTCACCGAGGACGGTCGTGCAATCGGCTACGTACTCCCTCACCATCCTTTTACAGTGCTCCCGCCAACTCAGCCTTGACTGGGGAGCGGTGACACAGTCTTGCTGGGGAGCCAGAAAGCTGGCAAAGGCCTTGGATAATGGTCCCCTGCCTGCGCTGTACATGCTGCCTGATCTCTGCGCCTCCCCTGCTACCTGGCCCTCGGAACTGTGCCTTCGGCCACTAGCGCTGTCGGATGGGAAGTTTACCATCAGTTTGTCCACCAGCGCCCTGTGGTATAGCATCATTCTGGAACCCCTTTCCTCTTCGGGAATGAGAGTGGAAAGGTTCTCCTTATACCGTGGGTCGAGCAGTGTGTACACCCAGTAATCCGTAGTGGCCAGAATGCGTGTAACGCGAGGGTCACGAGAAAGGCATCCTAACATGAAGTCAGCCATTTGTGCCAAGGTACCTGTACGCAACACATGGCTGTCCTCACTAGGAAGATCACTTTCAGGATCCTCCTCCTCCTCCTCCTCTGGCCATACACGCTGAAAGGATGACAGGCAAGCAGCATGTGTACCCTCAGCATTTGGCCAAGCTGTCTCTTCCCCCTCCTCCTCATGCTCCTCCCCCTCCTCCTCCTCCTCCTCAA
Source organism: Eleutherodactylus coqui (assembly GCF_035609145.1). Lineage (NCBI taxonomy): Eukaryota > Metazoa > Chordata > Amphibia > Anura > Eleutherodactylidae > Eleutherodactylus > Eleutherodactylus coqui. Next base: position 190,656,671 of record NC_089839.1, read on the forward strand.
CGTGCTCAGATATAGACATGAAGGTGCTCTGACTATCCAGCGACATACTGTCTTCCCCCGCCTCCGTTTCCGAGTGCAAAGCATCTGCCTTTATGCTTTGCAGGGAACTTCTCAAGAGGTATAGCAGAGGAATGGTGACGCTAATGATTGCAGCATCCCCGCTCAGCATCTGGGTAGACTCCTCAAAGTTTCCAAGGACCTGGCAGATGTCTGCCAACCAGGCCCACTCTTCTGTAAAGAATTGAGGAGGCTGACTCCCACTACGCCACCCATGTTGGAGTTGGTATTCCACAATAGCTCTACGCTGCTCATAGAGCCTGGCCAACATGTGGAGCGTAGCGTTCCACTGTGTGGGCACGTCGCACAGCAATCGGTGCACTGGCAGATTAAACCGATGTTGCAGGGTCCGCAGGGTGGCAGCGTCCGTCTTGGAGTTGCGGAAATGTGCGCTGACCCGGCGCACCTTTCCGAGCAGGTATGACAAGTATGAGTAGCTTTTCAGAAAGCGCTGAACCACCAAATTAAAGACATGGGCCAGGCATGGCACGTGCGTGAGGCTGCCGAGCTGCAGAGCCTCCACCAGATTACGGCCGTTTTCACACACGACCATGCCCGGTTGGAGGCTCAGCGGCGCAAGCCAGCGGTCGGTCTGCTCTGTCAGACCCTGCAGCAGTTCATGGGCCGTGTGCCTCTTCTCTCCTAAGCTGAGTAGTTTCAGCACGGCCTGCTGACGCTTGCCCACCGCTGTGCTGCCGTGCCGCGCGACACCAACTGCTGGCGACGTGCTGCTGCTGACACATCTTGATTGCGAGACAGAGGTTGCGTAGGAGGAGGAGGAGGGTGGTTTAGTGGAGGAAGCATACACCGCCGCAGATACCACCACCGAGCTGGGGCACGCAGTTCCGGGGGTGGGTAGGACGTGAGCGGTCCCAGGCTCTGACTCTGTCCCAGCCTCCACTAAGTTCACCCAATGTGCCATCAGGGAGATATAGTGGCCCTGCCCGCCTGTGCTTGTCCACGTGTCTGTTGTTAAGTGGACCTTGGCAGTAACCGCGTTGGTGAGGGCGCGTACAATGTTGCAGGAGACGTGGTCGTGCAGGGCTGGGACGGCACATCGGGAAAAGTAGTGGCAACTGGGAACCGAGTAGCGCGGGGCCGCCGCCGCCATCATGCTTTTGAAAGCCTCCGTTTCCACAAGCCTATACGGCAGCATCTCCAGGCTGATCAATTTGGCAATGTGCACGTTTAACGCTTGAGCGTGCGGGTGCGTGGCGGCGTACTTGCGCTTGCCCTCAAACAGTGGCGCTAGCGACGTCTGGACGCTGCGCTGAGAGACATTGCTGGATGGGGCCGAGGACAGCGGAGGTGAGGGTGTGGGTGCAGGCCAGGAGACGGTAGTGCCTGTGTCCTCAGAGGGGGGTTGGATCTCAGTGGCAGGTTGGGGCACAGGGGGAGAGGCAGTGGTGCAAACCGGAGGCGGTGAACGGCCTTCGTCCCACCTTGTGGGGTGCTTGGCCATCATATGCCTGCGCATGCTGGTGGTGGTGGCTCCCCAGCTGATCTTGGCGCGACAAAGGTTGCACACCACTGTTCGTCGGTCGTCAGGTGTCTCTGTGAAAAACTGCCAGACCTTTGAGCACCTTGACCTCTGCAGGGTGGCATGGCGCGAGGGGGCGCTTTGGGAAACAGTTGGTGGATTATTCGGTCTGGCCCTGCCTCTACCCCTGGCCACCGCACTGGCTCAGCCTGTGCCCACACCCTGACTTGGGCCTCCGCGTCCTCGCCCGCGTCCACGTCCTATAGGCCTACCCCTACCCCTCAGCATGGTGTATTACCAGTAGTGCAGAAACAGAATGCTGTAATTAAATGTGCCGCTTATTGGCCTGTGGTTGGAGGCTGACTTCGCTTACGGAACGCCAGGAAATAATTTTGCGCAAGCCTGCTGTAACACTTAGCTGGCTGCGTATGAATTAGGAGGACAACTACACCCAGCACAGACCCAGTACACTGAGGACAGTCACAGGCAGCCCAAATAGATTTTTTTCCCCAAATGTTTTTGGAAAGGCCCACTGCCTATATACACTGTATATGTCTTCTCTCTCTGCGTCACCACTACTGGCCCTGGAGTATGTCAAATAACTGCAGACTGTTGCACTGTGGACTGGAATACAGCGGTGATTTAACAGCCAACACAGAGCCAGGAAATAATTTTGCGCAAGCCTGCTGTAACACTTAGCTGGCTGCGTATGAATTAGGAGGACAACTACACCCAGCACAGACCCAGTACACTGCGGACAGTCACAGGCAGCCCAAATAGATTTTTTTCCTCAAATGTTTTTGCTAAGGCCCACTGCCTATATTCAATAAATATGTCTTCTGTCCCTGCCTCACAATATATGTCTTCTGTCCCTGCCTCACAATATATGTCTTCTGTCCCTGCCTAACCACCACTTCTGGCCCTGGAGTATGAATAATTACTGCAGGGCGCAATGCTCTGCACGGCCGATATACAAAAAAAAAAAAAAAGTGCAACACTGCAAAAAGCAGCCTCCACAGTACTGCACACGGTCAGATGTGGCCCTAAGAAGGACCGTTGGGGTTCTTGAAGCCTAAAATACTCCTAACACTCTCCCTATAGCAGCTCCGGCACCAACAGCACTTTCCCTCCTCTATGTCAGAATGCATCTGTGGCGAGCCGCGGGAGGGGCCGATTTTTATACTCGGGTGACACCTGATCTCGCCAGCCACTCACTGCAGGGGGGTGGTATAGGGCTTGAACGTCGCAGGGGGAAGTTGTAATGCCTTCCCTGTCTTTCTATTGGCCAGAAAAGCGCGCTAACGTCTCAGAGATGAAAGTGAAAGTAACTCGAACATCGCGTGGTACTCGTCACGAGTAACGAGCATCTCGAACACGCTAATACTCGAACGAGTATCAAGCTCGGACGAGTACATTCGCTCATCTCTAATAGTGATGCATTATTTTTTAATGTTCCCATAGAACATTTTTTGAAGAGAAATCAGACAAAAATAGGACATGCAGCAATTTTTCTAAGTATTGATCCGAGAAAAAAAATCCTCTGAATTAACCAATTCACATGAATGGGTTTTTTTCCTGTGCAAGTTCTGTTCATCTCTGAATTGGACAGAACCCGAATGAAAAAAATTGTCTTTCACACAGGCATAAGCGCATTTGCACACATCTCAGTGCTGTGTTTTTGCGGTACAAGGGTAGTCTCAGCTGAGCATAGGTGCACCTGATTGAGGAAAATTTTTTCCCCTTGGCCAGCTTTTCAAACTCTGTGCCTGAGCGCAGGAGTTTGAAAAAAGTTGTGGGAAGATATGTGCTGCCCGATCTTTCCCGCACAATTTATTCACTACCTGCAGGGAAGATACGGCAGGTCCTATCTTTTCTCATCCATATAATAAACAGCTGAGAATCCCGGTAGTGAAAACGTAACCATTTTAATCCTATTGAGATCAGCGGCTTCGTTTTCTCCTGTTATGCAGCCATGATTATGCCAGCCGCATAACAGGAGAAAACCAAGTTTGTCTGAATCCGCCCATACTAATAGGTTTTTTTTGCTCACATATTGGTGTATTTTACTTAACTTTTCCCATCCACACAGCATGTTCATTTGCACGCAGCAAACAAGACGCACCGCTTAAAATAGCTAATTATCTCCAGATATGTTCTTTTCAAGCAGAATTGCGCAGTGTATTACGCATCTCCTTGCATATTGCACACACATTTGCGCCCCCCCCCCCCCCCCATTGACTTCTATGGAGATCTTTGGTGTGGAAATGTGCAGAAAAGTAGAGCATACTGTGTCTGGTTTTTTTGCATGACTGAAATGCGTGCGCAAAACTGGGAAATGTAACAAACCCATTAAAATGGGTTCTATTCTCTGCGTATTGCGTGTGCAAATTTTGCAACACTGCCTGAGAAGACAGGGCTTACAGGCAAAGCTTGCTGAGTAGACAGACAGTCCGGCCCACCCACCGGACCACTCTTCCTAATTTACATGCCGTGCACAAACATTTTAAACTGTGATTACGCAGGTATGGCTTTGTAAATAAATATGGGACAATATGTTTTTTAAACAGTGATTATTCTAGTGCTGGGCTTGGTTTACTGTCTTAAAAAGTGCTCCCTTTAATGTGTGCGGGCACTTTAACAGTGCCAGTAAGCCACATGCCCCATAATATTCCAAGTAAACCATATGCCCCCATAACAGTGCTAGATAACCTAATCAGGTGCTCCACCTTCCCCCAGATACTGATGTATGTATGAAATCATAAGAGCAATTGCCAGTACTCTAATAATAGTTAATAGGGGTGTAGTGCAGTCATCATTTGGGGTGCAGAGTCTGGGAACCAATACACAAAGTCCAGTCGTCTAGTGCATTGTGCACAGTAGACATCCCAGCTGGTGGCCCACGTAGATGACATATCTCCAGTAAAGGAGGAATCTCTTTAATGAATTACTATTTTAATTACATAGGGCGTTATGTGACGTGTATAGAGTTTTTGGGGAGGTTATGTTAGGTCCTTGTTGTGAAAACAACATGGGATTAGAAGAGAACAGCTGAACGGTGGATAATGATGCAAACTTCAAATATAGTTCCTGCACAGCGTTGAAGCGTTAAGTCCAGCTGGAATTACGGAAAGAAGTCTAAAAACAAGTTGGACGGGGTCAAGATGCGCGCTAATGTGTCATATCTCACATGACCTCTAACACAGAGCCGCTGACATTATACGTCTCCGCAGGTTCAATTATTTACCATTTTCTCGGCTGAATTAGAGATCGTCTGTATCTGGCGGCTCATATTTTGTGCCATAATTAGGGCACCACTCCGGATATTGATGACACTTCTGTGGTCACTCAAGCTGCTATTTGGCATAAGTAAACTCCAAATATTCAGGAGTCCTTGGAGTTCCTCACTCTTCTCCCATTGCTTCTGTATACATTTGATAGGCACTTAGACTTGGTTCAGATAGGGTATTCTTTTTCCTTAGGGAGAGCACTAAAAGGTATCAGGAGACTTATAAGACCATCCATGCTCCTCTGGGAAATATGCAAATGTGAAGATGAAACAATGCCTCTACAGCACCACCTATTGGAAGGCAGCCTTCCTGCAAGTTAATGTCAGACCTTTTAACAAGTCTTGTAACAATAACTAGGAGTAAAAGCCAAAGCCAGAGTCTGCTCTTGAAGGGAAAGATAACCATGAACAGACAGACTGTTTCGGAGTGTTTGCCCCTCATCAGTGAGCAGTAGGTTTCTGGCTTGGCTGGGTGAGAGGGCTATAGATATGGATTAGGAAGCGTATCGTTTCTCCTTAGGAAGAGTAGTTAGAAGTGTGGGAAGACTTATTTCACCCTTTCAATGGAAAGAGTGAAGTCTACTGTGGATTGCCATCAAAATCTGCACCAGTGGTGTGGATTGTCTGCAGCAGCGAATCCACACCAATTCTGAGATGTGTGAATGTAGCTGATTTGGTGCGAATTTGTCATGGATTTTGGTGCAGATCTGCAGCAGACTCAACCCTTTCAATTGAATTCAAATTCAAGGGGTGGTACTGAGGATCTGTACAGGATAAGTAATGTATGTACACAGTGACTCCACCAGCAGAATAGTGAGTGCAGCTCTGGAATATAATACAGGATGTAACTCAGGATCAGTACAGGATTAGTAATGTATGTACACAGTGACTCCACCAGCAGAATAGTGAGTGCAGCTCTGGAATATAATACAGGATGTAACTCAGGATCAGTACAGGATTAGTAATGTATGTACACAGTGACTCCACCAGCAGAATAGTGAGTGCAGCTCTGGAATATAATACAGGATGTAACTCAGGATCAGTACAGGATAAGTAATGTATGTACCCAGTGACTCCACCAGCAGAATAGTGAGTGCAGCTCTGGAGTATAATACAGGATGTAACTCAGGATCAGTGCAGGACCAGTAATGCATGTACACAGTGACTCCACCAGCAGAATAGTGAGTGCAGCTCTGGAATATAATACAGGATGTAACTCAGGATCAGTACAGGATAAGTAATGTATGTACCCAGTGACTCCACCAGCAGAATAGTGATTGCAGCTCTGGAGTATAATACAGGATGTAACTCAGGATCAGTACAGGGTACTGTAATATAATGTACTTCCATTTACACCTAACGAATATCGCTCTAAATTTGTTCAAACAAGCGAAACTGAGTGATAATCATTCAGTGTGAAGAAAAAAAATTGTTCACTTGTCCTTCGCAGTTGTTTAAGCTGACTTTTCAGTCAGCTTAAAAAACCTCGTTAGCACTCTCTAGCTTGTCGTCCTGTGTAAAAGCTCCCCGGTCAGCACTTCACATAGGTAGCGCTGAGCGGGAAGGGAGACGCGGACGAGAAGCCAGCGAGACGCTGGCAGGCTTTTCAGTTTGAGTCCTCTGCACGAGTGCTGACGACCTTAGCGGTGAAATTAGCACTTGCACAGTCGTACAAACGACTGTCAGCCCTTGTAAAAGGGCTTTCCTCAACCTATCTTTATAGACTATATGGGAACTCTCATCCATTGATAGTCAGGTACAGTATTTTATCTCTGTTCTAAAGCTGCAGCACCAGACACAACACATGGAGAAGAGTTCTGCTCTTGTTTAAAAAAAAAAAAAATCAGATCCTTTTTTTAATCCTGGGCAAACCCTTTAAATGCTCCAGTCTGATATTGATTCTATGAGAAATAGTAAGATTGACATGGATGTTATTATCACCGGCTCCATGGGACACTTCTGACAGAGTGCCATTATAAGAAATAGGAGCGGGCACCTGTTATGAAAACACATGATGCCCTCTCTCAGGATTTACTCTGATACAGGACACTGGTGCAGTTAAAGGCATAGACCTTCTGTGGGATTTGAGTAGGATTAGAATGATTATGCAGGTAATGATAAGATGGAGCCATGAACTTTAAGACTTTGGCCGACATAAGCAGACACTATTAGTCTAGAGTTCTGGGAACTAAATTTGGCTTTGGCTCATAAAATATCTGGGATAATTTGGCTGCGGACCAATTTTATTAATGTGCATGTAGAAAAAAATATGGATCCTAACTAGAACAATATAGTAAGGGAAGTGAAAGGCCAGGTAAAAAATATACATCTAATTAATACATTTGAGAACCTTGTTATTAGAAGTGGAAAGAAAGAACAAAGACAAAAAATTCAAGTGGAAAGTAGAGGAGCAAGAGACACCGATCACAAACTAAAATGTTTCTACACAAATGCACAGAACATGGGAAACAAACAAGGAGAATTGGAGATCTTAACACAGGAAGAGAACTATGATGTTATAGGCATCACGGAAACTTGGTGGAATGATACACATGATTGGAATACAAGGCTTGAAGGATACAACTGATTTATAAGAAACAAACTTAAAAAAAAAGGGGAGGAGGTGTTGGGTTGTATGTTAGGAAAACATTTATCTCCACAGAGATTCAAGCTTCAGAGAATGGTAGTTCTGTAGAAACTGTTTGGGTAAGAATACAAGGAGAGAACAACAGAAAGGACACCATTGTAGGTATTTACTATAGGCCACCTGGACAAGCAGAAGATATTGATGAACTCTTTCTACATCAGATGGCCAAGTTTTCAAAAAAGCATGACATAGTGATCATGGGAGATTTTAACTATCCAGGCACTTGTTGGGAATCTCTCACAGGTAAAAGTAATGGATCCAACAAATTCTTATCCACTCTTGCTGACAACTTTATCTTCCAAAAGGTGGAAGAGAAAACAAGAGGATCTGCTATCTTTGACCTAATTCTTACCAACAGGGAGGGAATGGTTAAGGAAGTTAGGGTGGCTGGGACCTTAGGAGGCAATGATCATGCTATCCTTGAGTTTTGGATAAAAAAGGGAGAAAGACCTGAGAAAACTCAGACCTCAAGGTTGGATTTCAGAAAGGAAAATTTTAATATACTCAGAAAGAGGGTAGGAAGAATCCAATGACAGGATATTCTTAAGGACAGAAATGTCCAAGAAGGTTGGCAAATACTGCGAAATGAGATTCTCAAAGCACAATCGTTAACAATCCCTAAAAGAAGGAAGAACGGGAAGCATGTAAAGAAACCAGGATGGATGAACGCAGAACTTGCGCATATGTTAAAAAGGAAGAAAGATGTGTTTATGAAATGGAAAGAGGGGAGAATATCCAAAGAAGAATATAATGCAGAATGCAGAAACTGTAGGGCAAGTGTCAGAATAGCTAAAGCTTTTGAGGCTTGCAACAGAGGCCAAAAGCAATAAAAAAGGATTTTGTGGGTATGTCAAAAGCAAAAAAAAGTCAAAGATGCTATTGGATGCTTACAAGATGAAGATGGTGAATTGATTAAAAATGATGTTGAGAAAGCCAAACTTTTAAATTATTATTTTGTATCTGGTTTCTCTCAGAAAGTAGATGTAACATCAGCTGATCTTCCCTGTGCTATTGGGGGAATAAAAGAATGCAGGCTATCTGTTAGCAGAGAGATGGTGAGGGAACACTTAGCTATCTTAGATTAATTCAAGTCTCAAGGTCCAGATGAATTACATCCTAGGATACTAAAGGAAGCAGGGGAGGTAATTGCTGAACCACTCGCCATAATCTTTAAAAATTCTTGGAGAACAGGACAAGTACCAGAAGATTGGAAAAAGGCAAATGTTGTCCCTATCTTCAAAAAAGGGAAGAAGGTGGATCCAGGAAACGATCAGCTTGTGAGCCTGACATCTATACCCGGAAAGATCTTTGCACAAATTATTAAACAGCATGTATGCAGGTTACTACAACAGGTGGTGGGTTCTCCTTCAAAGGAAGTGTTCAAACAAAGGCTTGATAGACATCTGTCTGGGATGATTTAGTGATCCTGCATTGAGCAGGGGGTTGGACCAGATGACACTGGAGGTCCCTTCCACCTTTACCATTCTATGATTCTATGATACATGCATAGTGACAATGATCTATACTGTTACAGACATGCTAATATATATTATGTATACTGTACTAATACATATACATATTGCACCAAAGCGATATAAAATGTAGCATGCAAACTGATATATAATGATACATATACAATGTTAGAGTGGCCCAAAAACTCAACTTTCAACTACAAAGCAAGAGACCCTCTAATTTTTTTCTCTTTAACAAATCTTTATTTGGGGCACTTTCAGGTTCTTATTAGAGATGAGCGAACACGTTCGGCTCCGCCCCTTTTTCGCCCGAACACCGAACTTTGCGAACACTTCAGTGTTCGGGCGAAAAAGTTCGGGGGCCGCCGTGGCAGCGCGGGGGGGGGTGCGGCGGGGAGTGGGGGGGAGAGGGAGAGAGAGAGGGCTCCCCCCTGTTCCCCGCTACTGCCGCCCGCGCCGCCGCGCATCTCCCCGCCCCCCGGCGGCACCCGGACACTTACGCGCGAACACTGCAGTGTTCGGCAAAGCCGGTGTCCGGGTGCGGATGGGTCCGTAACGGACACGTTCGCTCATCCCTAGTTCTTATGTCTATGACAAGGCTGTGCTCAAATACCATGAATTTTCAGACTTTTTACTAATGATGAAGAAGAAAAACAACTGTTGCTTCAAGTCGTGGAAGTAAATCGCAAGGCTGTTCCAACACTGATAACCAAGAAGCCTGAGGTCCAGTCCTTAAGCGCTGACTGACAAGGATTTGTGTTAAAATTTTGACTATTTTAATATCTTTGGAGGTATTTTTGTAGGAACAGCATAAATGTGTAGATTGTCAGGACTAATGTCGTTGTCAATACTTAATGTTTTAAAGTATAGTGGTTGTTTGCAAAAGCAAATTGTTAATATTAATGTTGTAGCTTGTGTATTTGGAAATATTGTGCATAAGCGCCATTTCTCAAAGTATACATCAGTTTGGTACTTGTGCATCTTGTCTCCACCAAAATAATGGGTGAAGACAGGGTTTGGCAGTCTTCAGTAGAAGGCAACACCCCTGCAGACATACCCTCTTGAGCTTTGCCCCCAGCGGCTTATTGGCTGCCGCAGACGTGCCCTCTTGAGCTCTACCTCTTGCCTCATCCTTCTGGCACTGAAGCTGCGGCTGCTACTTCTGCGGGGCGGCCAGGCCCTGCAGCAACCCCCCCTTCTGCGGAGCAGGGAAACATGCCACTGGAAGCGGTGTCAGCACTCTGTAGCTGCTAGTGCTTCTGCCCGTCCAGCTCCTTGCACAGTGGCATGCAACCATGGTGAAAGCAGGGCCGGCTTCAGTGGCGCTCCTGACCATACCAGTCCGCCAGTAAGAGGAGCGAGGGCCAGAGTGAGAGCGGTCCCGGCTGCAGCCACCGCAGGGGGAACAGGAGTGGAGATGGCAGTGCGGTGGGGAGAGCAGCGGAGCCCACAGTGAGAGCGCTCTTGCCTGTAGTGGCCACAGGGGTAACGGGAGAGGAGCTGGGAGTCCGGTGGGAAGAGAGAGTCAGCCAGGGAACATGTGTGGCAGCAGAAGGGACCATGCGCCCTGGGCGAATGGGAGCGGAGATGGCTGTCCTGCGGTAAGAGAGAGTCAGACGGGGACATGTGTGGGAGCTGCGAGGGGCGTATTCCCTGGGAGTTTCCTGTCCTGTCACTTACACCGGCCAACGCATGTCTCCACCCATACATCTGGGGAAGACAAGATGCACCAGTACCCATCAGTTTTGAGACCCATTTTGCTGTTGGAATTTGAAGCTAAAATTTTACCCTAACATTACTATTAGCAGATGTAACACATTGGAAAGGTGTCTTGCTGTATATATGCTGCCACTTTATTTTTTGCCATATCTCTATGTACATACTGTACCATACTGATACATACATACGTAGCACATAGTGTAATGATATATACTGATTAATACTGTGCCATACTGATACATACATACGTAGCACATAGTGTAATGATATATACTGATTAATACTGTGCCATACTAATACATACTGCACCATACTGATATATACTGTACCATACTGATATATACTGTACCATACTGATATATACTGTACCATGCAGATTGATATTTAATATTATACACTCATTGTCAAAAGAAATCGAACAGCCAGAAGTTGTTGGAATCTAATGAAACTTTCAATGTGTGATTGTAATGTTGATATAAGTAAGTGATTACAATATCAGAGCAAAAGGATCATTTATTGCAGAAAATTGACCCCATGAAGGGAGGCTCTAGTACCCTGTTGTACCACCTCTGGCTTGAATGTAAGATGTGATACGGGGGACACGGAGGCTCTAGTACCCAGTTGTACCACTTCTAGCTTGGATACAAGATGTGATACGGGTAGGTATGGAGGCTCTAGTACCCTGTTGTACCATCTCTAACTTGGATACAACATGTGATATGGGAAAGCACGAAGGCCCCAGTATCCTGTTGTACCACCTCTAGATTGGATATAAGATGTGATGTGGGCAAACATGGAGGCTCCAGTACCCTGTTTTATTGCCTCTAGCTTGGATACAAGATGTGATATGGGTGGGCATGGAGGCTCTAGTACCCTGTTGTACTGCCTCTAGCTTGGATACAAGATGTTATACGGGCAAGCATGGAAGCTCCAGTACCCTGTTGTACTGCCTCTAGCTTGGATACAAGATGTGATATGGGTGGGCATGGAGTCTCTATTTCCCTGAGGGCCACCTCTAGTTTGGATACAAGAGTCCATCTTCAGGAGGAGAGAGTGCTAACACAGAGATGCATGGAAGCACCTTTGGCTTCCGTGTAGGTGAAAATGGAAGAGGAAGAGTGACTTCCTGTAGCGTTTGGAGTATGGATGTGAGGAATGAGACCCAGCAATAGGCCACCTGCAGACGGCCGGGTCGACCCGTGCCCCTGCAGTGACTGCTGCAGCTCACCTCCTCCCAGCATCTCCCCTCTCTGCTATGTGCTGGCAGGTGCAGAGCAGAGCCGGCACATTACTAGTGACGCTTTATGTGCGGGCCTCTGCAAGACCCGCACAGAAATATAGCATGCCGCGATTTGTTTTCCGCGCGTGTTTTCATGTGCTGTGTGCATAGGATTGCATTATCTAATGCAATCCTATGGCAGCGGGTATGGACGGAAATTCTGCGGGAAATCCCAATTTCCTAAAACAAGTACCCGTTCACAATACAGGCGTTTTCCTGTGTGGCCGGTTAACTCTAGGATCCCCGCACAGAGGTACTTGATTGTGACACCCACGTGTATGCTGTGCGAGGTGTATTTAGGTCAAGCCTTTTCTGGAGTAATCGTCTGCCAGAGAGTCTGCGGAGTGACTCCTACTCCCCTTCCTCCTCTGGAGTGCTCCCAATCTAGGAGCCGGTGACATACACATAACATGGACTGCATCCTGTGTATCCTCTCTGCCTCTGAGCCATAGCCTGTCAGTACGTGAAGTGAATTGTACCTGTAATACTTGTTGTTCAAGTTTATTTCAAGGTACTATACATAAGTCTCCGTGTTTATTACTCCGCCGTATAGAAGAACGGTGTGTGGGAATGGTGGTGTCACGAGTGATCTCTACTACAACCCCCCTCATCCTCTTTATTGGTACTCCTTGCCAAAGGAGTGCTGAAGCCTGGCTCGCAATTTACACTGGCCTTGGCAGCGTGTCATCCCTCTGGGACCAGAGCATGGAAAGTGCCACCGTGACTTGTTAACACTTAACCCTCCCAGCTCTTCACGTTAGCCAGGTGCCCTGGGTCACCCCTCTGGGGTGTTGCAGCCAATTGCTTTTTCTGACATCACTTGGCACAGGATCTAATCTGCTGCGCCTAATTAAATCAATGGACTGCCACTTTATTCCCAATGGGGCCACCCAAGATGGTGCCCACTCACTCCCACTATGTATCTCCCACCAAAGTTACTTGGTGCCAAATTGACAACGGCCTGGCTTGGCGCAAAGTAGGGAGGGACTACCCCTACTTCATGGACTTGCTGGTGCCCGAAGTGGGAGGAGCTAACTGCGGCAGCAGACTCCTGGGCATAATTGGCCAGGCAAGCATTCAGATGGATCCCACTGCAAGGACAAGTAGGCTGCGCAGAGTTCCAGTGGCTGCAATCAAACCAGTTTCTCGGAGGCTTCCTGGATACTGGGACGAGGACCTGCAGGTCATTCACTGAGCGGCTGTGATTGGCTCATCGAGCGCCGGCTGTGATTGGCTGGCGCTCAATGAGCCGATCACAGCGCTCGCTTTGCTGGAGTCGGGGTATTCAAAGCCCCGTCACCAGCAAGAAGCTGAGATGTCAGACAGGGAGGACACTGCAGTTTGCCGCAGCGCCGTCAGAGACCATCGCGAGGCATCGGGACGCCGCGGACCAGGTGAGTATAAGCACCCCTCCTGAAAATAAGACACTGTGACTCTTTTGGGGCAAAAATTTATATAAGACAGCGTCTTATTTTCAGAGAAACACGGTATATAATTATTAGTGATGAGTGAACAGTTTACTGAACTTTTGTAAAAGCTGGGTTCAGTCCGAATTAGTTTGAACCAAATTCAAAGTTCCCCAAAACCCACACAACTGATGTATAACACGGTCTTAGAGCCATAAAAGCCCCGTATAATACTCAGTGTTATACAGGGCTTTTATGTCTCTTAGAGCTTAAACAGATGGGTGTGATTTTGTCCCATTACGTGGCTCGTGAAAATCAATGCTTTTGTTTTTACTAGCATTTTTCTTGCTCGTAAGGCCACCTTCACACGGGCGACAATGCTACAAATCGCATGTATGTTAAGCCCATGCTTTCTTATGGGTTCCTTCACATTTGCAATGTTTTGTAGCATGCAACATTACTAATCAAAAACCTCGTTGGTTTCACGCTATGCATGCAACTTGTGAAGTTTTGTAGCCCATGTTTCCCTATGGAGCCTTCCTCTCTGTTGCATCACATCGCACGAAAATGCGTTTTTCGTGTGATGCAATGCAACTTTGACAGTAGGAAATCCTACTGTCACAGCCCTAAACTAAGCCCTAGCTAAAGAAAAAAAAAAAAATAAATAAAAACACACATATATCACCTCTCTGGTGGTGTCAGGCTCTATATCTACTGATATATACTGTACTAGGTAACTGATTCATAATGATATGCAACAAGGGCATACATATAGGGGTCGCAATTTCGCCCAGACCCCTAAGCCCGGGGGCCCAGGGAGCCTGACTGCAGGGTTTTACACTTTACTAGGTCTTCTGCACATCATGGGCAGCTTCTCCTGCACGCTAGCGCTTCCTTGTAGAGATCATTGTAGCGGCCCAGTACATGCTTTCCTGGCCCCTGTCCATAATGTCATACATGTATATCTTATGTAGATGTTCTGTGCATAACTGTCTTGTCATTCTGTTATGTGTATTCCACAGCTGCAGCAAATGAGAGGTTCATGTCTGCAAAGTAAGAGCTGACTGTCTGGTAAATGTATCAATTCATGTCCTGTCACGTGGTATGAATGAGGCAATAAATGTGAGGGCTTGAGTGCTTAAAGGGGTTGTCCTGCGTCGAAACAGGTTTGTTTTCTTTTCAATAGCCCCCCCATTCGGCGCGAGACAAACCCGATGCAGGGGTTTAAAAAAAAAAACCGGATAGTACTTACCCGAATCCCCGCGCTCCGGTGACTTCTTACTTACCTTGCGAAGATGGCCGCCGGGATCTTCACCCACGGTGGACCGCAGGTCTTCTCCCATGTGCGTTCCATTGCCGATTCCAGCCTCCTGATTGGCTGGAATCGGCACACGTGACGGGGCGGAGCTACGAGGAGCAGCTCTCCGACACGAGCGGCCCCATTCAGAAGGGAGAAGACCGGACTGCGCAAGCGCGTCTAATCGGCGATTAGACGCTGAAATTAGACGGCACCATGGAGACGGGGACGCTAGCAACGGAACAGGTAAGTGAATAACTTCTGTATGGCTCATAATTAATGCACAATGTACATTACAAAGTGCATTAATATGGCCATACAGAAGTGCTGAACCCCACTTGCTTTCGCGGGACAACCCCTTCAAGAGCAGGAAAGGGTCCGTCCATCTTCTGGAGCTGAGAGAGTAAAGCACAAAGACTAGAGATGAGCAAGCATACTCGCTAAGGGCAATTACTCGAGCGAGCATTGTCCTTAGCGAGTACCTGCCCGCTCGGAAGGAAAGATTCGGGTGCTGGCGGGGGGCGGGCAGCGGTGGGGGAGAGCAGGGGGGAACGGAGGGGAGATCTCTCTCTCCCTCCCGATCCCCCCTGCTCACTCCTGCAACTCACCGCTCACCCGTGCCGGCACCCGTATATTTTTTTCCGATCAGGCAGGTACTCGCTAAGGACAATACTCGCTCCAGTAATTGCCCTTAGCGAGTATACTCGCTCATCTCTAACAAAGACACATGTGAGTACCTTCAACCCTTGTGTGTTGAAGATGGAAGAAGAGGAGAGATTCCACCGAGTGTGTGTTCCTGGAATGAAGAGAGAGTGAGCTACCAAAGAGAGAGAGTGAGCAGTAAGTGAGCGCATTTTTTCCAAGGCCTAGTGCAGAGGTACTCATTCATAACTGTTTCACACCTGAGCATCCTGTAGTCTGAGACTGCTAGGTAGAGGGACTCTATTCTTATTGTTCACACTCAAGCGTCCTGAAGTCTGGGTCTGCTGAGTGGAGGTACGCATCTTTAATTCATCCCACACAGGCGTCCTGAAGTCTGGGTCTGCTGTGTGGAGGTACTCTAGCTTATCTGTTGCCTGCACTTCCTCAATCTGTAATTTGTGCCTTGTGTATTGCTGAAGTTTCATCAAAAGTAAAGTTATTTCAGGCCCTGACTAGAGATGAGCGAGCGTACTCGGAAAAGCACTACTCGCTCGAGTAATTTGCTTTACCGAGTATCGCTGTGCTCGTCCCTGAAGATTCGGGTGCCGCTGCGGCTGACAGGTGAGTCGCAGCGGGGAGCAGGGGAGAGCGGGCGGGAGAGAGGGAGAGAAAGATCTCCCCTCCGTTCCTCCCCGCTCTCCCCTGCAGCTCCCCGCTCCGTGCCGGCACCCGAATCTTCAGGGAAGAGCACAGCGATACTCGGATAAAGCAAATTACTCGAGCGAGTAGTGCTTTTCCGAGTACGCTCGCTCATCTCTAGCCCTGACCATTCCCAAGGACCTGAGGTACTCTACTTTAGTCTGTGGCTCATTTATTTCCTCGCCGATGTTCATGCCAATGGATACCGGAATGGTGGCGTCCCTTGTGACAACCTCAGCACCTGTTCTCCTGTTTATTCGGCATCCCTGTGCTGGGGGTGCCAGCGTTACCCTGGCCTTGGCTGCGTGCATCCCTCTGGGAGGGAGCGTGGTAAGTACCGCCATGACAAGCCAGCATCTTGCCCTCCCAGCTGCTCAGCGTATGTCATGTGTCCGGGGTCACCCTACAGGACGCTGCATCATCAGAGGGGAGGAGTTTGGGCGGAGGTCTGGGAGGAAGCGCTAATGTGCCGGAACTGCAGAGGACCTAGTGAAAGCGGCAGGCAGACTGAAGGCTTTTCATGGTGCCCCTCCTGTGGCTTTTGCAGTGCCACTAACATCACTAATCCAGGGGGGTAATAGATGTGGAGCGGCAGACACAGCAGCGGCAACTTGGAAGAAAGTGTAAATACTAAAAACACAGGTCTTTCTCAGAGGGGAAGAGGGATCAAAGCAGCATTCAGTGTCAGTGGGGGCAGGAGAATCAGAAAGGGGCATCCTGTGTGACAAGGGGGAGTGGACAGCTATGAAGGAGCAGGGGGTGAACCATGCTAGGGCATCCTGCGTGATGGGAGAGCCATAAGACCGCTCTCTCATACACTGTCAGTAAATGCCACGTTTGAAGCTCAGCCTTTTACCACAATTTCGAGCGGTATTTTGGAACGCATTGTACAGCGTTCAAAAGCATTTTTAACGCACCCCATCATTATAATAGGCAAGGAGGTGCGTTAAAAAGCGCTTAATTGCACGAAAATAGAGCAGACAGCATTTGAAAATCGTGGTGTTAGAAACACCACATTCGATTGCTAGTCTGCGAAGCCCCAGTGAAATCAATGGAGGCGTTTGCAATGCCGCGGTAAAACCTGTAAAATGCTGTTTTTATTGTTTTCAATGTTGCCGCCGGCCCCACTGATAGTGGAGGGGCTGTGATGTGAGATCACGCCGCCAGATAGAACATGCTGTGATTTGTTTCTGTATAGAATCGCATTGCGGTGCCATTCAGGAAAACATCATTCAGAAGAATGGAGTATTTGTGCGAGATTTGTGTTTCTCGCAATAAACAAATTTCACGCAATTTTCACGCCATTGTGGAGGACCAATGATGTCAAAGAGGGATCTTGCTCTGCGAACCCCTTACATTCCACAATGTACATTGATCATGGCTTATAAGGGGTTAACTCATTCCAATCCCGTGTCTGACGTCTGAAGACATTATGGTTTAAGGCTGTACAGCTCCGATGTTGGAAGACGTCTGTCGGGGTTCTCTTACTGTATATTGCCAGCCTCTCTGCTGTCAGAACCTATCCAATGTGTAACTTCATGCAGTACTGGCTTTAGCCAGCATATAGCCCCGTTGTATAACAGCAGAAAAAGAGTAAGCCCTCTAGGAAAGCCAGGATAGAAATTGGAATGGAAAGGGTTAACAGTGGGGATCGCTGTTAATCAATCCCGCCTTCAGCTGCTGGATAGCGCAGCTCACTTCTGAGCCCCCCCTCCCGCCATCCTCAGGACTTAAGTATACGTCCTGCTCCCTAAGTGCCCCCTAGCCATAAACGTATGTCCTGCGGCAGTAAGGGGTTAAACTATCACACTCCACCAACACTGAAACTTGTCATGTTCATGAATGGGCAGCGACAGGAACGAGGAAGCGGAAGCATCTGCCATCTTATCATGCCACAAGTCCAATCATCTGCATATCTGCCTGAGATGTAATTGCAGGACCAGTTTTGCAGCAAAAAGAAATTTCCTACATGTATAACTTTTTTTTTTTTTTTTACAAAGAGTGTATATACAAACTGCACCTTAGCTATACATCTGTGCTAATATATACTGCTGTATACTGATATATACTGTACCATGCGAATACATATACACATTATACAATACTGCTATATACTGCAGCATATTAATACTGTGCAGACATGCTGATATATCATGATACGTATACTGGACCATACAGATATATAATGTACCATGCTAACTGATATACAATGATTAGTAATGAGTGAACAACAGTTTAATTCGGAAGGTTCACCGAACTTTTGCAAAAAGCTCGGTTCGGTCCGAATTGGTCTGAACTAAATGGGAAGTTCACCAAAACCCATAAAACTGGTGTATAACACAGTCTGAGAACCATAAGAGCCCATATAATACTCAGTGTCACAGACGTCACATGACATCACGATTGGTTCAGAATGTCCAGAGTTCTAAAGCTGAAGCATCTTGTGGCAGTTGGACTTGATGGCTTGAAGAGGACGAGTCTAGGTAAGAAGCTCCTCACTCAGGGTGCTGTTACACCGGACGACTGTCGGGGGCAGAAGCGCCCAACCGTAGTCCCAACGACTATCACTCCTGTGCTTTCTCACCGCAGTAATGGTAGTGCAGTGAATGGAGGCGGAGCGCGCCGGAGATCTATTCTGGCCACCGACCTCCATTCACTGTGAACAGCCAGCCGCTCAGAGATGACGCTGAGAAAAGTCGCTGACTAGTCGTGTAGTATCAATGAGGTGAAACGAAGTGACCAGCGACTAATAAGCGATTTTTCGCTCGGTACTCTGTCAGATGCCACGTTTACACGAGACAACTATCACTTAATATCGCCTGATTTGTCGGTCGATAGTTGGCCCATGTAAAAGTAACTTTAGCGCTGAGTCCTTGTTCACGCATCGCGAAACTTGGAATATCTGGACCTGTAGGCCCTGTGGGGGGGGGGGGGGGGGGGTTGTTAACACCTTTAGGGCGCCTACCCACTTGCGTTTTTTTTTCCTGTGATGTTTTGCGTTTTTTCTCAAGAGCAATTAGTATAGAATGTGTTCTTGTCCATCTGGGGTTTTTTTTCGTTTCGTGGGGTTTTTTCACATAGGAACTGTCAGTTGCATATGTCTCCTTATTTTTCTCTTAATGCACCCATGATTGTCAATGGAGGGCTGCAAAAAACGCGCGAAAACGCAGCGTTTTTCACACGCGGAAATCGGCAACGCAAGTGGGTAGGCGCCCTTAGGCCAGTTTTCTGGTGTAGAAAAGTCACACAATTTAGCAGACAGGATCTTGTATGTCAAAATAAGCAACTTTTTGATTTTTTTTGTTGCTGACTCCGCTTTTTTAAAAAGTTGGCAAGACTTGTCAAGTGTCACAGAGCATGGGTGCTTGCAGCCATCCCATCCGCTGTAATGCATGATGTGGAAGCGGCATACCGATGGGGCGGATTTTGACTCTATTTTGGATGAGACAATGCTGCAGACTTTTCTGCTGCATTTCTGCCCCGTGTGAATGTAGCCTTAATGCAGTAATATCCGCTCACCTGTCCGGCTGTATAGACACTCAACACATTATTAGCCTTGGGGCACCCCTGGGACATTTTTTGTTTATGGCACCCCTACCAAAAGGAAGGGGGAGAGGGGTGTTAGGGGTGTGGCTATGGTGTGGTCAGGAGCGTGGCTAGGGTGTGGCTTATAAAAACATAATGATTTTTATCTCCATCGTTATAAAAAGGACAGGGCTGTTTAAAAAAACACACAGGGAAGAACGCTGAAGCGCTGGGTGGGCTATTGATATACATTATATTTAAAACTAACATGCCGTGGAATTAAATCCTCCTCCACATGTCAGTGTCAACACGGGTTTTGTGCAGATTGTTTCCACACCGTGCGGATGATTTTCAAAATCTCATCCACTTTGCTACTACAGCTACTATAAATTCCACAACTAATCTGCCCCGTGTAGTAATAGTGTGCCCCCCCCCCCCCCCCCATGTTGGTGGCCCTAGTAGTAATAGCGACCCCCTATATTGCTGGCCCCACTAGTAATAGCGACCACCTATATTGGTGGCCCCGGTAGTAATGGTGACCCCCACAGTGGCATCAGTAGTAATTACTGCGGCCCCGGCAGTCATAGGTGACCCCTATTGCGGCCCTGGCAGTCATAGGTGACCCCTATTGCAGCCCTGGTAGTAATAGGTGACCCCAGTAGTAATAGCGAAACCTATTGTTGCTCTAGTAGTAATAGCGACCCCTATTGCGAACCCAGCAGTAATATTAACCCCCCTCCCCGGTAACAACATTAACCTCCCTCCCCGGTAACAACATTAACCTCCCTCCCCGGTAACATCATTAACCCCCCTCCCCGGTAACATCATCAACTCCCCTCCCCAGGAACAACAATAACCCCCTCAGTAACAACATTAAACCCTGAGTAACAATATTAACCCCCCCTCCCCCAGTAATAACATTAACCCCCCCCCCTCAGTAACATTAACTCTATCAGTAACAACATTAACCCCCCTCCCCAGTAACAACCCCTCAGTATAAACATTAACCCCCCTCCCCAGTAACAACATTAACCCCCCGGTAACAACATTAACTCCCCCCAGTAACAACATTAACTCCCCAAGTAACAACATTAACCCCTCAGTAACACCTTAACCCCCCCAGTAACAACATTAACCCCCTCAGTAACACCTTAACCCCCCCCCCCCAGTAACAACATTAACCTCCCGAGTAACAACATTAACCTGCCAGAAGCAACATTAACCCCCCTCCCCCAGTAATAACATTAACCCCCTGCCAGTAACATTAACCCCCTCAGTAACAAAATTAGCCCCCCTCCCCAGTAACAACCCCCCAGTAACAACATTAACCCCCCTCCCCAGTAACAACATTAACCCCCCTCCCCCGTAACATCATTAACCCCCCCAGTAACAACATTAATCCACCAGTAACAACATTAACCCCCTCCCCAGTAATAACATTAACCCACCCCCAGTAACAACATTAACCCCCCTCCCCAGTAACATTAACCCCCCCGTAACAACATTAACCCCCCCAGTAAGAACACTAACAATCACGTCTATATCCACTTTATGTCAATCACGTCTATGTCCAGCTTTATGTCAATCACGTCTATGTCCACTTTATGTCAATCACGTCTATGTCCAGCTTCATGTCAATCACGTCTATGTCCACTTTATGTCAATCATGTCTATGTCCAGCTTTATGTCAATCATGTCTATGTCCACTTTATGTCAATTACGTCTATGTCCAGCTTTATGTCAATCACGTCTATGTCCAGCTTTATGTCAATCATGTCTATGTCCAGCTTTATGTCAGTCACGTCTATGTCCACTTTATGTCAATCATGTCTATGTCCACTTTATGTCAATCACATCTATGTCCAGCTTTATGTCAATCATGTCTGTGTCCAGCTTTATGTCAATCATGTCTATGTCCACTTTATGTCAATCACGTCTATGTCCAGCTTTATGCCAATCACAGCTATGTCCAGCTTTATGTCAATCATGTCTATGTCCAGCTTTATGTCAACGACAGCTATGTCCACTTTATGTCAATCATGTCTATGTCCACTTTATGTCCATTACGTTTATGTCCAGCTTTATGTCAATCATGTCTATGTTCATTTTATGTCAGTCACGTCTATGTCCAGCTTTATGTTAATCACATCTATGTCCAGCTTTATAACAGCCCTGTATATGTCCAGCTTTATGTCAATCATGTCTATGTCCAGCTTTATGTCAGTCACGTCTATATCCACTTTGTCAATCATGTCTGTGTCCAGCTTTATGTCAATGATGTCTATGTCCAGGTTTATGTCAATCATGTCTATGTCCAGCTTTATGTCAATCACGTCTATGTCCAGCTTTATGTCAATCACGACTATGTCCAGCTTTATGTCAATCACGTCTATGTCCACTTTATGTCAATCACGACTATGTCCAGCTTTATGTCAATCATGTCTATGTCCACTTTATGTCAATCATGTCTATGTCCACTTTATGTCAATGACGTTTATGTCCACTTTATGTCAATCACGTCTATGTCCAGCTTTATGTCAATCACGTCTATGTCCAGCTTTATATCAATCACGTCTATGTCCACTTTATGTCAATCACGACTATGTCCAGCTTTATGTCAATCATGTCTATGTCCAGCTTTATGTCAATCACGTCTATGTCCAGCTTTATGTCAATCACGACTATGTCCAGCTTTATGTCAATCACGTCTATGTCCACTTTATGTCAGTCACGACTATGTCCAGCTTTATGTCAATCATGTCTATGTCCACTTTATGTCAATCATGTCTATGTCCACTTTATGTCAATGACGTTTATGTCCACTTTATGTCAGCCATGTATATGACCAGCTTTATCTCAATCATGTCTAACTATATATATAGCAATATGCAGCAGGTTAGATTAGATCCAGGGTGATATCCGATCGCCATATCTGGGGTCAAGAAGGAATTTTTTGCCCTTCAAGCAGTAACTCTCTGGGGGATTTTTCGCCTTCTTCTGGATCTTTGGGTCCGGTGGCTCCCACTTCAGGACAGCGATGGACTGTTCATAATGATCGCAGCAAGTTCTGTGGTTTCCACCGGCCTCACCTGAGAGTCATTGTGATCGTTGATGATTCTATAAAAGGGCCGGTAATATTAATTACAATGTTGCTTATTGCTTCTCCAATAAAGACAAATTCCTGAAAAATCCATTGCAGTGTTTGTGTTTTGTCTGGATTTCTTCTGTACAGTCACCATGATGAGAGCGATCGCTGCCACTCAATCCTTCAGAGCTAGAGCCGGGCTGAGCTGCTGGTTCTGTATATAATAAAGTGTATCATCTCCCACACACACGGCCACAGCGGCTGGGAGACAGGAACTATAGGGGGTCCATATACAGAGAACATATGACTCCACCTATAGCGACATCAGCTCCTGTCTCAGGGTACATTACAAGTGTTATGGGGTTCAGTCTCTGTAATGGGGCTCTAACATTGTGTGTACCCTCACTTCGACCCAACATACTGCCTGAAGGACGACTGAAGACCGAGTCACCAAGAGCAACCAAGTACAGAAGACACAACAGGGGTCTTGTATAAAGATAGGTCACAGACTAAAGAGATGTTGATCATTGGGGTACAACAAGTAGCTATGGGAACTTAGAACTTGTAAGGGAACGCTGCTAAGCAATGACCAGTATTAGCAGACAGCGGCTCCTATTTACTAAGGGGATATCTTATGCCAGTCTAAGGAAAGGAGATTGCTAGAGTGATTTGTGCCTCATTTACTGAAAGGCACAGGGTTCCTAATAAATGTGGTGCATCTGGAGCTCTCTAACAGTGAGTCCAACAGCGAGTCCAATGTCCATCCGCTACGAGCAGGGATGGATTTGCATCCACATTTCAGCTATTTTCAGGCTTTCTACTTAATAAATGTAATATAAAAAACAAAACTGTATCAACAACTGATGGCTAATTATCAATAAGGCCGAATGCAGAAGGACGGGTCGGATTTTGCATGCGGGATCCCGCAGTGGAATCCAACCCTGTGCCCAGCCGGTGACCCTTGCGTACCTGTCCATTGTCTTCTTATCTGCATTGCGGATGTGCCGGCCGGTGCGCCGGCTCACATGCGCAGTACAGGTAATGCTGCGCTGTCGCTAAGCGATGATGCGGATCCTGTGACCTTTCAACAATGATGATTGCGGAAGGGCCGTAGGTTACACGGCTTCCATTGACATCAATGGAAGCCATCTGCGCGAAACCGCACAGAATCGCAGCATGCTGCGATTTCTCCTCCGTGAGCGGAAAATCGCAATCGATTTCCGCTCGTGTAGTGGAAATCGCGTTTTGCCATAGCATGCTATGGGTGGTAATTGCTGTGGAATCTGGAGGTGGGCGCCTGCTCCAGATTTCGCAATGCAAATCCGCCCGTGTGCATTCAGCCTTAATGGCTGCGATATTTATCAAGTAAGCACATGATATCTACCCATATATTATTCTAGATGTCACACATCCTGAGCTCATGAATTGTCCATTAATATGGTATTCATTAAGTACATGGCATGGCAGGCAAGAGGCGGCAGCGTAGGACAACAACCATCATCATCCGGCCCCGGCGCTGTAGAAATGGCCCCCAGGTCAGATCACATGTACAAGACAACCAGCTTCTATCAGCACCATATGACCGCCAGGTGCAGGAAGAAGTGGGTTTTTTTTGCATACAATAATATTTTAATTCCCTCCGAGTTCATGTTTTTTGTTGCATTTTTGAACCACAATTTAAAAAACACATAAAAAAACTGCATTTGATATTCAAAAACCACATATGTGTTTAAGAAACTGCGTACAATATTACAAACCACAAGTGGATTTAGACAATACATGCATTTTTTAATGGTTTGTAAAGTGTAATTATATACAGGATATCCCCAGGTGCTCCATCACTACACAGGAGGATAAACAGACTAGATGGACATTGTCTTCATTCGGCCTTACATACTATGTTACTATGTACAAGGAGGTGTATATACTGTTAGGCCTCCTTCACACGGGCGACACGGAATTGCCATGAGAAAATCGCAGCGATGTCGCATCGCTGCACTGTGCGATATCGCTGCATCTTATCGCGGCAATACCGTGACTTTGTAGCATCACATGTGAGGATTTTCAGGGGGGGGGGGGGGGGGCTTGAAATATAAGCCCTACTTTGAAAATAAGCTGTAACTGAAGAAAAAAAAAGTATACATCACCTCTCCCGCAATGTCTGGGGCACCGCCGCAGCTTCTTCCTGGGTCTCTGCACTGATCATCTTCTTCATCTTCTGGCAAGGGATTGAAAAATCTATGCCTCCTGGAAGGGCTGGCTGTGATTGGCTGACGCATAGCCAATCACAGCCAGTGCTCGATAAATGACTGTGATTGGTTCAATCACTGAATTGAACCAATCACAGCCATTCATTGAGCACTGGCTGTGATTGGCTATGCGTTAGCCAATCACAGCCAGCACTTCCAGGAGGCGGGGTTTTTTCAATTCCCGGACAGAAGATGAAGAGGAGAAGGTTCAGGGTGTGGCGGGCACAGAGGGGGCCCTATTATTATTGAGGCCACTAAGGGAGTCACTATTACTATTGGGGCAATCACTGGAGGCTTTATTACTATATTGGGGCCACTACTGGAGGCACTATTACTGATGGAGCCACAACTTGGTGCATTACTATTGGGACCACTAGTGGGGGTCTAATACTATTGGGGCCACAACTGGGAGCATTATTATTACTGGGGGCACTATTGCTATTGAGCCATTACTGCAGGCATTATTACTATATTGGGCCACTACTGGAGGCACTATTACTATTGAGGCGACTGTGATAAGCCACAGCCGTAAACACATCCCCTTTTAACTTGGCCAATATTTTTCATGTCTGCGCTGGGTACAGGACATCCAGGACTCAGACAGCAGGAGGAGAGGTCAGGGGTCACAGCTTTGATGACAGTGGCCGGAGGGAAGCTAAAGAGATAGAATGAGTGACATACTAGATGTTGTGGGGTTGCTGGCTGGGCAGCTCTCAGCTGACAAAAAACAAATACCAGCACCGACCTCTGGGCATAATTACCGGCCGGGTGGCAACCCTATCTGTGTGAATAGAGAAAAAAGTAAGCCGATGTGTCCGGCCTGTCTCTCCAAGTTCGACCCTGCTTCCACCGGCTGGTTACACCAAGATGCACAACCCCTTTCAGAATTTGGGGCTCCCCCTGATTCCCACTCTCAGCACCCTAACAAACAGCTAACTTTGCTGACATTTCTCCTACAACAGCTGAGTGGCCTTCCTGTAATAACAGGAAGACCGAAGATCCGCCAGGATGAAAGACGCTCTTACTGAGTAGTTCTCCATTCTGGGACATCTAAAGGGCCACGCTTTGACATTCATAACTCATCTTGGCACAACCCCTTTAACCACCATGTAATAAAGGAGGGATCTACAACTTTCTAATATGTTTTATATTCCAATTATGCACCGTTTTCAACATCCTTGTTTTCTGTAAGCGAATGGAAGCGTTTCTGTTTATATCCAGAAGCTGAAAACCCATTCTGATACAACTAAGACCGGTCTCACACAACTGGATTTGAATTGCGCATTCTGCGATCACTGTCTGCTCGGACGATCAGCGGGCTTTTGAAAGGCATGTATTTCCAAATTTTCCTTTACACCGTGGGTACGCGTATTCTGCAAGTGTAAGAATGCTTTATTTCACTGCGGATTCCGCATGGATGGCCTTCATTGATGGCAGTGGATGCATGCGACCTGCTGCTCATATGCGATTAACATTGCGTATAGGCTGCGGGTGCCCGTGTCATCACTAAGCGACGGCACAGGAAATACAAACAGAAAAACCTACGTGCGTCCGCAGTCATACGCAATACAGTTATTTGCTGTATGCAGGGTCACTGGCCAGTCTCACACCCGGAATCCACTGCAGGCCTCCAGCATGCGTAATTCAACCCAGACGTGTGAGCCCTGCCTAATCCTCCGTGTATGCAGAACATACAATGTCCAGTTACGTAATTGCGTAGTAATCTATGTTGTACACACAGGAACGATCATTAATAAAGTTATATGTGAATCATCCCGTAAGAAGTAGGCCATATTGGTAGGTGATTGGACCCAACGTTACATCCTAATGGAGTTGTCTCCTGGTGGGTCTGTATCAAAGCTTGGGTCCACTGGAGGACGATTTGGTACGCTGATGGGCCAGGCGATCCAGACTTATGTCAGATGGACATGAATGAGGCAGGCTTTAGAACTCGGGAGGTTTTGAATGTAACAATTAGTTGTCTCCTATTTTAGTCAGTACAAGTTTTTCCAATTTAATCTTGATATCACCAAGGGAAACTGTCCATTCATTTTCCTGTCCTGGATCACAAACCGCCTTATGGCATCCATGTGTCCTAGAAAAGCAGCCCTAAATACACCTCATCTTGTAGGGCGGTACTTGTGGCATCTACTTGGGTTTTCCATTGTACAAGTGCTTCAGAGATCCAAGGAGACGTGAGAGTAAACATGAGTGATGAGGATCATGTCCCGGGGTATGCCA
The DNA here is from genome assembly GCF_035609145.1 of Eleutherodactylus coqui. Taxonomy (NCBI): domain Eukaryota; kingdom Metazoa; phylum Chordata; class Amphibia; order Anura; family Eleutherodactylidae; genus Eleutherodactylus; species Eleutherodactylus coqui. Next base: position 190,683,755 of record NC_089839.1, read on the forward strand.
GCATTACAAGGTGTCAGACTTCTCAGTGACAGTCACGGATTTGGGATATAGTGATACTCAGAGCTTTACACAGATGTCTGTCTCTGGAGCCACAAGGATAAAGACCGGGAGCAACTTTTTATGGGGATCAGGAAGTAGCACAGTTATTACTTATTCATGTTAATGAAGAACAAGATTAAAAGTTTACATTTTACAATTTTCCAAACTTTTTTTTCCATTCAGGACCCTCATCTATTAACAACTACAAAGAGCGTCTCTAATTCTAGATGACCCAGCAAGCTCAAGCATTATGCTTACAGCCTACTGGTTTCACTGGGCATTGTGTAATGTTTCATTTCTCCTGTGGAGGTGCTGTAGAAAAAGTGAACTCTTAGACTGAATTCACATGAGCGTATACGTATTTGCAGCACGTTTTTATGCCTATGTAGAATGAACGATGAACGAGGAGCGAACAAATTATTGTTCATCGTTCAGTTTTTGGCCGTGCTTACATGGAATGATTCAAATTCACACAATCCAATGATTTTTTAAACGATATCGTTCCATGTAAAAGGGCCATTAAACGGCTCCTCAATTATTTTTAGACACCTGCCTATTCAGCTCTGGTAAATCCCATATGATTGCCATTACCACTCCCACAGGGGTTGTCGCCCCGCTTTTCTAGACTCCTGAATGCACATTACACATCCATAAGGAAGTCAGGGGATATATAACTGCATAAGCAATATTACCATATGAAGACGCCCATACACATCAGGAAAAGGTTGACCAGTCCCACTGATTTTGACAGGACTGGCCGACTGTCAGATATGTATGGGGACCTCCCGCCTCTCTTCCGACAGATGGGGGAAAGAAGGATCGGGTACTTTGATTTTCAACTTCTAATCCTTAATTTTTTCTCCTGGAGATAAGCTCCCTCAACAGTTGTCTGCTTGCGGCTTACCTCCCTCTGTCCATACAATGTTGTATAAAGCTAGAGTCGTGCATACAGTTCACCTGTTTGATATGAGAAAGTTTTACATTTAGAAAGCCTAAATTTCACTTTCTCCGTAGTTACAATTCTGCTCACTGTTCGCGTAGGATGTTTTTGTACATATGGTAGTCTAACACTAGGTGGCAGTATTTCTTCACACATACAATAGGAGGTTTCGCAATATATGTGGAAAACTTTAGGTTGTAAGTTGACTAGTTTTTGTTGTCTGACACTAAGTCAGTACTGGAGGGCCCTAGACCTGACACAGTAATGAGGCAGCTCCATGCCTGTCTAGATTATCGATTTATGCTGCCTGTATTGTGCCGATGGTCGCACCAGAGCCGTCATGGCAATTTAAGATTCCACTTTGGGAAATCAATTAATCGAAAAAACATAGAACAATATGCTGTTGGTGTAACTTCCCGTGGCCCATAGTCCTCATCAAGTCATTTGTCAGTGTATACAAGATGTTGTGTTGTCTCACAAAAAGATTCAAATTTGTTATTAAAGGGCCACTCTGGCAAAAACACATTTTTCCATCCCTCCCAGCTCACCTGATTGCTTGTCACACTCTGTGTATTCCAGTGACCTCCCTGCAGTGCAGCCCCCTGTCTGATGCTCATTATGCACCATCTTGAGGCCAGCTTCACACTGGTGTATTTGCGCGAGCAATACGCAAAGAATAAAACTCATTGATTTCAATGGCTCCATTAACATTTCCGTATTTTCAGTCGCGCGCAAAAAAAAAAAAAACAGAACATGCTCTATTTTTCTGTGTATCTGTGCATCAAAAGTCCCCATAGAAATCAATGAAGGGGGAAGGTTGCGCAATTTGCGAGGAGATAGATGTAACACTGCGACTTGTGCCATTTCATTCGGTGCATTTGTGTCTCGCACACAAATAAACATGCCCCGCGGGTAGAAAAAGTACAGTAAAATACGCACAAAAAAAGCCTTATTCACTGCACTAATATGTTGTACTGAGGCGCACACAATTGCGCTTATAGTCATATGAATTGGGGCCTAAGAATGAGATTTTTACTTTTAGTTTCACATCAATCCGATGATGCATCAGCACAACACAGGACAGTTTAATTATCATTACCTTCTATATTCACCTAAATAAGCTACATACTATTAGTATACAGTCAGGAGGATGAGCTGTGATCCCCTCTATTATAACTGTGTGAGGGGGCTATGTGATCATCATCGGTAACTGTAACAGGAGTGTCTGCGTTTCAATGCTGCATTGGCTTCTTCACCTGGCCTGTTATTTCTGATAGTTAGACATTTTCAGGGTATGTTCAGACAAACATACAAATTGATGCAGTTTTGGGCCAATCACATCATTGTGAGTGTAATAATAAGCAGAAACCAATCTGTGAAGCTAACTGCTGTGTGTCTGTATAATGATTAAGGAGTGAAGATGCCACCATCAGGAGACATTTCAACAAATGGACAAGTCTACTGAAGGCTTCATCTTAGGGTGATGTACAACAGGTTGGTCCTTGCGTCAGTATTGTGGCAGAAGCGCATCGGTGGTTGAATTTAGAGACACTGGTCAGCATTGTTGTAGTGGGACTGGAGTGCTGCAATGGACGTCACAACGCACAGATCAACGCAACCGGTGTTATGCAGTAGTGGCTCCACAATGTATAGCTGGCGACATTCTGATTTTGCTCCAATATTGATGACTGTATTGCATACTTTGGCTGAGGCAGGTTTGCGGTCAAGCCAGCCATTGTGAAGATTGCCCCGCACCACTGTCATGAACACTTAGGCCTCATGTCCACGGGCAAAAGATTATTTTAAATCCGCAGCAGATCACCCACATGCGGATCCGCACCCCATAGGGATGCATTGACCACCCGTGGGTAGATAAATACCCGCGGATGGTCAATAAAAGTGGTTTTAAAAAAATGGAGCATGAAAAAATCCGGACATGCTCCATTTTCGTGCGGGTCTCCCGCGGGGACGGCTCCCGCGGGCTTCTATTGAAGCCTATGGAAGCCGTCCGGATCCGCGGGAGACAAAAATCAGAATATACTCACCTGCTCCGGATCTTCCCTTCTTCGCGGCTTCATATTCTCTCCGTCGCGGCCGGATCTTTTTTCTTCGGGACGGCGCATGCGCGGGGCACGCAACCGACGTGCCGTGCACATTTGCCGGGCCAAAGAAAGAAGATCCGGCCGCGACGGAGAGAAGATGAAGCCGCGAAGAAGGGAAGATCCGGAGTGTGCGGAGAGGTGAGTAATTGCTATTTTCATCCCTCATGTCCGCGGGGCAGGAGGGACCCACTACGGATTCTCCATGGAGAATTCGTAGCGGGCCTGATTTTCCCCGTGGACATGAGGCCTTACAGTGGTATTGCTCAAAAACTTCCTGGTGTGATGAATGGCACAGTGTGGTATCAAAGAGTCTGTCTTAGCAAAGGTGATAATTGAGCAAGTGTCTGGAGGTGACGTGGCAATCAGGCTGATCCTTCCGCCATTTTGAACTGTCACACAAATCATGGTTTGATGGTTTGGGGTACCATCAGTATCAATCACCTATTGGGGCACATTGGCATCACACCATTATGTTGATAAGGTATTACAGCCCATTCCACTAGCCTGTTTCCACAATAATAAGACCTACCCCCAAAATATACCCTAGCCTAATTTTCAAGGAGGCTTGAAATATAAGCCCTGCCCCGTAAATAATTACCTAGCTGGCTCGGTCCAGGTCCCTCCCACTGCTCTCTCGAGGTTCAACGTGATTTGACCGCTGCTTAGCCAATCAATTCAGTGCTGGATAAACCAATCACAGCCATCGCATTGGTTCATCCAGCGATGCATTGATTGGCTAGGCAGCGGTCGAAGAACCAATCACCAATCATGAGCGGACAAAGACTGCGGGAAGCGCATCGTAGCTGTGGAGAGCAGCAGGAGGGACGTGGACCCAGCCTGCAAGGCAAGTATAAGACATTCCTCGAAAATAAGACCTAGTGCCTCTTTTGGGGCAAAAATTTATATAAGACAGAGTCTTATTTTCAGGGAAATACGGTATCAATCTTCAAGGTGTACCCAACACCACTTTCAGTAGGACAACACGCAGCCCCACATAGAGAACATCAGCATTGATGGTTTACAGTGTCCCGGTGATTCCTTTGCCAGAACAATCCCCAGATCTCTCTCCAGTCAAGTCTGTGGGACACGATTGGACGTGGAGTGATCGCTCTCCCACAGCCTCGTAATTAAGATGAACTGAGGTCAATACCACGGGGTCAACAGCACCCAGGACAGTGTTCGATCATTCATTGAATCGATGCCATGATGGCCCTATTGCTTACAGGTCATCCTGGTTATTGGACCGCAGGAGACATGTAACGGTTTGAAACAAACATTGACTGATCAGAACTTAAGAAGGGGGACTGGGCAATAAAAAAAAAAAATCACTGTTGCCTCGAGACAACCCCTTTAATTCTCTGTGTGTTGAGTTTAATCTCATCTCAATTATTTCTTCACAGTGCGGCATTTTCTCTGCGAGGCAGTGTATATAACACACCATAGGGACGATATGTAAAGTCATAGGTGGAAAGATGGAGAACCATGTAAAGATTTACACCATAGCCAAGACCATCAAGCAAGGGGTCTACAACTGAAGCTGGTCATACACTTTACATAGGGGTCCGCTGAACCATAGCTCTCCCTCCAGAACCTCTCCATACACATGTATGTATACAGAGTAGAGTGAAGGGAATAATCTGCTGTCAGATGCCTCTAGCTGAGGCTTATCTCCTTTGAGAACAAAGGATCAGACATATTGAAACTAAATATTTGCACGACCCTTCTTCTCCCCTACATTTGCTGTTGAGGAACAATTGGGCAGCTCCCATATAGATTAGATGGTTGGTGTCCCTTGACAATGAGATATGCTGCAGATAATGAAGATTTTCACTGCAACACAAAGGATTCAGTCAGATAATGACTAAGCCTTTGCATGGTTCGTTGGCTGACCGGGGTGGGGTGGGGGTGGGGCTTATTCATGTGGCCGATTGTTCATGCAAATGTTTGTTTGCGATCCTGGGAATGATGCAGGTTTTCTATGCAGAACTACACACAATCCTCAATACACTGCAGTACTAGGCATGCATAAGATTTTAAGAAGTATCATCCACATGCACAAGGAAGTTGACCTGCAGTGTGGATTTGTGACTCTACAGCGTGTCAATTTCTGCTGTGGGTTTGTATAAAGGCCATCATCCTTTTCAATCTACAGTGGTGAAATCCACTGCAAAGTTCAAATGTTACACATGCGGATTTTTTTTGCCACGTGTAAATCTGACCCTACTAGTCACATATATGGCATCACTGTTTTCAGATGGTGGCAAGGGCTTGCAGGATGCCCAGATATTTTGCCACTACTGAGGAGTCGGAGGTGGAGGAGGAATAAAAATGAGAAGAATAAGAGGATATTCTTTTTCTTCTCCCCGGAGAAGGAAGAAGCGTGAGAGAAGAAGGAGGAAGCTTGGTGGCTTAGTGGCTAGGACTACTTCATTGTAGCGTTGGGGTTCTAGGTTCACTTCGGACTATGGACAACATCTGCATGGAGTTTGTATGCTCTCTTTGTGTTTATGCTTTTTCTTCTTTTTTATCTAGAGGAGGAAGAAGTGTGGTGGCTCAGTTGTTAGCACTCCGGTGCTGCAAAGCAACAGTGCCAAGTTCAAATCTGACTAAGGGCAACATCTGGATGGGGTTTTTCAAAGCTCATGCAGATGTTATCTTTGAGATTTGAACCTAGAACCGCAGCAGTGTAACCACTGACCCACATGCATTAAAAAGCCACCTCTTCTAATGCCATGCAGTTTAGCATCATTAGGCCGCACTCACACAACCGGGTCGACTTCTGCATGCCAGAGGCCTACAGTGGAATCCGGCTGTGACCCAGGGCGGTGACCCTGTGTACGGCACGTAATTGTACTATGTATGACTGCATACGCAGTACAGCTTTTTTTTTGGTTTATATTTCCCGTGCCGTCGCTTAGGGATGATGCGGGTACCCACAACCCATATGCAATATAACTGCGTATGGGCTGCGGCTAAATCCGCCACCGTAGAGCACAAATCTGGTCATATGAGACCGGCCCTGGGGACCTTCTGGAGGCCAAAATTAGTGAACCTGATTTTTACTCTCATTGACTTTAATAGGAATTAGGTCGTTCAGACTAGGTTTCCAAAATCGTGCCAATCACTCCTGACCCGATTATTCCAATAATCGCTTATCACACTGCTATGTGCCCCTCTGCCTAGAAGTCTTCAGTCTTCTATAGATTCTGTATCACCTTACAAAATAGAAAACGCAGAGACAGGAGATCCTTCACAATTTTTTTATTATTGGACCCTTACAAAAATCGGCTCCGGAAGTTTAAATGCAAAAAGTGAACATTTCCAGAGAAGGTGCTGTACAAAACAAATAAATACAGTTTCTGTCATTCCATTTCCATACCCGGATATTCCAAATGACGAAGGACCAGCTTGATTCTCAAATCCTTACACACTATAGTTAAAAGACAAACAAACACAAGCAACCTCGCACACATCAGTGGGAAGCAGCGTGAGGTTGTGGGAGGGATCTGGAAGCCCGTCTAGCAGAAAACTGGTTAATCCTGTGGAATATCCCCCGAAGGAACGGCAGTGCATGGGTGAACATAGACAGACGCCTGTATAGGCATGCTTTAACCCTGCACTATGCCCCACTTCATTACATCAAGGTTGTGATGACTTTTGCAAAGTACTAAAACATTTGCTCTGCATCTTGTAACATTCGGCATTTATCTTCATCATTTTTGGAAAAGTCTGTAGCCCTTACAAGCGAGTGAACCCCTCCAAAATCTCTTGGCATTCACACGAGCACCATATGGGCAGGGGCTCACCTGTTGGTCTTGTGCTGGAAATAGGCACAACGCTATGTAGCAGCTGCTGCCCATCTGCACTTGGTTGACTTGAAGAACAAGTCAGGATTCCTCCTGCTGCTTGGAATAAGACCCGAAACGCGTTGGTTTATAACAAAGCTGTTGATTTTTATCTGATATAGGAGACCTGGTCTGTGCTACACAAGTTATTTGGGCTCTGCTATATTACTTTGATGCACGTGACTAACAAGACTGAGGGTAGGTGGGGATTATTTGTGTAGAAAAAGTTCTACATGTCCGACTCTACGGGCCAGATTTGGTTGAGTGAGAACTTCTGTGTCATGGAGGGGTTCAAGACTCAATCGTGGTCCTGGTTATACTACATAGCGCCTCTCTGGCCTACGGGCTGTGTCTGGTTTTGTAGCTCATTTCATCTAGGGATTGTCCTATCAGCAGGAAGGGACATGGGACCCATGTTCTCAAGATTGGCGGAGGTGTCATTGATAAGACCCCCACTGATCAGCAAGATAACCCTATCCTTAGAATAGGGGGTAACTTGTAATCTTGGCACGAATCCTTTAAGGGCTGTAGTATAGGTACAAAGAATAAATTCACTTCACACAGAACCTGATCCTTTACGCCGGCTTTACATGACCGGGTCCGATTCCGCATGTGGGGTCCCACTGTGGATTCCGTCTGTAAAGCTGGCCGGCGACCCTGCGTACCTGATTATTCTGTAATGCAGATGACTGCGGCGGCTCGCCGTCGGTCATGCGCAGTGCAGTTTGTGTTTTTTTAAATGTTTGTATCGTCACTAGGCGATGATGCCGCCCATACAAAATATTAATTGGGTATGGGCTGTGGGTTAGATGGCCTCCATTGACATCAATGGAGGTCATCCGCAGCAAAATAGAGCATGTTGCAATCTTTCATCTGCTCGCAGAATACGCAATTAATACCTGCGAACGTGAGCAAAAAAACAATTTTACATGCCTTTCAATGTGTACAGTTTGCAGTGGATCCTCCGTGCAGATGCTGATCGCGGATTCCACAATAGGATTCAATCATGTGAAGCTGGCCGCACAGTGCTGATACGCAAGGGCCTATTCACTTTAATAGAGCCAAGCTGCAATACCGACACAACCACGGACAAGAGTGGCGCCTGTTTTTTGTTTTTTTTTAAAGAGCAGCAGCCATGTTTTTCTACATCCCTGTAATGCAGGTTTGACCCAAGAGGAAGCTATTAAAATGATGCTACAAACCAGTGAAAGTTGAATTCTAGTTTAATCCATGGAAATGTAATAATATAATTGAGCCTCCAATCTGCATGCGACCTGACAGATTTCTGGCCCCTGACGTGCTTGCAGATCTCTACCCGTACCTTCCACACAAAAAAACTCCTGTTACACAATTGTTCCATTGCAAATAATAAAAAGATATTAGTGACACCTGACCAGCAGATTTATAACCGTTCCGTATATATAGATATAAAAAAACAAAAAACATTTTGTGATCATTTCTAAAAACCAAGCTGTACCATAAGAAATTCATTCATCGAGCTTCGTAAGCAAAGTATCAGGAGAATACATGTATAAAAACCATACAAAGCTGATAAAAAGGAACCGAGAAAACATATGTACACATCTTCATATATACAGATTTTTGGGGTCAGTTTAAACGTTTTTGGAAGCATTGGATTTTATTGGCGGCTTGAAGAGACATTGTGTTGCATTCTCGTTATAATCCTTCATATGAATGGTCCGAAACTGGCTGCAAAGTGTTAATCCCATTCCAACGGTTTTGTGCTTTCCTCGTGCTGCAGTACACCGTTTTAGCCACTAGTTGCCTTCACAGTTGGTCTTGCCAAAATAAGTTTTCAAAATAAGAAAAAAAAGTGCTTTTCAGAAGTCCATTCATAAAACCAAGTTCTTGTTGTATAAGCCTGCAGACTACGCCTTATAGTCAGTAGAAAGTTGACCGTTTTTTCTTAATCAGTATTCCAGTGCCAATACTCCAGCCGATGAGACTTTGGAGGATTTTGCAATATTGGTGCTCTTACTGCAAGGCACGTGAGGTGATAAGTGAAGAGTGGGGGGGGGGGGGGGGGGGATGATGAGAGTCTAGTTACTTCATACTAAGGTGCCTGGCTTGGAATCTTCATGCCATAAGATGTCTTGGTCGTTCGGGAGAGGCTCATCACTTAGTGGGACGATTTCCGGGTCATCCAGTTGGGGGGTATAACTGAGGAAAGTTCTATGGATAGAAAAAGAAATAAATGTTCACCAAACGCTGCCCTGAAATTGGATATAGACAAAAGACGCTATAGAGGAAATCGTACACGGGCAGATTGCCAACAAGTGCCGCTCCACAAAATAACAAGTATATCGGCATTCGTTTGAACAGCCTTTGACATAGACCAAAGCCTACTGTATGGGAACAAACAAAGGTTGGTGTGAATCTTCCGACCCCAAGCAGTCTGCACATTGCTGCTAGCAGATCCCCAAGACAAATGATTATTTTTACAGTTGAGCTGAAATGAAGTGACTATTGTACAAATTCTCGCCCGTCACCCAGTTGGTGGCCATGTTCACACGGAACAACTGTCGCTTAAATTTGCTCTATCGAGAGATTATCTGGGCTGTAGTTTTCCTGTGTAAATCCACCCTAAGACAATGCCATCTGTTACAATGGCTAAAACAGCAGACAAGGTTTAAATACACCTCCATGCGCCTTCAATAGCTGCTGTCCAAACACTCGCCCAGCTGACAACTATGCCCCTCGACTCTCTCATACATAGGGATACTCAGATTGGCCGAGTATTCATTTGCTTTACAGGAGGACGTTGGTGAACGTCGCAGCCAGACAGCTCTGGTGACGGCTTAAGTCCAGGAAGTACAAAACAATTGGGTTTGAGCTTAAACTTGCTCGATTTTCCCCCCAACCCCCACATGATCTATTGGGGGAAAGTCCTGAGGACGCCACACACATACGAGAGTCTTGCTGAAATCATAGGGCTTGGACACTGTTGTCTAAAGTACATGGAGGCCTTAAGAGACGGGATTCTTGTCCTGGGATGGTGGGACAGGTGGAGAGGGGCACATAAGGCTTAGGTGGGCTCTATCCCCTTTCATGTTGAAAGGTGTGAACCTGGATAGGTCTTCTCAACGTTATAGACAACCCAACATTTGCACACAATGGAGGGTGTTAATCTGCTCAATAAGGTATGAAAATGGGGTGGGGGTGTAAAAAGGAAAAGGCATTGAAGCTTCTTATGCTAGAATAGGGGGCACATGTGTCTGTAGCACCAAGGAGGACGATGGGACCCATCAGACTATTTGGTCAGTGAAGTAAATCCACATGATACAAAGTTTGGACAGGAAAATTTTGCAGGCAGTGCTGGAAGCGTTCACGGAGGAAGTTGCCATGTCCCCTGTTAGTCTGATTGAATAACGATTTCCACATAGGGTATTAGGGTGAGGAGTTTGGAATGACAAGCATTCTGTGCCTGTAATGGGTTTTCTTGTAGGTCTTCTAAATAAGTTATAGACCTTGCACTCAAAGTGCAGAAGAAAAACACAAGAGTGACGGATGGGCAGGACCCTTTTCAACACCTTCCAGAAGTGGAAAATGTATACGCAGCAGCTAAACTGGTCTGACCGCAATCCAGGACTCACCTGCTTGGCAGGGGTGTGCTGCTGTAAGCAGTGGAGTAGCCAGAGTAAGATGAGTGAGTTACAGTGTTTGGGTAAACCAGGGTGCCGCTCTGTGCCCACCGACTCCCTGCTGTGCTTGTGGAAGACCCTGGAATAAAGGGACAACAAAAGTAAGAAAAAAGTTTTCCTAAGAGTTTTGGGGGTTTTCCTCCCCTTTCCTCCCTGAAGCAATTGAAGAACAAAAAAAAAATCAGTTCCATCAAGGAATTATGTAAAGGGTTGAATCAGTCTTTAAGATGCCCCAAGAAACCAAAGAGCAAAGTTGCAATTGGCCTTTAAAGTCTTCAATCAGTCAGGAAGGGTCACGTAACCCTCATTGTGTCCATTACAGGTGGCAGTTCATCTTCTGGAAAAATCCCCCCCCCCCTCCTCCTCGATTAGTGCTGGAATGACAATATTACTGCTACAGCAACCTTACAGAAGAGCCAAGACACCTCGGGCCTCGTTTATCAAAATAGTCTTTGTTGCCCAAAGCAACCAATCACAGCTCAGCTTTCATTTCTGAAACTGCTCAGGTAAAATGAAAGCTGCGCTGTGATTGGTTGTTATGGGCAACAAATACATTTTTACTGTTAAGACATTTTTGATAAATGAGACTCCTTGTCTTTAAAGCGCAACTAAACTGTTAAAAAAAAACTTCTGAAATGTCAGAAGTTTTGATCAGTGGAGGTTTGGCTGCTGAAAGCGGCACCAATTGTTAAAATGATCAGCCTGAAGTGCTCTGCTGAACTCTGTGCCCGTTTGGCTCTTTTCATCCCTGAACTGTGTATGGGCTCAATGGAAAGTTTAGGAGTTCAAACACTGCTCCAAGCAGAGACCAAACAGCTGAACACACAGAGCTAATGCGTTTTAGCCATCGGTGGGAGTCTCAGTACCCAAACCCTCACTGATAAAAACTTGACATGTCAGAAGTCTTTTTATTTTAAGTTTAGTTTCCCCTTAGCCCACCAGACCCCGATCTCGTCTTACCATTATGTAAATATACTTTAATTTGACTAGTGATGAACCCCCTCTAAACAAGCATCCCAACTTACCGGATGAAGAAGATGGGGCTCTTATACTGGGAGATGAGGGAACTTGCATAGAAGCATAAGAGAGACTCCTCTGTGACCCGCGGTCCGATTCAATCATTCCATGGGGGCCATCTTTGTGACACGATGCCCGTTGGTACCATCCCCTTAAATGCTCAGCCACAATGGCCTTGTTAATGTTCTTGGTTATCTGTTCTGCAGTCTTTACAGGTTTCTTTTTTGGAAGTCTTAAGGTTGCATATGCGTGGAGAGGCACATACTGGTCTGCGTCATACCTCGTATAGTGATCGTAGCCATAGTGTACGGATGATCGATATGAGGGGTTAACACTGTACTGTCCCTCTGTATCGTTTTCATAGATGTAGCCTCCATTGTAATAGGGGTCGCTATCATGATAGGCCGAATATCCGGTGATGTAGTAGCTGGAGGATGGTTGGTTCTGGGTGATTTGGTAGACACTATTTCTCGCATCCTTATGTGCCAGGTTTGGCATACTCCCAGAGTTTGCGGTAGAGAAGTGCTGCTTCTTGTGACGCCTCCTATCCCGGGGACGATTGTCCAGTGTTTGGGTGGTGTAGCAGTAGTTTTGTTTTGGCGGCGTGCTGTAATACTCCGAGCTGGACTGGCTGGTGTAGGAAGACCCATCATCAAGGACTTCGGTGCTATTACTTCTCTGACTCTTTGAGATTGAGAAGGTCGCACTTCCATCTACTGAATCCACAATGAGGGGGGTATGGGACTCTAAGCTGCCCCGCCGCTGTCTACTGTTATGGCTTACTCCTTCATTCCTAGCAAAGCAGAAATAAAACACATTCAACATACTGTAGATGACCCATAAATAAGGATTTTGCATTTATACTTTAAGTAAATGATCAGGGTAAAGCCACACATGGCAAAACTTGTGTCGGGGGATCCTACTGCAAATTCACATGTGTAGAATGTTTGTACGTTCAAAGAGGATTTCACCCTCGCTATGCTGAAAAATCAACATTTCCATAGCATGATGGGTTTTCTGTGCGGATGTCTGCTGCGTGTGGATGAGATTTGTAAGCTTCCGTCACACAGGCCAGTCACTGTGGGAAAATCCACGTTTTACAATACAAGAGTATTTGAAATATGCTGTGGATTACAAATACCCAGCATGTCAATTTATGTTCCGGATTTTGACAGCTTATTACAACCTGTGTAACGCAAAGGCTGAAACGCAAAGCAACTCTGTACCATTAAGGGCTCTCTCACACAAGCGTTTTTTTACTGCATACTACAAGCGGAGGTTTTGCGCGGTAACTAACTTTACATTACTTTCAATGATGCCTCGCACACACAGCGTGCGAAATAGAAAGCGAAATGCACTATATTACCATACACGCCTAGATAGTGTATGGGCATGTGTCGGCACACAGCAGTACAAAATGTATTGCGTACTGCTGCATGCTCCCTGGGCGCTCGGTAAACCGCTCGTGTAAAAGCGCCCTTAGGTGCTGATTTGGCCTCTGCAGATTAGCTGTGTATTCTCAGTTGTAGCGAATATGACCTGTGTGAAGGCACGCTAAAAATTATCCACTTGCCTTTACCGTAAAACAAATCTGCCACATGTGGACTTGACTTCAGTGTGGGGGCCCCTGTGATAAGCAGAATGACGGGTGCCCACTGGAAGGCATTCTGCTGATTACTGGGATGCTGGCACATTGTGGCCTAAAATGAATTACCCCCCAAAAATAGAAGAACGTATGGATCTGCATTGATTTGGCTCAGAACGTTCCACATAAAGACATTCTATAATCCCACCAACTACAGATCCTATTAGTAATCTGTACATTCCAACAAGATTTGCAGCATTGAGATCCATTAAAGAATGCCTGCTGAAGCAATCACCCAGGTGTCCGTCCCACGCTCCTGATCATCGCATGTTACATTGAGTTACTTCCAACTTACTGGAGATGGCTGCTGCTGTAGGCATTTCGTGTTAGTACAGGAGTGGAAGGCATGCTCCTACCCCCGTGAGGCTTCCGCTCCGCAGTCTTGTATGGGCTGCTGTGTGTTGAAGTGGGTTCTCTGTGACTAAATATGGGAAGAAAGAGATAAAATTCATTGTTTGATGCCAAATTCTACAAAATGATAGAAAGAACCAACATTACATATAACTCGCAATCAATAATGTTAATAACATTATAATTTTAAGTAACAAAACTAATGAAATAACACAGCGGTACTAAAAAGGGAATTTTATACATTTATTTTAATAGAAAATGTAAAACATTAGATGGTTTTCTGTCCACTAGGTGGCACAGTCTTATTGCTATGGCCTATTATATTACACTGGTTTCTTATGCTCAAGACAATTGGTTTATTCTCAATTCTATTCAATGAAAATTAAGATCAGATTTTCAAGTCAAAAAGCTGACTCAGCAGATGGCTATCAACCGCCCACCCCCATATACAGGCGTCTTCCACTGGGCTGGGCTTGCATGTGTTTTGAATGCAGAGAGGGGAGAAAGCTGCTGGGGCGGGAAAGGGAGATTGAAGTTCTCAATACGCATTAGATGGCCATCAGGATCAGCATGAGAGCCCAACAGCGGGTCCAGAGACTACCACTCCCATGCCTTTACAGGAGAGACTGCTGGAACTCCCACTGATCCCGAGAATGGGGGTCCGGTCAGTTCCAGAGTAAATGCAAAGGAGGTTTTGGAGGCATGCTGTCACACCATTCGTATCAATGACAGCGTCGGAGACTGCAAAAGCGCTCAAATTTGGTAATCTCCACATAGTCATTGAAGTGAAGAGAGCAGTGGCAGACATGTGAAACCTCCACTTCAGTCATTCAAGGACTGACTGCACCACCACTCTTGGGATCACTGGGGGTCCCAGTAGTCAGACCCCTACTAATCATAAAGTTATCCCCTAACTTGTGAATAGGGGCCAACTTTATAACTTGACACAATCCCTTTAATCCATAGTTATTAGAAAATCCTGATAGCCCGGACTATCAGCGGGATCTTGAGCGGCGGATCCCCACCGATCTGCTATTGATGACCTATCCTGAAGATAGGTCATCAATAGTACAAAGTGACAAAACTTCTTTAACGGGAGCATCCAGTTTAGAACAATCATTTCCATACATCATATAAGGGAATTTTGAGTTATTATAGGAAGGGGGGAGGGGGATTCTGTACAGCATGCTCATCTTTTAGCTATATAGAGCTTCTCTCATTGTGGAGGAGCTGTCCTGTCCTACATTACAGAGGCAATCCATTGATTGGAATGGACACTGTGTAATGCTTAATTTCTCCTGTGGAGGCACTGCAGGGAAACAGAGTACTTGCTACCAGGTTTTCTCACAGGTTACAGTTGATCACTGTGGTCCCAGTAGGGGGAGACTTTGTGATCAGCTTATTGTCAAGGGACTCTTCTAACAAGTAGGGTTTGTTCAAAGTAGAGAACTTTTTCAAAGAGAGTACTTACTAATCCCATATATGTATATTATTGGTTGCTATGGGTTACAGCACAGTTATTATTGCATTTTAAGAGGTCCTTGATCCCCCACAAGTGTTTGCAATACCTTTTAAAGATACCTTACCCTGAGAGACGAATGTCTGAAAACTGATCATTAAGGGATGATTTTCTGGAAATGTTTCTGTCTTTTGGAAGTCGGTTCTTGGGGGAATTCTGCAAGGAACAGGATCTCTGTCCTTGTAGGTACAGTGCTTCATCTGAAAAGATGGAAAATATTATAGTTTTGATGCTTCTCCAACAAAATTATGTTACAGTAAAACAGTTTACTCATGCAAAATCAGTCACTAGGGGGCACTGTTACCTTCTAAGCTTTCTTTAGATACTTACCATCATCAAATGTTGTTGTATCGGACAAGGAGCTGCTTTCTGATGGGATGATATCATCTATGAAAGAAAAAAACAGAACAATTAGTGAAGAAAACAGGAAAAGGTGACACTAATGGCTAATTGTTGTTTTTGTTTCACTAAGAACTAATTAGTCCATCTTAAAACCTAAGTAATGTTTCAGAGGATGCACAAATGTCATTTAATGACTTGGCAACAATAGAGGAGACAAGAAGGAGTAGTGTGGTATTATAATGCTATCATCACTTATTATAAGACTAGTTTGGTCACAACTTTGACTTAAAAGGGATTGTGCCAAGATTCTCACCCCTTTTAGAATGCGGGGCTCAGAGTGACCCCCTGATCTTCATAGTCCTGCTCTTGGCAACCCAAGCAAATGGCCAATTTTGCCAGGAAAGGCCGTGGTGAGCACAACATATTCCCAGCAGCATCAAATATCGTATTATATGAATGGCCATCCTATAAATAATAGGACAGCAGAAGGTCCAGGATGGGAGCTGCACACTTACCGAGTGACTCTCTGTTCTGGGACATAGAAGAGATTAGGGCATATGAACAGGTAATGTCATCTTGGCACAACCCCTTTAAAAGCTAAAACAATAACACAGCTGTACTAAAAAGTAACCTTTTTTACACATTATTTCTCCACTAGGTGGCATTGTGCTATTGCCATGCCCAATTACACCATTTTCATATCCTCAAAGAAATGACTTATTTTCAATTTTGAATGCAAATATTCTGACGCCCCTTGGAGTAAGATGATGGAAATTTCAGAACAAGAACAGATAAAGGTGGCTAATGTAGTAATCAATAGTTGTAAAGCCAGAGGAACTTTTTTTTAACTGACTTTTCCATATGATTCATGGGGGCACTATAGCAGCTAACGAAAGTGTCCTGTACTGTATATTCTATTTGTGGCAGGACGGGGAGCGGGTGTGTTTTAATGGGATTCTTCTAGTACAAGGAGAGCCTTGGTCACCCTTCTTCATTGCCCTTAAGTGCTGAATCTGTTGTGTTGCTCGTGTACCTTGTAAGAGCAGAGAGGCCCTCTTTGTTGGGTCTTTCCCTCTCTTGATCCTGTATTCGTTGATCGCGCTCTCTATGTCCTGCAGTCTCTTGATGGCATCACTATAATCCTGCTTCCTTTTCCTCTTGACATTCTTCCCGAGGTCAGGCTCCATCAAAAGTTTCTTTGTTGCCTCAACCATTTGTTGTTGTATGAGGAACTTGTGCTCCAAATTTTGTAAATCGGATTCCTGGGTACAAAGAAAAAAAAAAAAAAAAATTACCAAAAGTCCAAGTATTCATCCGCTACATGAAAAACAACAAGAGAGGGCATAGGAAGTAAATGAACTGCTTCTTCTGCACAAACGGCAAGACTGATCTACAAAAAAATTGAGGCCGCCATACATGAAGGTTGAGACATCACTAGGTGCCTCAATAGAGTAGGACCTATAGAGCTCAACACTGATTATTTACCTCTTCGCTGTGGAGAATATAATCATCTAGTTTAAAAGTAGCGCCCATTCTTCTGCGGACATTGGGGGGCTTCTCACCAGGATTTAGAGGGTACTCGGATGGCAGTTTCCCAGTTAGTTCCTAAACAAACAACGAATGAAATGCAGGTGTCAAGTTTTTTTTATTAATCATTTAAATTTGAATGAAAGTTTTTGATTACACAGAAATACAAAAATAAGTCAAACCTCCAACCCTAAGACAGCCCAACCCTCAGAGCACCAAGTCAGATCACCCATCCAGCGTATGCTGCTAATCCCAAATCCCTACAAGCCATAACAGTAGAAATGAAGATAGAGAACCTGGATGCTGGGGTCCATCGCTTGGGAACACAGTCGATCCACCGATCAGGCGTTCGCTGTTAGCACCACAACACACAGGGGTACGAAGCATAAACAGTTAGCTCCGACCCGTGTAGTGGCCAATGCTTGTAACAACAAGTGTAGCTGGCATTGATTTAATGGGAGCTGCGCCCGCAAATACCAGCGCAGAGGTCGGAGCTAGCTGCTTCCGCTCCATAACCCTGTGTGCTGCGGTGCCGACAGTGGACCCCAGCCAATCAACTATTGATGGCCTATCCTGAGGATAGGTTAATAATATTTTCCTGGAAAACCCCTTTAATATACCCTTCTAACGTGTAGAAATTGTCTAAAGTAGAGACCCTATTTATGTTAAAATATCTGACTACTGGGTCCCACCATCTGCACGAGTAGGAGGCGATCCTCTGGTTGTCAGACCCCTGATGCTGCCCGAATCCTTAGTCATTCACCTCTGTCAGCACGTCACCCCTCGTGGTCACTTACCGCTTCTCTCATACATATCTTCTTAAGCTCTTCAATTTTTTTCAACAGAACGTCTTGTAAGTCTTTTTCCTTTCTCTTTAATTCTTGAATCTTCTCAGCTTTCTGTTCTTCGCTGACTTCTGAGTCAATAGAACCTGCCCCAAAACACATTTCTGTCACTTCTCTGCAACGTTTTTTGATTTTTCACTGAATGTTTTTGAAGGATATATCAATAAATACGTGTAATACCTGAAGAGATTAAGCTGCCGCTGCTCGCCATGATCACTGGATTCTTTACGTCCACCATTTTGGAAATTCTGCTAGTGCTGCTTTCTGTCAGATCCATAGCGATCTCGTCCAAGCTACGGGTGGTTGGGATTTTGGCCTGTGGAAGATCATTTGGTAAATTAAAACTCAAAATTCTTCTTCAAACTTTCACAATTGATCTCTATGGCATCGGTGCACCCAGCTAGAACCACTGCAGTTGATAACACTCTATTGTTCCCTGTTATCAACCACTTCAGGCTGCACAGAGACTGACTATAGTTTTCTTCAATGGCAAAAAAAAAAACCTGAAAAGTCCCTGCCTTCCCCTTTGAACACTATTTTATATCACAGGCCTTAAACATTTCAAGTGATAACTCTAAAGGGTTTAGTGCTCCTTTAACCCCTTCAGTGCAGGTTTATTATTACCATGTCATGCCTCACAGGGCATGTTTTTTAAATAAGTCAACAATGCAATTTAATCTCGCAAGTATTTATTAAGGAATGCAACAATCATGTTTCAACATTTTTTCTTTGTTATGAAAGAATACATTATAACACCTTTAACTGCATGGTCAGTGCAGCAGACCGCAGAGATTTTCCGGGCGTGCCACTAAAGGGGTTAAAGAGACAGCCCGAGACATATGGAGGCTAATATCATTTTAAAGGCAGTGCAGCCACTAGTCTGTCTCCAGAGATGTCAGTAGGAGTTCTTTGATTGCATCATTGTCCAGACGAATCCAGAGGCCTTTAAAGTGTAAATGATCCCCATTAACTACATTATCCCCTGATATGACCGCTCTCACAGTAGGGAGGCAGACCTCTCATTGCTAAGTTAATGATATAAATGGACCAAAAGAATTTTTTCATTTAACACTTAATAGCCTGGAACAATTTGCAAATTTTTGTTTTCTTTCTTTAAATAAATAATCAGGCAAATATTTACAGAGGAAAGTGCGATTCATGACTGATCTTGGCAACTTACTTTGCTCTGTTTTCTATCCAGGTAAAATTGATGTTGACTAATTGCCATCACCCATATGGACTTAATCAGAGAATTGTTGGCATACCAGGTCTGAACTACAAAACCGCTCTGTCCAAAGGTTCTTCTTGACACGGATATTCTGAAAATGCAAGAGAAAAAAAAAGTCAGCATGATGAACAATATAGATAACTGGGAACGAATAGAAAATGTGTAGAAACTGTAGATTGAGGCTTATTCTGGGACTGTATATTATTAGCGGTACCTCAGCCTGAATATCTGTAATCAAACTATATTATCTATCTGATATATGTCTTATATGTCTAGCTCTAATAATATATCTATCTGATGTATACCCTTAATGGCAACTTTATTAGAGACCCCCATCTTGTACCTCCTTTAGTACCTCCTTTGGCCTTCAGAGCCTCAGTAATTTGTCATGGCGTAGGCGATGAAAGCCATCTCTAGGAATATCGGCCCATGCGGACAGGAAGCTTCTTGTCGTTGCCACAAATTAAGATATTAGTGCTGACATATTCGGGTCACCTGACAGGAAGGGGTCATCGATTCATGCTGCTTGCGCCAAATTCTAACCTCCCAACAGCATGGTACAACAGAAATCTGGATCCATCTGACAGGGTGATGTTTTTCCACTGCTCAGTGATACAATTTGTGCTCTTTTGTCCACTGAAGTCTCGTCTTTCCGTTTCTCTTAAACACAATGGCGCTAGAACTGATCGTCTGTTGTTATATCCCATCCGTGCAAATGAATGTCGAGTTGTGTTCTTTGGACACGTTAGTTTGAGCACCAATGTTGTACTTGGCTGCAATTTGCTGACCGTGCAGCATCTGTTCATCAGAACAATTCCTGACATCCTCCTACAACCCCTTTTGGTGAGCAGTTGTTTCCATCTACAGGTTTCCTTTTTGATGGATGTTTTTCCTCCCATCACGCCATTCTCTGTATACTCTTCACACCGCTGCACAACAAAACCGCACACAGTTGGCAGTGAAATCCTGGCCCCGGCTAGTCTAGCACCGATGACCAGACCTCTTGGGAAAATCCAGCGAACTGAGGGACCTCCATCTAATGTGGATTCACACTGAAACTGATCCATGGAAAACTTATCATGTGATTTTATGCTGCATTCCGGGGTCATGGGGAGAATCTCCAATTGTGAAAAGGCCAGGGGCTCTAATAAAGTGTCCATTCAATGCATCTATCGATCTATGGCTCCTTATCTAATGTACACACATGTACAATTGATCCTTTATCATTAATGGATAACTGAAGACATTACTGATCCCTAAGTATACAAGCCCTTTGAGTACAGACCATTTGACCAAACCTTCAAATGTAAATATCTGAACCATGTTTTTGTGTAAATTTATTTTAAATTTTCTGTTTAGCCCCTTCTTATCTCTAGGCAGGTAATCCGCTGATGACAGTCTTTAGCATGGCCATCGGGGTCCTCACTCAACCATCTATAGGCCCACAAGGACATTGTAATAGACCCAAAGCTCTTCTCAGCTACTGTTCTGCTGGTGTCAGGCTCCCCAGTTGTTCTGGCATTGCTGCCATAAATCAGGAGGTTTGCTAGTAACAGGGCTGTATGTACATCCCTCCCTCATATTCTGGCAGGATGAATACATTCTTATCAGTGAACAAAACCGCATCTACAGCTGCAACCATGAGTCATGACACCAGATGACCTACTACCAGCCGGTGCACAGACCTGCACAAAACCTCCCCTTCCCGTCTTACCTGCGGGGATCGTGAACTTCTACTGCAAACTTCTTTTCTCGAAAGTACAAGTTCTCGAGCTGCTTCCACTGAAAGAGCTAAAAAGGAAAAGAAAAAGTCAACGTTTGATACATAACCCAATTATATGTTTAATGTGCCGCACTGTGACACTGAAAATACAAGGATAGAAAAACATAACATAAGCAACTGGTTAACAAGGGTGCTATTCTATGTATACATAGCCGGCCTTAGCTATGTGTAACCTGTGCAGTCGCATAGTGTGCCAGCCAGCAGCTTGTGGGGAGGGGAGGGACCAGGTGGGGGCAACATTTATGTATTGAGCTTGGTTCTGGTGTTGTATTTATGTTATGAGCTTGGTCTGGTGCTGTATTTATATTTTAAGCTTAGTTATGCTGCTGTATTTATGTTATTGTCGGTTCTGGTATTGTATCTTCATGTATGTACTGAGCTTGGTTAATGCTGTATTTATGTAATGAGTTTGGTGCTGGTGCTATATTTATGTACCAAGCTTGGTTCTGATACTGTACTGACGTTATGAGCTTTTCTGGTGTGGGTATGCCGCTATCTTGCTGCTTTCGGCTCTAGAAGAATACAGGCAGACTGCCTACCAGTGCAATACATATCGTTTTTTCTTAAGGAGGGGGCTGAAAAAAAATAAAAGACTGCCTGGGGTGCCATCCAACCTAAGGCAGACAGTGTATGTATAGATATGACAGCAATGACAAGCACTGGTCAACGAGTCCTGGGTTACACCACCTAATGATATTCTGGTGGATGAATTCTAAAAATATTTAAATCGGTGCCAAGTTTAGAGAAAAAAAAAGCAACTTTTACTATATGAAACTTATGATGCATGTAGGGGGTTCACATTGGGACATATAGCTGTTAACCCTTCTGCACTGTACAATTAATGACATTAGGGGTCATTACAGACATGTCGCTGTGGATGTATTAGCTGATCTATCCAACAGTTTTAGGCACATGCTTTGTGTGTCTGTACTCTCGGGGAGACTGATGGCTCTCTAACGAGCTATTTGAGAACAAGATCCCATATACTGTTCTTGGAGAGAGAACTCACTGATCTATCTGCACACTATAAAAAAAATATATAAACACCCCTGACAATATGATACAAAGAAAGACATCAAACGCGTTGTTATACAATACCCATTAAATATGCTTTAGCCACAAGCAAAATCCTCTACAAACACTTGGCTTTGCATGTCCTTGTAAACGGAGCCCAGAATTTTCATATCTTTGAATGAAGTTCACTGCAGGTAGTAATAGACCAAAACAAGCGTCCCACACAGGTGGCCGGTAATGTTGGCAGCCTGTACCGAGGCTTGGATTACTCAAAAGCAAGGCTGCCTTATGTATCCCAGACGGTCGAGGAATTAGGCTAAAGAGCTAACAACCTATTTCATGAGTTTTAGGATGGCTGATCATCAAGGGACGCTGTATATAGGACGGCAACTGGAAACAAGACCGCCTCGACAGCACGTAAGAATACTTAAAGTAACGACTAATAACGATAGTAATTGCTAAAATGTACAAAGCTCTGACCCTGGGACGTAGATCCATAGAAAGATAGTAGGAAGAACATTCAAGAACTCCACAAATACCAAAAAGATTCATCCAGTTCCCGAATATTAAAAAAAACAACAAAAAAAAACGCTACAAAAAAGTTGAAACAATGTATTAAAAAAGAATGATACTATAGAGTCACAAATTCCATTAAAAACAGAGAAACATATCCATACAAAAAAAGGAAGAAAAATTTGAAGAACATATTGGGAGGCTTCACAACCCTCCACAAGACTTGACAGAAAGCAGAGTTCGCTCTCCTATGCAAAAAAAAAAATGTTGCAGAGCCAGCAGCTCACCACAAACAGCTGCAGAGCAAACTCCTGGTGTCAGCGCTGCGCAGATCTTCCAGGACTTACCTTATAGTCTCTTGCCCTGCGCTAGGTCCCCCATGATAGTAGTAATCCTGAGGGCTGCTGTGTGGAGGGGCTGTGGGGCTGCAGTCCTCCTCCTGGTAACTTTTCACTCTCCCTCTGTGATACTGAAAAGGTGAAACTCCAGTTTCCCAGCCCTGACCATCCCACTAGTGACACAACAGCCCAACGTCACGGCTCCTACCAGGAACACTCCTGTCTGACACACTCACACACACATGGCGGCGTCTCCCTAGTTACTGGAAGACTTCGCCCCCCCCCCGACCCCGACTGGTGCTTATGTAGTAAAAAAAAGGCAAAAGATGATAAAATGATACCGGATGATTCACTAGGCAATCCAATAACTTTGTTTCTGTCTGCGCTCTAGGAATATTGATCTGTATTTACCCCACATGTTGTCTGGAGCCGAAAGTGGCGCCGCCAGCATCCAAGCACTTTTGCGTGCATATTGGTGAAGACATCGGCTAATGTGACATCAGTAATGGCAGCTATTACGTCTTTGAGGGCGCCACTTGTTTACGGCTTATTTTGCCCTTTAATAAATCCCACAAAAAGTAACCCGGTGGTGTAAGGTCCGGCGATCTTGGCGGCTACAGATTTTTCTAAATTAATCGGTCACCGAAATAACTTTCAATTTCCCCCGCACTTGTGTGCGACACGCTGCGCCATTGTGCTGAAAATAACCTGTTAATTCCCATCTGTAGACCAAATCTTCACCAGTTTGTGAATACAAGATTTTGTCGGCCGCTTGGGGCTCATTCACACGGGTGTATGCGTATTTTGGTCCTTGAATATGCAGCGTATTCACGGACCGAATGTGTTTTCGCCGTGTTTTTTTCACCGTGTAAGCATGTTTACATACATAAGTAAAGCGGCACGAAATCCCATTGATTTTGTGCGTAAATACATAGCGAATACGTAGATTTCCTGTGTATTTGATTACAGTGGGCTATTTCGGTGCCCAATACGCACCAAGATGGGATGTGCTGGTTTTTTTTTCACGCAGCTGAAAGTCACGTGAAAAATACGTATCGGTGAATGAATTCACTGAAATCGATGGGCCTTATTCACTGCGTATTTACATTCAAGTGAATGAGCCCCGAGGGAGGTTTTAGACGGGATGACTGTCAGCTGTCCCAACGACTATCACGCCTGTGCTTTCACATAGAAGCGATAGCCATTCATTGCATAGAGGCGGAGCGCCGCAGATCTCTTCCTCTTTATACAGAGCGAAAAGTCAGTGAGCTGGGACGGAACGACTAGCGACTTCTGAGGAACAGGGGCGGACAGTTACTCATAATCCCTCTTTTGAGCGATTATTTGGGTGCCTATTGGCCTGGGTAAAAAGACCTCTATTCTGAAATGCCCTTTGACATTGTTTAAATGAACCCATTAGCTAGTACCGTGTTTACCCGAAAATAAGACAGTGTCTTATATTAATTTTTGTTCAAAAAGGTTTAACTTTTTTACATGTATAGCTGCCTGGACACTATTTAAATTGCCTTTTTTAATTAACTGTTAGCAGGGCTTAATTTTGGAGTAGGGCTTATATTTCAAGCATCCTCAAAAAGCCTGAAAAATCATTTTGCATCCTCAAAAATTCTGGAAAATCATGCTATGTCTTATTTTCAGGGAAACAGGGTATTTATAAACAATAAACCTGCGCCGTTCAACTGAGTGCACGTTTGCGGCACACTGAGTGTCTTGACAGATCCACGACTGCCGTAATGTCAATCTGTGGCAGAAATCTGTGTTTAAACAGGTAGATTTCTGCCGTGGTTCTCATTCAAATCTGAATGGAGTGTTGCAATTTGGATTTTGCTTGTGTGCACATAGTCCCAGACCTTCAACCCTTTGCAATCCAATTTTGGCTTCAGCGTTTACTAGGGGGCTTTCTTTTTCTATCATTATACAATGGCACCAGCTGCTGGCTAGAGCCAGTACTGCAGTATGTGACATGGCAAGGAGGCCCCCGACAACAGAGTGGCCTGTAATTTACAGTAAGAATACCCTGCTGGACGTCTTCTGACATCGGAGCTGTACAGCCTTCAATTGGAAGGTCTTTAGATGTCAGACAGTGGATTGGAAAGGGTTAAAGGGTTGGATCCACATCGCTGTTTTGGATCTGACACTTAAACCCGCTGTAGAACTTGGAGGCCAAGCTTTGGAGTTCTGCTGCGGATTTCCACGAGGATCTAGCCCCAGTCAATACGACAGATCACCACCCGTGCCTAAGCCTTTTCCTATTTCGTTTACTTTTATCAATGGTTTAATACATTTCTAGTACTGTCTGGTAGGATAATCAGTCACCTGGGTTGGCAGGTAGTAATGGTGAGGCGGAGAGCGCAGGGTACAGACACACCTTGTCTTGTTGCTCCTGTCATTGCCGCATCACACGATGACTAATCGTATACACATTCCAGACGGTGAGAACCTTCTCTGGACATAAAGCATTTATACACGTATGATGATTATAAGATGTCGCTGGATGATATTTCCTGGTTAGCATAAATTAACCCCTTAATGACATGGCCTATTTTGGCGTTGAGGACCAAGCGATTTTTTGGTATTTTTCCATCTCCATTTTTCAAAAGCCATAACTTTTTTATTTTTCCGTCGACGCGGCCGTATAAGGGCTCGTTTTTTGCGTGGCGATCTGTAGTTTTTATCGGTGCCACTTTTGGGTATATAGACAATATCGTAAATTTTTTATTTTTTTTTTTAATGATAACAGGGAGAGAAAACGCATCAATTCTGCCATAGATTTTTTTTTTTTTTTTTTACAGCGTTAATCATGCAGCATAAATGACACACTAAATTTTTTCTGCGGGTCGGTACGGTAACAACGATACCAAAATTGTTATATTTTTTTTAGGTTTTTACACTTTTTTGCAATAAAACCCCCTTTTTTTGGAAATCTTTTTTTTTTCTCTATAGCTGCATTCAAAGTCATGTAACTTTTTTATTTTTCTATGTACGGAGCTCTATGAGGGCTTATTTTTTGCGAGACGAGCTGTAGTTTTTATTGGTACCATTTTGGGAAATGTACGGCTTTTTTGATCACTTTTATTGCATTTTTTGTGAGGCAAAATGCTAAAAATTAGCATTTTGCCTCTGTTTTTTAGCGTTTTTTTTTACGCTTTTTGTCGTACAAAATAGAAAGCGTGTTCAACTTTTTGTACACGTCGTTACGGACGCGTCAATACCAAATATGTGGGGTTTTAGTTTTTTTTTCCCTTTTTTTATGCTAATATTAGAAAAAGCATAAAAAAAGGGGTTTTTTACATTTTTTTTTTACATTTTTCTTTTTTTTACACTTTTCTTTTCTTTTTTTTACACTATTTGAGTCCCTCTGAGGGACTTGCAGCACTATGCCTATGATCGCTGTCATAAGGCATGGCAAAGCTACTGCTCTGCCATGCCTTATCGCTTGTACAGCGATTATAGGCACAGGCAATACAGGACGCCGGTGTCTGGCGTCCTGTTGCCATGGTGACAGGCCGGGCTCTCGCGATAACATCGCGAGTTCCGGCCGGAGACACACAGGGATCGCGATCCCTCTGTGAACTCTTTCCCTGCCGCGATCTACTTAGATCGCGGCAGGGAAGGGGTTAACAGCGGCGGGCGCATCTCCGATGCCCCCCCGCTGTTGGAGCGGGACGCCGGCTGTGACTGACAGCCGGCTCCCGCTGCGGGATAGCGCGGGATCTTATGTGATCCCGCGCTATCTCCAGGACGTACCAGGTACGTCATGTTGCGGGAAGTACCAGGCTGCCATGACGTACCAGGTACGTCCAGGAGCGGGAAGGGGTTAAACTACAAGCCGGGACCCCTACAGGATACATACGGTACTGCAGGATCTTTGGAAACAAACGTATCATTCAGCGTTCTGACCACACAAGTAAGAACATATGATTCAATTTCCCTTTGACATCGACTATGAAGTCATCTCCACCACCGGGTCACATGACTCACAGAAAGGCAGTCACAGGATTCAGTAAGGAAGTAGTTAATATAACAACGTCATCGTTTGGCGCAGCTAATTATTTATGTAAAATTATTACAGGAGTCAAATTCCATTCAGCTGTATATCTGTTTCTGGGGAAATTAAGTGTCAATTAATAATGCAGCAGCTACACATCCTTTAGGGCACGCTCATGTATATTTAGTACATGTATATTTGCAGAGGAACAAGCAATGGAGATCAGAATAGGACCGTTGGATTTCTGCTGTGGCTTTGCAGTTTGCATGCTACAGAATCCACATGCAGATTAAAGGGCTGTAAACCTATTGTGGCCTATGCTCAGTTTAGGTCATAAATAGTAGATTGACTGGGGTCTATTGCCTGGGACACCTACTGATCACGTGTTCGCCAGACTGGTGCACTTAGCTGATTTCTACAGGAAGTAGACAGCTTTGTTCTTACAGCAGTGGCCAGGCTTGGTATTGCAGGCAGTGTTACAAATAAAATAAATGGGAACTTGGTCTGCAATCCAAGTGTTCCTGCGAATATATCTTGGTTGACCCTTGTACCCAGGGCCAGGGTCAACACCAGGTATACCTGGGTGTATACCAGCAGGTAACTTGGACCTGATTATTCCTTTCTCGCATTAAGTAATACACCAACAGGTAATTCTCCCATCTGCATTTGTTACTGGATCCGCAGTAAGCAAACATTCTGCATTCCCAGTGTCTCCGAGACTGG
This sequence comes from Eleutherodactylus coqui, assembly GCF_035609145.1. Classification (NCBI taxonomy): domain Eukaryota; kingdom Metazoa; phylum Chordata; class Amphibia; order Anura; family Eleutherodactylidae; genus Eleutherodactylus; species Eleutherodactylus coqui. The sequence goes on from NC_089839.1 coordinate 190,711,194, forward strand.
AAAACCCAGATGTGTGCAGGCACCAAAAGGTTTGCACAAGTGTTCAACCCCTTATCAAGTCCTGGAGTACCCCAGGTGGTTTGCCTTCCTAGAAGATGGATGCTTTATGTGCTAGAAGTAAATACTCCGTTCCCAGGCTTCCCCCACTGCACACATGTAGCTTGTAGGTATAACAACCGGTCGTGTTCATCATCAGCTCCTGGAATTAGTTTTTGAATAAAACTCAAAAATTTCCTTGGCAGTTTTATATTTTGACCACCTCTCAGCACCAGATTTATACTAAACACTACGTTAAGGGCGCCCACCCACTGGCGTTTTTTTTCACTGCGAAATTCGCAGGTTTTTTTTTTCTGCAGGGGGTCTATGGGACTTGTAATGTAAAAATCGCGATCGCGCAAAATCGCGATTTACCGCGATATCGCGATTTTGCGCAATCGCGATTTTAGCTTTGCATGTCCCATAGCCCAAAGACCCCTGCAGAAAAAAAAAACGCTGCGAATTTCGCAGTAAAAAAACGCTAGTGGGTGGGCACCCTTACTCTACAAAAAAAAGTTGAATAACTTTTTAATACATTAATTACTGACTCTGATTTGCAGCCTGTAATGTAGCCCAGAGCTGCATGCACATTAATTCAGGCTTCGCAGCTGAAATCTCCCAGCATTCCTTGCTAGTCTCATGTCTGCACATCTGTGCTCATGATTGTCACTTTTATACCCTTGTACTGCAATCCCAAAAGGTGTTCAGCTGTTTGCGGTGTGTCCGTCAACAAGCTTGTTGACTGTTACCAATGACAACCAGGAGAACTGTGAATGCAGCTCTGGAGTATATAACGGGATGTACTCAGGATCAATACAGGATAAAGGTACCTTTACACGGGACGACCTATGGGCACATAAGTGACCCACAGCCATCTCACCAACTATTGGTCCTGTGCTTTTACACAGAACTAACAGTGGTTCTGTGAATGGAAGCGGAGTGGCCGGAGATCGCTTCCTATAAATAGGTGATAAAAGTCTATTCTGGAACAACCCCTTTAAGTACTACAATGTATGTATACAGTGACTCTTTTTGCAAAATAGAGAATGCAGTTCTGGAATATAATACAGGATATATAGAGTAATTCAGTAATCTATAACATAGAAATCATCTTTCCTCCAAATCACAGAATGAGTCTTGGAATCTATGTGCCATGGGTAGAAGTCGGAGAGAGCCTTGGATTTTTCTATAGTGGAAGACCTCAGGTAATTAAAACTTTAGAGATGTGAACTCACCAGAGTTGACCTGAAAGTCATCCAGACCACCCAATCACTGCCAGTGAGGTTTCATAGACCTCACTGCTGGGGTATAGGTGGTGGAAACCATTCATCTACTCCATCTGTGAGAAAAGGGAGTGTTTCTATCATTGAGGGGCCTAGCTCATGTCTCTGTACATCTCCCAATACTCATCCAATCATCCTGTCTGATTGTCAAGTTGACTTACCGTTTGGCCATATAAGGCCAGACATAGAATAAAGTCAGGAAGGTATTTATGTCTTTATGTCATTGTCGTCATTGATACCACATGATGTCCTGCGTGATGTTTTTTCCCCCTATTTCGGTGTGAACGTGGGCTTTAGACCAAAGCAAAGTTCACGTGGAATACGCCTGGCCCACACACACCATAAAATGATATAAATAGCCATAAAATTACAGTAAGAGGCAACATGAAGAAATCTTTTACACTTCCTTATTTCGTCTGTAATTTTCTGACATGAGAAGAAACACATCTTGAGGAAGTATTTTGTGTTTCTTTGGAGCTACCAAACTAAACTTCAAGAGGATGCATATTTATGACTGTTGAGGTCATCACGTCGTTATGTGAAATATATTAGTGCAACATTGCTCTCTCCTTTTACCTTTAAATAAGGAGTTAATCTATGCATTCAATGCCTTGAATACCCATTCAGTAACCCGGTTCTATTGTACCTTGTCACCACCGGAAGCCAAGGGTTTGACAGGGCTTGAATGGAGGAACGCCCCTGTCACGCCCCTAGCTCCCAATAGGCTGACTTCTGTAAGGTCCTAGCAGCAGCATCTGTATAGATTGCTCCCTGGGCTGCACGGTTACGGTTAGGGTTCATTTTCCTGTTAGGCTTACATTATTAGCTGTAAATACTTCCATATTACAGTGAGTTAATAATCTAAGCCTAATAGGAAAACGAACCCCAACCCTCCAGCTCTTGCAAAAATCTATACAGACACTGCAGCATAGAGTTTCCCCGAAGCAGGCATCCCCCTTCCATCTCCCCTGCCCAACCGGTAGCCGCTACTGTTGTATCTTGTCTCCACCAGAAAAATGGGTGGAGACAAGCTGCACGCCCACAAGCAACACCCACAACTTGATTGGCTGGGCCGGAGAATGGGTTTCCATTATGTCCTCTCCTGCATCGTCGTGCCACTGACTCCACGGCTGCTCTTTCTTGTGCACTTACTAGCTTCTGCACTAGACTGCGCCGGAGAAGGGACGGGAGAAGAAGGCAGAGCGACGGGGACCAGTGACACTCCATCACTCTCTCTTGTCCCCTTCCCGGCTCCTGCACTGTCAGTCTCCTCGGTGCCATCACATCTTGCAAGCATTATGCGACGCAGGCAAGGAGATTGGCAGCGGGTGACTGACTTCGCCGGAGCAGGGATGGGAGAAGAAGGCAGAGCGCCGGGGGCAGGGACAGCGAGGGAGTACAGCAGAGGGGGAGAGGAATTACAGCGCCGAAGCCAGCAGGGATGGTCGCCAGAGAAAGTATCACTGCGGACCTACGAGCCCACAGCGGTGCCAGCTTGAGGGGTTGCTGCCCGGGAATATTGACAGCGAGGAAATGCAATGCATCAGGAGGAGGAAGGGAAAATTACACCGCCGAAGCTGGAAGGGAAGAAGGTCGCCGGGGGAATTATGACAGCGGAAATAGGAGCACAGACCAGCGGATTCTCCGGCCTAGCCAATGAAGTTGTGGGCATTGGTTGTGGGCATGCAGCTTGTCTCCGCCCATTCTTCTGGTGGAGAAAAGATAAAACAGTACCGCATGCCTCTTCAGATCCATTTCATTATGCTTTGATGAAGGACTCGGAGTAAGGCTGCCTGTCCATGGCGCTTGGGAGCAGGAGCCTGCACACGGATCTCCGCGGTCAGCCTATCTGACAGATAGGCTGACCGTGGAGAATCGCAGCAATTCACAGCATGCTGTGATTTGCCGTCCACGAGCGGAGAATCGTTATGATTCTCCACTCGTGGACAGGGGGGCTCCACTTTCCATAGCAATGCTACTGGCTAACATGGTAACAAACTTCTTTCATTGACCAGTCAAATAGGAGAATCCCTCCCTCAGGTTATATAACAGCTATTATTTAGGTGAGTGCACTTCTAGGAACCCCAGACCCCTTGGGATGCCACCATGTTGGCGAAACATGTAGGGGGGGGGGGGGGTTATGTTTCTTTTAGCTCTAAAACGCAGACCTGGTGATATTATTTAGGCAGGGTCATTAGTCTGTTGCAGTGACCTGCTTGATATCTTCTGTGGCTACTAGCTATGTAGGAGAGCGCTGTATACAACAGATTGCAGCAGCATTGGATGATATATATTAGAGGTGGCTCAGCGCTCCCAGGCTTGCTCGGCAGGAGTTTGTATTTTTAATTCCTATGCCTCTTAGTATTTTAATTCAGTTTAATAAAAATTAGATTTTAATGAAAATATTCAACCGGGTTTTTTTTGCCCACCAGGCAAATTCTTGCTAATAAGCCCGGTGAACACCCTGAGGCACTTTTTATATACTTTATGAAAGCGGTGCTTCAGAGATTATTTCTGACATACATTTCAGCACAAAACCACAATATCTGATAGTGAAACCTCAGATGTCAATCAAGACCAACAGAAAACATGTTCATATGACTGAAATCTTAGTACACTTCCTCCAACGTCACCAAACGCTACCCTGTGAGATTGCGCTTTGGGCATTGAGTCACTTGTTTCTACTTATGGGGCCCAAAATTTGATAACACCCAAGATGCCAGCGGTTCAAAACAAGTAAACCCACCATCCTGATTCCTTACAAACATACCTTTTTTATCCAAGATAAAAACAAATGGCGGCTTTCTTCCAAAAGGTATTAGTGTATCTTGACGCCACCAGGAAGCAAAGGGTTTGACAAGGGGACCGCCCCTTTCACACCCCTAGCTGCCGATTGGTTTGATTCGTCAAGGTACTTGAAGGTCTGCATACTGTTCCCCATTGGTGATTCCCTGCCAGCGATGCCTGGCTCCCTCAGAAGGCGGATGGTGAGTTCTATGACCCCCCTCCCCCGTGATTGTGACAAGGGGTGTGTGGACAGCAGCTGAGAGCGCACATGCAACCATGGAACATGCGGCACACTTACAGCAGTGGGGTCCCTGGAGTGCCGACTGCCGCACATCACAGTACAGCGTGGACTGAAGACAGGGGTGTCCTCATAGCCGACAGCCGCTGAGGGCAGCACAGCGGAGACGGGACACTTACAGTAGCTGCACATCGCTGCACAACGGCCACTGCACCCCCTGAAGTGCCCCACGATTTAACTGTGAGATGGGGATAGGGGGGTAGTGAGGGCAGCGTTTCAATAGCTTCAGCCCGCATTTACCTTCCAGCTTTAAAACACCCGCTGCGCTGGGAAAATTACGGGGGTTGCGGCTTCAGGTCCAGCGCCGGGGAAGCCATTGCTACAGATAACCCCGCTGTATGCCTTTTGCACCTGGGGACGCTGTATCGCTTTTCTTAACATCTCTACTGCCCTTCCAGAACCTGCAGCCTAAGCACATGTGGAGCCAATCAGGGTACAGGGGGCGTTGCCACAGTGTGAATCTGGACTCCACCAGGAGTTCCTGGTGGCGTCAAGATACACTAATAGCCTTCCAAAAATAGTGTCACATCTGACCATGGGTTGTGTGTTGTATTGAAGTTCAGTCCTTTCAATAGAGATGAGCTGCAATACCAAAGAAAACCTATAGACCGATGTGGCACTGTTTTGTGAAAGGGAAAAAAAAGCAGCCTTGTTTGTCTAATCGTGTACAAACTCTTAAAGGGGCCAATGTGGCACTGTTTTGTGAAAGGGAAAAAAAAGCAGCCTTGTTTGTCTAATCGTGTACAAACTCTTAAAGGGGCCATGCCAACTTGCACAATCCTTTTCAAAATTTGGGGCCTGAGGGTAACAACTGATCACCCTGGAACCTACTCTCCTGGCAAACAGCTGATATTGTTGGGGGAAGCTGCAGCCAGCTAAACATTTCCCCAGCAGTGGCCACTGCCGGGAATATATAGTTATTGCAGGGCAACCATTCACTTGAACGCTTATCATAGAATTACAAGTAAGGCACACAGTTCTCTCGGATGGTAGACACTCTTACAGCTACAGAGGGGAAATCAGCAGCTGAGGAGCTCTCTCTGTGGCGTTCATATACAAAGAGGAGATGCCATCTTGGCACAACCCCTTTAAAGAGGGTGGACAGAAGGGAAGAGTTAAAGGGGTTGTACCCAAAGTTGAATTCAGCCCTTATCCACAGGATAGAAAATAACTTGCAGTGAGGAGGCGGCGGAATAGAGCGCTGGTTGCTCAAGTGCATCCGCTCGGGTATTTCCTCCAGCCCCAATGAAATGAATGGAGTGCTGAACGCGCATGGTCAGCCTGTACGCCCTTCATATTGATGTCACTGCTGGGGAAGAAGTGCCTCTGTAGTGACAAGAGAACAGTACATGGGAGTCCTATTCTCAAGGTCGGCAGGGGTCTCAACAGAAAGACCCTAACTGATCTGCAAGTTATCCTCTATCCTGGTACAATCCCTTTAATAGAGGAAAGAGGCAATAGCAAGATATATTCTTGCCCTTGGGATGAGCCCTTTCGCCAATGTATCTATGAGGGTTCAAGAAGGTGATAGGGTCCCTTTAAAATGGGCTTTTGGTGAACTATGAATGATGTAAGAAAATCTCACATAATTTATTATTCCGTAAGACATAAAAAAAGTAAAAAAATAAAAACAGGTTACTGATCATCAATTCTGAGGAAATGATGCACTGGCATACACTGGCACAGATAGATTCTTGGCACATTGCACCAATTAGTCACCCCCATCCCCCAGCGAACTGATAATCTGCAGTGTGTGTACAATATGGATATGGTTACATATCACACCACAACAGATTACTCAGTCTAGGAGGACAAGTGCATTATTGCAAAATACAGCTGTTATCTGTCCGGAAATCCAAGCTGTGTGTGTCTGAATGTGTAAGAGGAGAGACAATGCGGTCAGTGTCCTTATTGTGTGTCCGCCAGATAGGAGAGGAGCCCTGGATGACTTCACGCCCCCCCCTCCATGCCCCAGGACGTAGCAGATACTATTATTGGAAATGTGTTTTAAAGGGATATTACACAGTAACATTATGTTTTCTAGACAAAAGCACTGTGTTTAATCTCATGGAATTAAATTCAGTGGTTCACTTACCTTTCCACACTCTACATCTTTGGGCACCCATCCAGCATTCAGACAGAAAACTGGATATCTCCATAAGCTGCTGTTTTAGCCGGTTTTTGTATTTTCCGGCATTTTGGCCAGTCAGTGTAGTATAGTTGACTGGATAGGTGCCCGAATGAGGTGTGAATGCAGCCTTCAAGACATGAATGGTGGGTGCTCAAACAAGGTGTGAATGTAGTCTTCAAGACATGAACGGTGGGTGCCCAAATGAGATGTGACTGTAACCTACAAGATAGGAGCAGTGGGTACCCAAACCCCAAATGAGGTGTAAATGTAGCCACCAAGTGATAAATGGTGGGCGCCCAAACAAGGTGTGAATGTAGCCTTCAAGACATGAATGGTGGGTGCTCTTTAGAACTGCAGCAATTCGTTGTGGCATAGGTTCCACTAAGTGTTTAAATCAGTCTGCAGGAATATCGGCCCCTGCAGACAGGAAGCTACTCGTTGTTGCCGAAAATTAGATCTAGATGCTGACATGCTCTGGCCAGCTGAAAGGAAGGGGTCATCGATTCATGCTGCTTGTGCCAAATTCTGAACTACCATCAGCATGGTGCAGAAGTCTGGATTTATCTGATCAGGTGATGTTTTTCCACTGCTTGGTGATACAATTTTTGTGCTCTTTTGCCCCCTGGAGTCACCTTTTTATTTCTCTTAGACAGAATGTCACTGGAACTGGTCGTCTGCTGTTATAGCCCATCTGTTACAGCTAAGGAATGCTGAGTTGTGCATGTGCACACATTAGTTGCAGCACCCATGCTGTATTACCTGCAATTTGCTTGCCTCTACACCAAAACTATTCTTGACATCCTCCTCTGATCCCTTTTGGTGACGAGTGGTTTACATCAACAGGATTCGCAATCATCATTCTCTGTATACTCTCCAAACAGTTACACGAGAAAACCCCACAAGGTGGCAGTGAAATCTTGGCCCCGGCTAGTCTAGCACCGATGACCAGCCTCGTTGGAAGTCACTCTGATCGCTGGATTTTCCCATCTAATGTGGATTCACACTGAAACTGATATGCTGCACTCCGGGGTCACCGGTCTAATTTACATACAGGGAAGCTCCAATTGTAAAAGGGGCAATGTCTCTAATAAAGTGTCCTGTCATTGAACATCTACATCAATGCAAACTGGATGGTAAAAATCTATGTAAATATATTTAGAGGACATTTTATATAACATTTATGGGATTTTATCTCTACCTATACTCTATGGGGGCCTCCTGGAATAATGTCTGCCAACTACATATATTGCTCAGAGCCGTACATGGATATGGTGACTGACATCCAAGGCTTCAGACCTGAAGACACACATACCTGGAATAGCAGAAATAGCTTTACCTATAGGATTATTATTAACTTTCTATCTCAACTATTTACTTGTGATCCCAGGATAAGAACTTGCACATAACCAGGATGCTATATACAATGACTGACGGGACATAAAAAGCTGGTTGGCAACCAGTAAAATTCTTGCCCAGCTGTTTCTACAGTCATGAAAGGCAAATCTGCCTAGATACACAGCGATACATGCTCCAGTATCACTGCCCAGGTAGGCAGGTTTGGCTTTCAGGACTTCAGGGATAGCTGGCAACAATCCAAGGGAGATCTGTTATGGTGGCCATATTGGTGGTCACCAACTTTTTCAGCAAAAGTTGGAACTCACATTTTTCTGGTGATGTAAACGTTTTCTAAAGCTGGCCATACACATTAGGTGTACACTGATGTGCCAAAAGTCCTGGGATAGCAGTGTGTCAATTAATTAGGGAATGGGAACGCTCACACCGGTATAAGTTGTGAGGTGTTACCTTGTGAGTGAGGTTGAACACTGGCCAGCAGGCGTATAGCGAGGCGATGTGAATGATCAAAGTTCGAACAAGGCATGATGGTGGGTGCTAGGCATTTACAATTCCTCAATCAACAATGTTATGTGTGTACCAGGACCATCATAGAAGGCATTACTGCCCACAGTAGGGAGCGCAGTGTCCAGCCACAGGTGCTTCAAGATCATGACCTGCAGCACTCTTTAGCTTCCATGGGATATGGGAGCAGAAGACCCACTAGAGGGCCTTGCTTATTACCACAACACCGGACACAGCGCTTCACCTGGAATTATGAGGTTGCTAACTGGACCCTAAAAGGACTGGCAACATGAGCCTTGGTCCGAAGAATCATGGTACCAATTGTTTCGGGCTGATGGTAGGGTTCATGTGCGGCACAAACCCCATGAATCCATGAACCCCAGTTGTTAACAACTAACTGTGCAGGTTTGTGGTGGTTCTATACTGGTGTGGGATGTATTCTGGTGGCATGGGTTGGGTCTACTGGTCTGCCCAAACACGTCATTGACCGCTGCCACTACATTTCACTGCTTGGTGACCATTTGCAGCACTTCATGGACTTCATGTACCTCCTACAATGATGAGCTATTCCAGCAGGATAATGCACTGTATCATCCGATCCAAGTTGTTCATAAATGTTTTAAGGAGCATTCTGGAGAATTCCTACAAATGGTGTGACATGTACACTCACACGACATGAGTGCAAGAGATTATTTATGAGATGTGGTGGTGAAGTCTATTCACGCTTGAGATCCAACATCAACATCCCTCCAAACATCTTCTTTCCCCTTGTGTAATCGATACAATGTCAAGTTGGTGCACTGCGCCGGGCTAGAGAGGTCCTACATGATATGAGTTCCTGTCCTACAACTTTTAGCATGTAGTGTATATTGCCAAACATCTAATGTGTATTGGTGCCTCCTGACTCTTTCCTAACTGCAGATTTTGGGAGCGATAAGGATCAGGCTCCTTTGTTCTCAGGAAAGAGCAGATGTAACTATCCCTTGACTGGTACATTGTGACTATAATGCTGTAAAATGGAGTTATCATAAGCGTTAAATGTCAAGATAACATTTCGAACATCTATAAGGCGCTGTCATAGGTGTCTGGCAGTGACTTTCTTCCCTCCCCTATAGAGAACACACACTCAGTTGAGCAGAGCATGCATGTGTATGGAGGGATCGGGAGAGATAGTGGTCGTATCTCATGTGTATGCTCCGTTTTATAAAGGCCATATAAGACCTATGTTATTGCAAGTAAAAGCCCCAAACGTCTATCACAGATTTGTAATGTACCCAGCCGCATGTCTCATTTCCTTGCCTATCTGGGCTGTGGCAGAGTATTGTACCACAGGCCTAATCAATGCCGCACTATCTGTGAGAAAAGCACACATGAGTTGAAGAGGCCTATTTATAATCAGATCACCTGATGGGAAGGACAAATCCTCCTCCGTTATCAGGTCTCTTCCAAAGGCCTCACCCTGTACAGTCATGAGATAGAAGAATTGAGAAGCCTTTGTCTTGGATCCATAACCATAAAGCCATTCAATTCCCTACTGACAACAATTACCACTATTCATAAATCGGTTCCCATTACACTAACCTTTGAGCAACCCCCCATTAAAAAAAACCAAAAAAAAAACCTTAGTCGTCCTCTTCTGTAATTTTCGTCTTCTACATAGATATCAGAGTCGGCTATAAGTGAAAGCTATTACTGTGCCCATAGCGGTTGTCGCCCAGCTTTATAGACATGCTGGATGGCATATAAATTGTTACTTAGAGCTAATTAGCCATCTTTACAGTAGCTCTTGTATTCTGCTCAACAACCAGGAGGCCCAGGATGAGCAACCCTTCTCATATAGAGATGTGCGGCTTTGTGAAATACATCTAAAAAAGTTCTCTGCCTGCAATCTATAGGGGATGTGTGGTCTCATACAGAAAACCCTTTTTGTGTGTTATATTAGGGTATACAGAAATCATCAAGGGGCATTCAGGATTCCTCTCTATTAGCCAGAGTGGCGAATCCAGCCTGTCCATGAATTACACAGTCAGCACAGTTCGGCTGAGCATGCAAGTAGATTTAGTTTTAGTGACCCACAGTGGCCCCACTTATAGTGCTCTCACTCCACTAACTCCTTTCATCTGCAGCAAAGCCACCTTCTTTACTCTTACAAGACTGCCGGCCACTATGCCACCTTGCATCTGTACACACACAGCGTAGCTTGACTCCTCCTCCCAGCTCCAGCGCTCATCATTGTGCATCCAGAGCCATGAGGAGGAGTCAAACTATACCAAGTATAAAGCGGCATGCTGTCTGGCAGTCCCATAGGTATAATGACTGACTACTGCACATGGAAAGAGTTAATGGTGCAGGAGTCCAGCGGCAAAGCAGAATATGTGGCATGCCCTCCCAGGACAGCCCCCCAAATTTGTGACAGTCCTGGCAATGACGGTTGCAAGCACTGCCTCATAGATATCGCAGGCAGAGTTCTATCTCATGTGGGAACAAAGGATCAGGCATGACGAAACATAACTGGACATCATCTGCCTTCAGGGGGAAAGTAAGGACCACGTTATGTGCCAAATTTAGGCAAATTTTACCACCAGGTCTAGGAACAAACACATTAGTAAATCTACTCCATCATATTTAGATGTACAAATTAAGGCCTATTCACATCTGCATTGGAGGTTTTGTTTGGAAAATCCTAGAATAAATAGCACAGCACCATTTCATCTGGTAAAATGCTGATTGGGAGTTGGATGGAAGATTATAGTCAATGGCGTCCGCTCGCCACTGGATCCAGCATTTTCTTTGTTCAGCTTCGAAGACAGACTTAAACAATGGAAGTTACCTGCATCTCCAATGCTGATGTGAATGAGGTCTTAGGTTTATGGGTACCTTTAGATTTGTTCAAACTAATTATATATACAGTATAGCTACATGTATCTGCTGCAGCATTCCGAGGAAGCTTTGTTTGCACAGTAATGTGTGCAATGTGAACCAGTCTCATGTCATCTCTGCTGGTTCTTGTCCGACCCCATTTCAGAACTTTCCATTTATGTTGCTGTCAATCACTGGGACAATTAGGGTGTCCGTACCAATCATTCTTGATCAGGTTGTAACCTGATCACACTTCAAACCACCCACATGAGATGGTATGTGAGGAGCGTCACAAACGGTAGGTTTCATGGTGTAGGTGTAGAAAAGACATAGGTATTGCTCATTGTTCAAGGACTAACAGGTACCCATAATAAAGGCTGTCCTACCACTAAGCAAGTGTACTGGCAGACCAAGAGTGATCTGGGTAACTGGGCATTGAAAGTTGAGGCCTTACCAACCATTACAGCCATGTATTGAAAGGGGTGCTCCCATTTGTCCCAAACATGGCTGTCATGGGTACACTGCTATAAAACTAGTGGGTCAGCTCACCAGGAGGATGGAAACGGCTGACTGGGCTTTGCTATGCCGTTTCCGTAACTCCAATACAAGTCAATGGGAGTTACATAAACAGCGTAGCACAGCAAGTTACACCGTTTCCATAACTTCCTAGTTATGGAAATAGCATATCTTGCTCTGCTATGCCATTTGCGTAATTCCCATTGCCTTCCATAGGAGTTATGGAAACACTGTAACAAAGCCCACTCGGTTACTTCCATCCTTTGGATCACTACATACAGCCAGGCTGAGGCTGGTGGGGGCTCGAACTCAACCTAGACGTGGGTCCCAGAGGTCAGACTTGTACCTATCAGACTTTTATGGCATGTCTCAGATGGGAAAACCCCTTTAACCGGAACTTGGGTTAAATCTTTCTAGATAGATTCACCTATCTATAATATATATGTATTTTTATTTATTTTTAATTTATAAATTTCAAAAGTCAAAGTGACACTAAATGTCGTCTTTATCTACTTTTGTTGTGTAGATAAATATGATGGTGCAGATTTACTAATGTGTTTGTTCCTAGACATGGTGGTAAAATTTGCCTAAATTTGGCATATAACATGGCATCATGTTTTAGACGTGTTTATGAAGAAAATACATGTAAAAGAATAACTCACTCGAGAATGGGCATGAGTTGAAAAAAAAGGAGTGATTTAGTGGGAAAGGGGTATGGTTTAAAAGCAACAACGTGCACCAGAATTGTATCAAAATTTTTCCCCAAACGAAGCCAAGCTATAGCTTGTATAAGGTTTGAACAGAAGCACGTAAACATGCGCCAAATTTATTAAGTATGAGCCGATGTGATAAATTTGGCGCATTTTCAGACTATTCGGTCTACGTTTACACTTTCTATTAGATAGGTTTAAGTAAATCTGTCCCAGTGTATTGTTCTCTATAATCAACCATTTTTGGGGGGGAAGGTCTGATAGAAGTGTTCTTCTACAGAATGACTGACAGAAATCCAGAATGTTGGGCCTCATTTATTAAAAATGTCTTACAGTAAGTCTGCCCTTGTTCCCCATAGCAACCAATCACAGATCAGCTTTTATTTTCCCAGAGGAATGTAAGAAATGAAAGCTGAACTCTGATTGGATGCTAGGGGCAAAAGGCCCGTCTTACTATTAGACAGTTTTGATAAAGAAGGCCCTTCAACGTCCGTCACGATGATCACTAGTCCATCTCCAGTTGTGAGAAGCTCCGGATACTTTTCTATGCTCAGTCACGTTTGTTGCCTCTTGGAGAGCCTCCCTCTGCAGATACATTATTCATTATCCCCACTGCAGGCCAATGATTCACGCTGGGCGGACATGTTAATAGAATTGAGTAGAGTGTGACTATGTGGCCTCTGAAGCCTTGAGGATACAGATAATCCCCACCAGGTTGTAAATCGCCATCTTTCCACGGCTGGTGGGAGCAGTACAGGGGGCCGTGACTTCCAGCTGCTCCTCACACTCTTATCCTACTTAGCCCAGCATAGATATTGGTTCGCCTCTCCAAACCGCCTCCGAGCACATGGGGGGGTGACAGCCGAGATTATGCTAATTAGATTTACATATTAAAGACCGTCTCTGAACTGAATACTCTGAGTTAAACAGGATTAGCTGTAAGTGGCATTGCCACTCTCCATAGAGATGAACGGGAGTGTTAGAAATAGCAGAACCTTCGCTTCAGCCGTTTACGCCACCCCAATTCATTTCTATGTAGATTGGTATGCTCAACTCTTAAAAATCACACAATTACATGGGGCAACTATTGTCCGAATAAAGGTACCTTAACGCTGGGAGTCCCAGAGATTCATTTACAAATTGCTTAAAGTGGTTGTCTCATCAGAGACAATACCTGAACACAACCGCCATGATGATTTCAGATCCTGCTTCCAACCCCCCAGGGCAGTACAAGATTATAAGAGTGAGATGATCTACATAAGAACACGTAGTAAGTGGATACTCGGAAGAAAAGACGGGCTCTAACATTTTGGTGGTCGCGAAGCTAGCGAGGTGAAGTATCCCGCTATCGGTGGGCTGCAGTTGCTAGTAGGACGACGTCAACCATCTCCTACACAAGGACATTCCATCTCTTCAAGCACGCTGCTGTTGAGGTTGCAAGACCAAAGTTTGTTTGTGCAGAGTTTAATAAACCGTAGGTTGAAGCATTTTGAGCCTTCTCAATTGCTGTCCCACCACCTGGTGTTGAGTCAGCCCTGTGATTGAGCTTCCTACCCATGGTACCGCACTACTGTCCCAACTTATGATAAGGGGGAATCTCTGACAGTGGTTTATATCACTCAGAACATAAGGAGAGGGCATGTTAAAATCAACTGTCCGATCCTTATCCTCCCCAACATCTACCATCGGGAGAGAGTCGTGAGGCAACCAAACAAGTTATATGATTGGCTGGACCCACCATGTTTGGCTTACATCTAAATTGTATGGTCACCCTACAGCCTAAAAAAGCCGCACAGTTTGACGCTATTGGAACAAACAGCTAGCAATAGGGACCCTTCTTCATGGACGGGAATGCAATGTTCCATATAGGATGGTGGTCCTGAGTTGTCTCCCCCGTAGACTGTAATATCTTTTGGTACAATTCAGAGATTTAGGCTTTTCAATATAGTAATAAGTATGAACGCACAAAACATACCGCCAAACACAAAATAGGAATCATACCACTTCTATTTCTGTCTCTTCTTACTGCCAAGAGCCAATGAAAACCTGAACTGTGTCATTCAATAAAAACATTTTCTGGCAATTAGGAAGCTAGTCGTTTAGGCAGCTGTATTAGTCTGGACGGGACCGTGAGAAAGTCATAAATTAAATTATGTGGCCACTTTCCTCATTGACGTTTTTTTTCTCTCCTGTTGCCTCCGCCCAAGTAAATCCGGCAGAAGAGCTGGGGAGTGGAGCAGAAAATATTTATAGAAGAGGTGGAGGAAATCAGATGCAATGAGTAGGTTTCAGGGCTGAATAAAGGATCCGGTATACCGCCCCACATACATCAACTGCTAGAAACTCCCTGCAAGGTGCAAGGTATACACAGAGGAGTAAACAACTCTGCATATAGGTCTATACCGGACAGGGTGAGTTGAAAGTCATGAACCTGACCCCATACCAACACCGTTAATATCCCAATCAATTCTACAAGGGTGTGTGTGTGTGTGGAGGGGGGGGGTTAAAAGAAAAAGCGAAAGAAAGTCTCCTCGGCTGCATTCATAACTGACGATCCCTCGCCCGACCTAAACACAGCAGAATTCTGATCCTCGCCATGATTGTTCGAGATTGAAATACCCTATTCAATCAATTGGGGCCCGACTCTCAATCAGCTGACTGAAGGATCTAGTGAGCGCCGTGTCCCCTTCATTTTTTTCTGTACCAGGCACAGCTCCGTACATTCTCTAGAGGCCGTGTCTGGTACTACAGCTCCCTGCAACTGGATGCCATTCAAAGTAAATGGGACCGAGTTTCAATACCATAGAAAGCCCATTAACAAGAGTGCTGCTATTCCTGCATACAATCTTTTTAAGCCCCTAACAGGTCATTTTGACACTAGATTATCAGATTACAGGAATAGACAGTATATACATTTATCCCCACAATTTCATCATATACCTGTTTTCCCAGCAATTTGCGTTGCCCAACATTTAAATATCACTCTTCTTAAAATCACAACCTATGCAAAACTGTCATAAATACTACAGACATGACTTATCATATGTAACTGCGTATGTGCTGTGAGTCAAACAATCATAACCTTTAATAAGTGATGCCATCTTATTCTACAGTGTGTGCAATCAAATGACTCTAAGGACAGCTTTGAGAAAATTTACTGCAAGGAACGTGAGTACAGGGCGCAGACAGGCGATACCGATATAAAAATGGTGTTACAATGCAGAACCGTGGGAATTACTACTCCAGAAGAATTGTGGGAATGCAATAAAAATGCAGAGCTGATGCATAGCGGATTATGCTTAATACAATGCAGAAGCATCGGTCACATTAAAGAACGTCTGCAAAATTTGAAAAACACGGCTGTCTTCATTCAAAAAAAAAAATAGCACAACACCTGTCCATGGGTTGTGTCTGGTATTGCAGATCAACTCCACTGAAGTGAATCTCATTAAGCTGCAATACCACACAAAACCCGTGGACAGGTGGGACGCTGTTCTTAGATGAAGGCTGCCATGTGTTTCCAATCGTGTACAACCCCCTGAAAATTCGTACACTGCTACTTGCGGTAACATACAAAAACTTTGGAGATCCTGTACCAGACTCATTATAGAGCTGGTATATATTGTCCATGGACTCATTGGATGAACTCCACAGGATAGAGGGTGGAGGGCTTTACCGCCGAGATCCCCGCCAAACTAAAGAATGGGATCCTGTGTCCCCTCTCCTCCGCAATGTGGGGTTACTGTATTCCTTGCAGTGAGGAGGAGATTGAATGGAACATAGGTCACATAAGCACACCAGCACTCCATTCACTTTCAATGGGACTGCTGAGTACTCGAGTGGCGCACCTATTTCCATCACTCCCATTGAAATGAATGGAGCGCTAACTGCACATCAGCTGTGGAACTAAGACTTCATTTTTTTTAACTTTCTACCTTTTTTTTTTTTTACTTTCTACCATTTCTTGCTTTCTCCCAACTTCACTAGAAGTTGGAAGATCATCAATCTCCAATGTGTAGCTGTCCAGCTGGTGCAAAACTGCGACATAATGAGTTGTAGTTTTGCACTAGCTGGTTGGGGACGACTGATTTAGACACAGTTTTAAGAGAACTTACCTTCCTAGGCTTTATCTTGTCTTGAATATCGTACTGTCCAATTCCCTTATAGCTAATTCCCAGCCACCAGGGGATTCCTTGTTTGTCCTGAAAAGAATGGACAAAAGTTTTAATCACACGCAGCAAACTATAAATTGTGTTTGGAAATAAATCAAATCCTACAGGCATCCTGCACAGTGCAAGCAGTTGTTAATGTACTTATTTGGCAGGATGGAAGCAAGTCATGAAAGGGGTTACTTATCCAATCAGGCATCATAGAACAATGCGCCCCTCTCAGGGCCCACCTCTATTAGTCACAGTGGAGTATCACTTTAAACAGTGCTGCTCCCTCCGGCAGACTTGGTCTGTACATGTATTACACAGATGGCCATTCATTTAAAGGTCTGCTATGCAATTAGGATATTTCCTCTGCAGTGGCCGATCCTTGTGTAGGCCATCCGTCTCTTACAGGGATGACACCATAGAATTAAAGGGGCTATTTCACCAAAAAGCTTTAACACCTGTCCGTACTATAGATAGTATAGATGTATGATTGTTGGGGTCCGACTGCTGGAACCTCCAGGGATCATAAGAGTAGCACTCCCCACCCCCACCCCCCTTATAAAAGTAGCGGCAGAGCGCATGCATGACTACCACTCCATTCACTGTCTATACAGAGCACTTGGCTATCTTCCTCAGACCCATAGGAGCAAATGCAGCCTGGGTCACGCATATACACTGCAGCTCCATTCACTACAGGGACCAAGCATGTGCTGCTCTCATGATCCCCGCGGTTATTGGCCCCCCAGCAATCATACATATATCACCTAAAGTCCCACAGAGGCAAAACCCTACAGGTACCCACATTTACCCTTTGGTTGATATCATGTTTCTAAACTTGCCTGCAAGCACGATACATTTTTGCTTTAAAAAAAAGCATTGCGTCTATGTACTTGCGTTTTTTACGTGTGAGAAATAAATCGTAAATGCTTCCAATAGTAAAAAAAAAAATCACATCGCAGTTGTAGGCAGATCCCAAAGCAAATAGTGGGCGATTCCTTATGAGAAATCGCCCCAAACTAGAACATACAGCGATTTTACAATTTCGCAAAACACAATGAAAGCAATGTATTAACACAGAGGAGACTTCTTTCCACATCGCTGTTGGACGGAACCCACACGTAAAACTCATCTTTGTGAATACACCCTTAGTCAGTCAAAAGCCACATAGTTACTGAGAAAGTGTGTCCGCTCTCCTATTGCATATTTGAAATAAATTTATTTTCATATCACTGTCAACGCTTTATTCTCCATAGGGAACTATAACTCCCAGCATAGCCAAATGTGGCCATTTACAGGACATTCTTTAAATGCAATCTCTGGGATCCTCACCTATTGGGTGAATGGGAGTCACCAATTCATACCCGTTATATTCTTCATATACCTCAGTTAAAGTATAGTGGCCCAGAGTTACCGGGGCCCCTCCATAAGTGTGCATGTGTTTGTCTTGTGCATTTGTATTGTCAGTGTCTTTATGTGTATGAATTTGATGTGTATTGCTCCTTTGCAACACTGAATGGGTTAATGTCTGGAAAATGTATCTTGTTGTGTGTTATGTGACCATGTTTCATACATGTCTATGCAAGGATGCTAAGTGTGGGAGTTAGTTAGCAAGGATCCTCTTGCAAAGGTCAGTCTATGAGTAGAGTTTGCAAGTCTGCAAGTTGGGGAACTGGGAAACTTGAGTCTGGGGAACTTGAAAGACTTTTAGTGAATAGGAGAAACTGTGCCTTGTCCTACGAGGAGCCCCAGGATGGAAGAGGCTGAGCGATGGCCTGCTGTGTGCCCTGGATCCTATTCACCCAGGCCTCCCTGCTATTAATACGAAGGACTGACAAAAAGAGAAAGCATGAGAGCAACTGCCAGGCAGCGCCGAGTGCCTTTTACCAAATGTGAGTGTTGACCGGTAGAGAGGTGGAGAGAGAAGGAGAGTGGCTGGGAGCAGAACCCCACAGATAACTAGGACTGTGGACTTGTCTGTCAGCCTGTGAATCCTCCCTGTCACACCACTATTGTGTCTGCACTGGTATCCTGTTGGATTGTACAAAGTTTTGGATTGTAACTGTTATTTGAGGTAAATGAGCTCTACCGACTGTTTATTACCAACTTCTGGATTCACCGCAGAGGACGGAACAGTGGCGTCACAAGTGACAAAAGGACTTAAGGTAAACTGCATACTGGGTTACCCTGTGAAACTCCCCCAGCAGTAACTTGGTCGGGTCCTGTGCTACCCCCAGGAGAGGAGATGGTAGAGCCCAGTGACAAGGCCTTATCTACCCTACTACCTGCAAAAGCACATTCATTGTTTCATTAAAGCGTATGGAAAATGCAGCGGCCAGGAATGTGTGAATCAGCATCAGGTAATATTTGCATGTAGTTGTACGGTGGGCCCCAGAGTGGTTTTTCCTGGTGAACCCTAAGCACCCCAGTCTGACACCACTTCAAAATATCTTCTACAATAGGTAACTATGCAGTAAAACAGGTTGAAAATTCTAACTAAAGCAACAAGCAGAATGAATAGTAGCCCAAAAGGACAAGTGACAAAAGGACTTAAGGTAAACTGCATACTGGGTTACCCTGTGAAACTCCCCCAGCAGTAACTTGGTCGGGTCCTGTGCTACCCCCAGGAGAGGAGATGGTAGAGCCCAGTGACAAGGCCTTATCTACCCTACTACCTGCAAAAGCACATTCATTGTTTCATTAAAGCGTATGGAAAATGCAGCGGCCAGGAATGTGTGAATCAGCATCAGGTAATATTTGCATGTAGTTGTACGGTGGGCCCCAGAGTGGTTTTTCCTGGTGAACCCTAAGCACCCCAGTCTGACACCACTTCAAAATATCTTCTACAATAGGTAACTATGCAGTAAAACAGGTTGAAAATTCTAACTAAAGCAACAAGCAGAATGAATAGTAGCCCAGGGGATGCAGCTCAATGCCAAGCTGCAGCATACAAAGGAAATGAAAGCAATATGAAAATATCCAGCAGCCAAATATCGTAATAAAAGATGAAAACAGTGGAGGAGTGCGGCCAATACTTTCCTCTTTATTAAGCGCCGTCCGGCTCTGGTGATAAAGTCTCTGAACAAGAAAATAACCGTTTTATGGATGCGTTTATAAAGGAACGGTCACTGACCTTTACTTTGTAGTAATGAACACCATATGTGGGCAGAGCTTCCACTATTTTCATGTACCTGCAGGTGGCGGAACAAAGAAAGGAAAAAAAGTCATGTAAAATAATGAACAAAGTTAATTTCATACCCGGCTTGTCATTACAACAGGTGTTGGGTGCATTTACCGGCCAACACACCACAAGTGCAATCCAGCAATATCCTTGAGATTAGCTCACCAATTAAAAAATGGCTGCATGCAAATAAATTAGGCTGTCATCGTATAATATATATACATATAGAGCAATTCAAAAAGAAGGTTGCAAAACTAAAGTCAATTTCCCCAAATGTGAATTGACATACAATGCCTAAAATGAGATGAAAAGACAAAAAAACTCTGCAACGTCTTCATGTGCCTTACAGAGGTTGGTTGTCGACGCCATTGGTCAAGTCGGTGGTCCAGATCTGCACAGAAGTGTCCCAGCATATCCTCTATTATTGATGCCATTGCAGCAGAGACATTGCTTTAGGTCATCTAGGGTCACCAACTAACTTCATGTCATTCTGGTTGTTGTATGTCAATGCATGTAGGAAGAAATCAGCTTTACGTTTTCAGAGTTCTTTTTGGAGCGCCTTGTATTATAGGGACATCCACAGTGGAGGTGGAAAAGAAGAAACAAGTTAAAGGGAACCTGCCACCAGAAGCACAGAGTCATGAGGGCGGAGCATTGTTGGCCTCTTCCGGCCCTGCCTATTACAAGAGACCTGTCAATCTTGGTGATCATGGTGGGAAAAAAGGCCAGCAGAGCTCCGCCCCATGACTTAGAGCTGCAATCCCTGTGGACTTTCAAAGTATGTTTATTCTGAAGCACGGCAACATTTCAGAACAACATATAGACCCCAGCAATGGCCGAGCCTTACTGAGGTTCACGCTGTTGGTCGCTTGGACAGCATGAACCTGGCAACAGGCTCCCTTTAACACCTTGAGGCTTTTGGGAGTACATGTACGCTCCTGAGGGCATCAGGATTTTTTATGTAGCGGGGCTGGGAGCTGATCCCGCTTAATAAAGTGCAAGTGCCAGCTGCTTCTGAAAGCATTGATCATGGGTGTTAACCATTTAAATGCCGCTGATTGGAGTTTGTGGGTGTCTTTTGGGTGCCATGACAGTCGGGGGCTTTCCAGGCCCTCTTAATGACTATCATGATAGACTGTGTCAAAATGCAATACTATGGTACTACATTATACTGTATAAGCGATCAAAAGATTGCAAGTTCAAGAATATTTGGTATCGCCGCATCTGTAAAAGACCGATCTATCAAAATAACACATTATTCTTTCCGCACGGTGAACGTCGTCAGAAAAAAAAGGAACACAACGCCAGGTTTGCACTTTTTTGGTCACACAGTCTCTGTGAAAAAAAATAATAGAAGTGATCAAAAAGTGGAGGTTAGGTCCTGGAGAACCCCTTTAAATGTATTTTTTTTTAAATAAAGTGGATTTCACAATGTATAGAGTGATTTTCCCAGTAAATCTGCATATAGCGCCCTCAATCGCTGGTACTCCAGGGGTCCTTCCTTAGACAAAAGTAGACAACCTCTTTAAAAACATGTTAGATATGATAGAGCTGCGCATCTTACCGGACTATGGCTTGTCCTCTAGTGACACCTTTCAGCTTCTTGCAATGCTCGATTACTCGATCCTCACTAGGAAGTAACAGCACAATATAAAGATATAATCAAACACAAAATGCTGCAATGTCCCCATTTTCTGCCATTTTAATGCATTTCAGCGCATCAGTATGAACGTTGCATTTTTCACCTAATGTGCATCTCCACAGATTTCCATCACAGACTGATGAAATTTAAAAGGGAACCTAAGATTGCAAGTTATTCCATTGGATAGGGGATAACTGGCTGATTGGGGAGACCTCCGCCAATCTTGAGAACAGGACGCACATGTCCTGTTCTGCCTGTTAATGTAAGGGTTGCTTGTCCCCCAGAAATGACGTTAACAAGATGGCAGCGCTCGCTGAACAGCTTGGTCAGCACTTTATTCATTCTAATGGGGCTGATGGAAAAACCCAAGAGGGTGCTGCTCTGGTATCTCCGCAGTCCAGTTGAAAGTGAATGGCGCACTAGTGCACTTTCATGACCACTGCTCCCTTTAGCCTTCTCTTCTTTGCGGGGGGGGGTGCAGTAACCCTGCATTGAGGAGGACGGTGGACTCAAGACCCCCACTGATCTAAAAAGTTATTCCATATCCTATGGATAGAGAAAACGTGCAATTTTATTATAACCCCTTAAAGCTGCCGCCAGAGCACTACCCAGTATGTTGAATGCACACGTATTTGTCTAAAAACACAGAATAAAGAGTCACCCCAAATTCTTATTTTTATTCTTTGACGCCCGATATGTAAATATCTGGTCTTGAGTCATCTAGGCGGTGCCTGCAGCCCACAGATTCACTGGGACTGCAGACTATCCAAGCCCCTCCTCTCATTGTTGTGCTGAAATCCCATGCACATAGCGTTAGGCCCTCGGCGCACATCTTCCAGGTGTGCACAGTGATGTACGGTAAAGTTACAGTATACACGACTCATTTCCCTGTACACGTGTGGAAGAGGCAAGCAGAGGGCTGCATGGCGCATGCGCGCAATTTCAGCACAACAAGTGGGGAGATGGTGGTCGAAGAGTAGGAAGTGTGATTAGTCTGCCGGCACAACTCAAATGACTCGAGAACAGTTATTTACATATAGAACACCAAAGAAGAAGAGTAAGAATTTGGGGTGACTTATTCTGTGGTTTCAGACAAATACATGTGTGTAGTGCACTGAACATGCCAGATAGTACTGAGGTGGCTGGGTTCTCACAGGGTGGATTCTCGGCGGAAATCTCGCAGTTTGGCTGCAGCGAAAAACCGCGAGATTTCCGCCGCTGCAAAACCCGCGGCGGCTTTGAAGCGGCCCGGCTGCTCGCTCTTCCGCTGCGGCCGGTGCTGCCATAGAGGAGAGTGCGGCCGCAGCGGGAAAAAAAAAAATGAACATGCCGCGGCCAGCAAAAAAAAAAAATGAACATGCCGCGTCGCACCAGCGGCTTCTGCCGGCTTAGTTGCAGCGGATTTGCCGTCCCATGTGGATTAGAGGCCGCATGCGGATTTGCCGCGTCGAAATTCCGCATGGAATTTCCGCGGCAAATCCGCCCCGTGTGAACCCAGCCTAATGGTAAAATCTCTAGTGGCCGGATGCCTTTAAGTAAAGGAGCTTTTACACAAAACAATTATCATCAAAAAAAAACAACTGCTGGATAGTTTGAATTCGAATGATAATCCTTCAGTGGAAACACGCCCAACGACTGAATGATGAACGATAATTCATTCGCTTATCGTTCATTTTATGCAAGCAATGAAATCATTGTTGGCTCATTCGCTAATTGTTTGGTTTAAACACCAACCGTTTCCATTTAAACTGACCGCTTGAGCGGACGAACAAACTGTGACATTGTTTCCTCTTTACTTGGGCGAATGATTTCTCGCTATGTGTAAAATTACCCTAATAATGTATGTGTATATATACACACACACACACACACACACACATACACACACACACACACACACACACACACATACACACACACACATACACACACTTTTGTATATATGTATGTAGACTACATGCGGATTGTAGAAAATGGACAATTCTCATCTGCATGTAATAAGCACTGATCAACAAGCATTCCGATCAGTGCTTGAGCACTTTTCATTGACATGGGACGCGATTCGCTTGCTACATTCATTGGGGAGACATGCAATCAATCAGTAAGCATGAGAATTATTCCTTTTACATGGCCCGAAGATCAGGCGGGAGAACATTCTGACTAATGGCCCTTTTACATGGGCCGACAGTCGTTTAAACAATTGCACGAGAGTGGAGGTCACTGCCAAACATCAACATTAAGGCTGGGTTCCCATGGGAGGGAAATACTGTGCTAATCTCGCAGCTTGGCCCCACCGAAAAGCCGTGAGATTTCCATGGGTGAGCCGCAGCTTAAAAGCTAGCTGCATTTTGCCGCGGGTTTATGAGCGGTTCGGCCGCCGGCATTCTGTTGCAGCTTTCTTCCCCCATAGAGAGGAGCGAGGCCGCAATGGAAAAAAAAAAAAAAAAAAGAATTGACATGCTGCAGCTGTCAATTCAGTGCCGCATCGCCCGTTCTGCCCAGCTTTGCTGTGACGGATTGGCTGCCCTGTGTGGATGAGATTTTTGCAAAATCTCATCCACATGGCTAGCTAATCCCGGGATTAGGAGCCGCGGGTGAATTTGCCGCAGAAAAAATTCTGCACGGAATTTCCGTGGCAAATCCGTCCTGTGCGAAGTCATGAGCCTAACCCCCCTTCTTTTCCTTTTCTCCTTTTAGGAAAGAGGTACAGAAGCATGCGGTCCAGATAACCCGACCAAGGAATCTAAAAATGTGATCAATGGGAATTCTGACCAAACAGATTTCTATACACCAAAGAATTTTGGAACTCAATCCAGCAGTGCCATCCAACAAGGTTTTTAAGCTGACTGAACGATTATTGCTCAAATTCGTTCACATTTTGAGCAATAATCGTTACGTGTAAATGGGCCATAACATCCAGGCCGTGTAAAGGGGCTTTCATAAGCACTATAAGCACTGTAGTCTATGAAGGAAAGAGGACGTGATAAATGCATCCACTCCTGTAATCTGATGCGCTACAACAGTAAGCCGCTACACATGACCAGCTACTATCCAGACACGCTATGAAGAAATGTATCCTGTGTACATACCAATAGGTAATAGACGGATGTTCCTGGAGCGTCCTTGTGGGCAGCGCTGGCAGAATCTTCAGATCTTTTCGGGCATTTTCATCACTTCAGAAAACAAAGAAAAAAAGAGAAACTTTTGTTTGTTTTCCTGGTGGGGGATGAATTACTAATCAGCATGGAGCATTGTTCATTCACACCACGTACTCAGATTTCAAGGTAGGGTGTTCTCAAGTGACAGGGACGTGAAAAAAAATGAGGTTAGGTACACTGACTGTCAAGACACACACTACAGACTGAACTACAATGGCAGCAGGCTTATAGAAAACACATAGTAAAACCGTAAAATATAAATGTATTAATAAACATATACATCTTCCATATGGGCTGTCCCAAGCTTTCCCAGAATCCTGAATGGCATATCTAACTAGTTATGCAGTTGTAGGAGGGCCTTCATCACCCTCCTACCTTGATGGCCATTCGGTGATCCTACGTAGCCAAAAAGGTGGAGAAGCGGCAGCATATGTCCCAATATCTACAGATAAGGTGCTAACAAAAATGGAAATAACTGTCCGGAGTAAAAAAAAAAGGCCATAAAGGGAATTTATCACATTTCACAAGTACCATAAACTAAGTTATGGTGCTTATAGGATTCTATGGGTGTACTTTTTATATTCACCCGCTCCTTGTTCCTTTGCCGTGACTGGTGGAAGTTGGCGCTACATCAGTCAGTGAACTCTTCCACTGTAGCTGCAGCATCCATAGGAGCCCCAGTTACAGGGGAAAACATACCCCAATAGTGAAAATAGTCACTGGTAGAGCTCCAGTCTGTTAAGGGTAGTTTCACAATTATGGTTGGGATTCCGCTTTCATGCTCTGTTTGTTCGGGGAGCAGAAAAGGGGAAGTCCCATGACCAAACGGTTCCGTCTCTGGACGGAACCAAACAGCACCAAGCGGACGCCTTTGACTATAATGGGTCAGCCCATTTTCCACCCAGCTGCCCAGTTTTGGGACAGAAGAAAAAGCACTGGATGCTCTAAGAGCCAGCAGCTCTGCATGCCCTAAGAACTAACAGCTTTGATATACCAGGGGTGGCCAGCAATCACGTGATCGGGGGCTCAAAAGAAGAAATAACACAGCTGTTTCTTCTATTCGCTATATAGTATTCATTGAGTACAACGTAGGCTGGAAAAGAGAAGGTAGAAGCTGTTATAAACCCCTTCTGTTCTCTCCTCTGGGTCCTCGGCTATCTATTAGAGCTGAGCACCCAACCAACTGCTGCAACTAGATTCTATGAGCTTTAAACCCACATTGTAAATTTAAAATGGTACAGGAGTAAATTCCAGAACCAAACGTGGTATATTTATGGCGCTTGGGCTAAACGAGTGCCAATTGCTGATTTTTCAGCAATTTATCTGCCAGTGTAAAAAATCCCTTAATGTGGATCTGGTGACTACCACCAATTTCTTGAATTTAAAGGGCTCAAACCCCCTTAGGCACTCCTCAGAGATTTCTTACCCAATAATCTAAACTGGCTGACATTAACTGGAAATCTCTGAGGAGTGCCAAAAGGGTTGAATCCTTCTATAGAGGAGAACCCTTTTGTTCTGGAAATCAGATATTCGTTTTGATGAATTTTGCCCAAAGTTTCTTGAAGAAACATCTTGTATTTTAGTTTAGTCATTCACAAAGCTACATTTTTACTACCCAAGTGAGGGAAAAAAGTCACAACGAAGGTAGTATATAAATCCAGTCTAACAATAGAAATTTTTAGAGCTGGAGCAGACACATAGGCACAGTCTTTATATACAGTTCATCAGTGAGGATGAAGGAGTTTATTTGAGTAGCGTAGAATTTGAGAGATCATTTATAATAGTTTTGTAATCAGTGCTTCAGGTCTGGAATTTCAAAAATGTTAAAGATCACGTTCCTGCAGTGATACCGAGTCTAATAAATCTCCTCAAATCGCTGAACAAAGCCTGACCGAAAGGTAAAACAAGTCAGACCGAAATCTGAAGACAGCAGTCGGAAACAACCAGAAACAAAAATAAAAACCCTTTAGCCCTGAAGTTTAATTCTTTTAAAAAACATTTTCCTTCAAAATTTGACAGATTGAAAATGATATATTCAGGGACACCTGTTTAACTTGATATGTGACCTTCATCTTAAAATAAAGTTTATTGTGCATTACCCATTTATCAATGGATTCTGAAAATTAAAGCAACCCTTTGGTCAGGAGCTTAATATTGACATGCAAGTCTGTACTTATGATTACCTGCTATTTGATTTTCTTCAGTACTTGCTCCTTGGCTGCTTTTTAGTTAAACTCTGTTAGGGCAGAGCTGTGATCTGTGTCTATAGTTTACTTACAGTGCCAAAATCTGAAGTAGTCTGGGACACACCCCCTGGATAATCATTGGTTCAGACTGCAGAGGAGGCAGTCGGGAGGTTTGCCCCAGACTACTTTAAATGAAACACTATAAGAAACTACAGTCACAGATCACAACTCCATCCTAATAGAGCTGAGCTAAAAAAGCAGCAAATGAGCAAGATCTGAAGAAAATTATATAGCGGGTAATCATTGCTAGGAGTTTTTCTGTACAATCACAGCCCCGAAATGGTCCGTAACGCCTCTGTAAGGCAAATTAGTATAAACTCTGTTCCTTTTATGGTCCAGTTTGCAGGACTGTCCCGTGACAATTAGGTCCACTAGCAAAATGTATCCTATGTAACGGCAGTTGACACTTAAAAGTGCCCATACATCTTCAACAGGTCTTGGCCAAATGATTATTTGACCGACCACTATTCCCACCAGCTCCCCCATACACATAAAAAGCTTGCTTGGCCGAGCGTTCATATATTTAGGGAGATGAGTCGCAGTCAGACAGCTCTGGAGGGAACAGTCTTTTCTGGGGAACAAAAGAATTGGGCATTGAAGTCCAGCATTCCCGAAATTTCTTTCTCCCGACATCATCTGTTAGGGGGCAGTTGAGCACCCAACAGGCGCATTAGAGAGTCGTCCAGCTTCACCATTATCAGTGGGTTTGGAAGGCTAAACACTACATGTATATGGTGGTCTTTACTGGCAACAGTGGTGACATGTGGACTTCACTATGCCATCACCACTGCAATCACCAATAATTGGCTGCCACGATGAAGTGTCAAGACAAAACATCATAACTAGAATTGCATAAACAAAGCCCGGTGGTGGACCAAGAAATTGGACTAGTCAAGTGCAACAGAACAGAAAAGAAATATGGAATAACTAAAATATTCTAATAACTTTACAAAAGAGGACTTATAATTGTCTCGAGGACTTATAATTACTGGTAAATTTCAGATTTTGGGGGATTTGCTTTACTTTTTTTTCCTGCTTATCTCTTTCTTTTTTCCATGGCTGTCTTAGCTTGTGATCACATCTATGACAGAGTTTCCAGCGCAGATGCGCCATGCGGCACTATTTCATCTGGAGAAATTTTGAGCAGCCTGCCAGAAGTTGGACAGATGCAGTTATAGTGAAAGGGGTCCGTCTGGCTTTGTTAAGGTTCGGCAGGTGCCGGATAAGGCACTTTTGGTGTCTTTGTTGTTCTGCTCCTATAAAGGAGCTGAGCATCAGAAATAATACTGGAGACCTAAAGCAGGTGTGAATGTGGTCTTATGTGTAATGTAGGATTAGGAAGTCTCCCAAAACCGTATTTACAGAATGTCAGTGATGACGGATACTTTCTTAGGAAGCTGAGACACATTCTCTACTGTAACAACAGCGACTCCTCTAAAGGAGCAGGGGCCTGTGTTTATTCTGCTGTGCCTCCTTATGGTGGTGACAAACTTTGCACACATGTTCCAAGGGGGGGGGACAAGGCCGTCCATTGTAAAGCGGGGTTTCCTGTGCTATTTCTGACACGTAACTCGTGTTTTATTATGTTTGTCTTGTCCATACAGGAGTCAGAATAACAGTCCTGGCAGTCAGCAGAACAATGCTCCCTGCAAGGAAGGCATGTGCTGACACCACTAATTGAGAAGCCTTTTTTGCTTGGGCCACCAAATTTTTCCCTGCTCCTGCACTAGATATCATTTAAATGGGCAACTGAAATAGTATTTTATGATGACAGAATGATCTGATATGGATATTGCATAGATGGGGATGGCAACACTGGTCAGTGGACATGAGGTCCAGCAGAATTTATGATGCAATTACTATGCTCAGCAGTAGATGTAGAATGAAGGTCTCCTGGCCTGGGGGGCAAACTGCTGGTAAATTTGACACTTTTCAGAGTAGCATTCTAGCCAAAGGGCTCTTTTACATGCAGCAATGCACTCCTGATGGCAAGTGCCAAACAACAAGATTGTTGCTCATCTGCCTAGCTTTCACAAAGGCTGATTTAGGCTGTATTAAGGAATGAACGATCGTTCATCCCGATGGAGTATCATCATTTTCAGCACCATATCCCATTTACACGGGCGAATGTGCTTTTGACAACAGTCATCTATTTTTGTGCTGCATAAAAGATGTGATTACCAACGAGCAAGCGTTGGGCGATTGGTGGCACATTCAGATTATCAGGCAGTTGATAATTTGGGCGAATGTGCAAATAATTGGTCCATGTAAAATGCCCTTTAGATCAGAAGTCATTCATGACAATAAATACAGCATCAGATGGTTATTTTTTGGATGCCTTGGCAATTAAAAAAAAATCTATCACAAAGCAAATGTTGACCAGGATGGATGACACATGAGTCAAATAAACTGGTACCACATAGAAGATAGAGCAGAAACTCCCAGACTCCTGTCTAAACATTTTTCGCTTCTAGTTAAACAGTTGTTATCTTTTGTTCCACAGAAGGACCCTTAGTGCTTTGCACATATGACTTTAGTTCTAATATCCATGATAACGTATGATGGAAGCTTAAATAGAATTAGCAAAACTCATAGGAGGTCTATAAAAAGTAGAGGGGAACCAAAGGACGAATGAAATCTCAGGAGGATTGGGCAGTCAGGACACACTGGGAGTTGCAGTTTGGAAAGCACCTGGTTGGAGACCATTGGTATGATCCATAGATGTTGGCCTTATCATGCCTAGCCTGAAATATGGTCATCAGTTCCATTGGTTAGAAAGTCATGGCAGATAAGAGATTTGTTCTACACTTCGCTAGTACTTTGTACACTGAAGCCATGCGGTAAAAATGAGACATGCTCAAACCTGAGGATATGTAAATATTAGCATAGTACACAGAGACTACACCTCTCAAACAAACCCACAGCTTATTCAAGGCAAGGCAGTACAGGAATAGGAAGAGCTTCCAAACACTGTCGAAAATACAATGCGCAGTGTTCTGGATGCTGAAGAGTGTAAATAGTTTTGCTTATGATCTTATATCAATAAATTACAACTGGACAATGCTTATGTTAGACGCAAAGTTTAATATTACATTTTCAAAATGGCTTACATGGAGTTTCACTATACATCAACAAATATTTCCACTCTGGATTTTTATGGTGCCAAAACCCAAACCATGATCTTGTGACAAGGACTCATATTGAAAGGTCTTCTATCACGCATTGGTATTTTGCAGAGGAAAGAACTTTAGTCCAATACAAGACAATGTTGACCATGGGAAGTTTGCTCCAATATAAAGAAGTGTCACCTACTGGACAATCCTAACCGCTTAGATCTTCAGACCATTAATTTTTATCTCATGACAGAGGCACCCATCCAAGGAGGGATATAATAAGCAGAAGGAAAATGATCAGTTCTCGAAGCTGATGTATTTCTTCGAAGCAGGAATAATGGGCAAGTGTAAGGATCTGAGCGACCATAACAGGGCCAAACTAGGATGACTAGACGATAAGTAGGTCTTGTGGGGTGCTCCTAGCATACAAGGGTTGATACCTAAGCCTGTTAAAGAAAGACAACTGATGAACTAGAAATTGGGTCATGGTAACTCAACGTTCATTAATTGTGTGGGAAGTGAAGGCTAGTCCATCTGGTATGAACCTACACAGGTCTTGTGGAGTCCATGTCTTGAAATGTCAGGGCCATTTTGACAGTAGGAGAAGGACCTTCACAATATTAAATGGCACTTTTAATTTTATGGTTGATAGCTACCTGTCAACATGGCTATTGACTTAAATTATTGTAGGTGGGTCCTGCTCGTATTATCCTCCAGTAATCCAACACCTACAAGTACTGTCTTCCATGGAGGAAAACAAGATGAAGATTCCTTAAGGGCCTTATAGGATTCTTTTACACAGAGCCAGAAGTAATTTGAATGATGAGAGTCGTTTGCTTTAAAATGCCATCAGTTTACACACACAGATATTAGCTTAAATTTTTTCGTCATTTGCTCGTTCACTCGATCGTTGGTCTTTCAAAGGTCTGTGCCAGGGAATGGAAACGATGGAAGAACCACTTTTTACACATAACTTGTGAATGACTGAACAATAATTTTTATGTCTGTATAAAATGAATGATGAACGCTAAGAGAACAAATTATCATTCGGCAGTCATCATTAGCAGTGTTTACAGTGAGCCATTAGCGTTCAGATTTTTTTTAATGATAATCGTTCCATACAAAAGGACCCATACCGATCTCCATCGTCGCATTCATCAATAGTTCACATCTTTGCTCCCCATGTAAAACGAGTGATTTACTGCCGATGGTGATGAAACTGTATGAGGGACGATTGATCATATACTGTATGGGGGACGATTGATCATATACTGTATGGGGGACGATTGATCATATTTATCGCCCAAACATTCTGAATTGACCTGCGTGAAGGCCTGATACAGTAAATGAAGATCTTCTTTAATCATCGCTCATCATCAGCATGTAATCAACAGGTGTAAAAAGATCCTTACTTTAGCTTGAAGATAAGCAAGTGTGTTATTATAGACTCCTATTAAGATCCTAAAATGGGTTTACAGATTATGGGAGTTTTTGGAAGACTTGCTACTAGAGATGAGCGAGCATACTCACTAAGGGCAATTACTTGAGCGAGTATTGTCCTTAGCGAGTACCTGCCCGCTCGGAAGAAGATTTGGGTGCCGGCGAGTTGTGGGAGTGAGCAGTAGAGAGCAGGGGGGGGGGGGGGGGAGAGGGAGAGACAGATCTCCCCTCCGTTCCCCCCTGCTGGCGCTTGAATCTTTTCTTCCGAGCGGGCAGGTGCTCGCTAAGGACAATGCTCACTCGAGTAATTGCCCTTAGCGAGTATGCTCGCTCATCTCTACTTGCTACCAAGAAAATCATATTGCTTAGGACCAGTGTTTCTCAACTTTAGTCCTCAGGAACCCCCAGCAGGTCATGTTTTCAGGATTTCCTCAGTATTGCACAGGTGATGTAATTATTGTCGGTGCCTCAGACATTGCCATAGGTGTACTTACTATAGGATATCCAGAAAACATGACCTGTTGGGGGTCTCTGAGGAATGGAGTTGAGAGACACTGCCTTAGACCAAACCGCAGCCTCTGTTACTCATCGTTTTTACCACTTTAGCCATGAAACCAGGCAGTCAAAAACAACGATAATGAGAAGATTGCAGTTTTAATAATGGCCCTGAACCAATAGAGTCTGGCAAATTTTACTCATCTATGAGATTTACACTAGGTGGCAAGGTCTACTATGCTGATACCATCCATTTGGGATTGACTGCACCTTGTCTATTTCAGATAACCAGCCAGAAATAACGTCTAGTTAATTTTAGTCCTGGGATTTACCACTAGTCAAGCCAAAATTATTCACGGTCAACTTGATATCTAATGGAAACCATCA
Source organism: Eleutherodactylus coqui (assembly GCF_035609145.1). Classification (NCBI taxonomy): domain Eukaryota; kingdom Metazoa; phylum Chordata; class Amphibia; order Anura; family Eleutherodactylidae; genus Eleutherodactylus; species Eleutherodactylus coqui. Next base: position 190,743,487 of record NC_089839.1, read on the forward strand.
AAACAGACTGTTATTGTTACACTCCCACTTTCTTCCTGTTCATACAATGGGTGGCTTAGTTACATCAGACCGGCTTCTTTTGTTGCTCCTAGCATTGTGTACATGGCCTGGCCTGTTATTACAGTAGCTCTTTTAATGAGGAACGCATGGAGCTTTTCATAATTGATAGTGTCTGGGTTTTGCCTTGCTCATATTAAATTGGGAGTCTACATGACTTTTGTATCTCTTATCATGTAGATCCCATTGCCATTCATAAAAGCATTACTGTATATAGACCAAGAAGAGTTGGTTGAGAACATACAGGTCCTAGTGCTGGTTTTCATGAAATGACCCTACTTTTGTGGTCGCCTCTCATTAATAAGTGATGGAGCTCAAAGGTTTCTTGATTTTAATGGAAAAGTGGTTGTTAAGCATGCAAACAACCAAAAACAGCACTGGGACTGTTCTTTTTGACATCGATAGGCATCTTCAACTGGATGTTGGATTGTATAGTTATACCTGAATATCTATAGTGAGCATGTGTAGAAGATATTCTCAATGCCTTATAATAGTGTTCACTAAAGACAATGGCGTTATCATACGGCGGCACATAAGGTGCCTATGGGTTCGTAATATGAGCTGTAGAGACTCCGTATGCCGCTGTATAAGGTCCATTTAAGCAAGACCTAATGCTGCTGGCAAACATAGGGCTGAGAAATAAAGACTAAAAAGGTCAACAATGCAGGACGCCGTCCGAGTTAAACAATTTAACGTTTCCTAGTCAGACTAGGAGCCGCTAACAAACATAAACCTTCCGGGGGCCATTCAGAGAGGATTACTTACTACAATGGACCAAATGTTCCAATATTTCCTATTTCTTCTCATTTGGAATTATCCCGACATCAAAGACTTCATAAAGGCAGCGCGTTATCCCGGCAATTAGCTGACTCACAAAATTGCTAAAAAACAACGCAACGCTTAAAATTCCTCAGAGACTTAAATTTACTGGTGTTTTATTTTTACAATTACAGTTTTTCCATTTTTGTGTAAAATAATGCTTAATCGCCATATAATCAGAATTTCTTGAAATGTTCTAATATGCTTTGTGTTTCGTTCCTCAAACATTTTCAAGATCTCCACTTGCTGTAAATAAGCGAGAACTTTATCGCTTTGTAAGCAAATCATTCTCCATGTGTTGCTGTATTTGTGCCTCGGTATACTGTATACTCACCTAGTAGCAATGGTCTCCAATAGAAATGTGGGCAGAGCCTTATGATCCATTTACAAAGGCACAGTATTGGGCCTGAGCGTTCCTCCGGAAGCTCGTTTGCCCAACAATTGGGCTGTGTAAAGAGACAAACAATCAGCTAACCAATGGGCAAACGTCTTAACCCTTTAGTGACGAAGCCCGTTTGCAACTTAATGACGAACTAATTTTTCAGTTTTTTTTATCGTCGCATTCCAAGAGCCATAACTTTTTAATTTTTCCGTTGACGTAGCCGTATGAGGGCTTGTTTTTTTTTGCAGGACGACTTGTAGTTTTTAATGACCTTTTTTTTTTTAGGGGTATTGGGAGAAAAAAAATTGTGTTTTTGGATTGTGTTTAATGTGTCAATCGGCACTTGTTACCTCGGGTCAAGAATTCAGCCGGTGTAAATCGAGTATTAGAAAGCTGCGTAATATTTGTTCACAACCGGAAGACTCCTATACTCTCACACTTGGTAACACGGCTAAGTGCGTTGAAATTTCTTGCTTGGCATTTCGCCTGAACACCTAGATCAATAGCAGCATGCCACTGTGGCATTTTTCCTTAAAGGCCGTGGAGTAGGGCGTGTAGATTTAATGGAGACGCGCAATTACTAATTTAGGTCATGATAGCTTCGGGCAGGACAAATTTAATAAATGAATTCCTAAAATTCAATGTGATCCAACATCTCCATCCTACATATTTCTTGATAGACCAAAAGAAGCAAAAACATAAATAAGGAGGTATTAAGTCTGCACTTGTGTCTGCGTATAGGTATCATTATGGAGTCAAGCGCGGTCAACAAATAGAAGCGTTGGAAGAAGCATGATGTTTATTTAGATTTTTAAGTACATGTCTGTTTGTGGAACGCTGAGCCTACATCTGTCCTAACAGGTCGTACTGCTCCGAAGTTATTAAAAGCTCCGTACTTTTGGCTGCCGGGATGCTTGAGGTGCTGTTAGCCAACAAGAGCTGCACTATGTTCTGTACCTTATCTTTTTACACTGTGTATATTTTAATGTTGGCAGTAGGAATGAGTAATGACTCCAATGCGATAACACTCAAAAACTGCATCATTGTGTGCCGATTCATTTAACAGGGATTTAGAGCTTCACTTTCTGCTTAAGAGCTTCAAATCCCTATATAGCCATAGCATTAAAGGGGCATTCCCAGGGTGTCCAAACATGGCCGTGATGGTAATAGCCATCTGTACATGGTGGCTGGGAGGACAGAAGCAGTCAAGCGCAGCTGTACTTCAATTGTGCTCCCATACAAGTAAATGGAAAAGGTGCATCACAGAGAGTTACACTATTGCTCACCGTGCTATGTTGTTTCTGTAGGGAGTTATGGAAACTGTATAAGACAGCTGGCTTGCATGTTTCCATAAAACCGGCCCAACCCCGGCCACCGCATAGAGCCAATTTGGAGGCAGTCAGGCTTCATGCTTGAGATAAGTGCAAATCCCAAAGGTGCGGGCCACATCTATCATGGCATACCCTTACTCAGTGTGCTGATTAATTTACAAGGGTTTCATGGGACTTTAAAATACTGATGATTCATCAGGATCGGTCAACAATATCAGATTGGAAAGGTCTGACCTCCAGCATCCCCGCTGATCAGCTGTTTGAAGTGGCCATGGCGGTCATCATGGTATACCAGGCACAGCGCCATACATTATATAGCGGCTATGTTCCAAACATTAGGCCAATTCCACTGACTTGAATGGGACTAAGTTGCACAAATGCCATGTGACCGATGGCTATGACATCACAAGTCTAAACTAGAGGCCGCAGCACTTGTGTGAATTAGGTGGCTGATCAACATGGGAGCAGGGAGTCCGACCCCCACTAATCTAATAGTGATGACCTAGTCTAAAGATTGCTCATCAGGATTTACGTCTGGAAAAAAACCCTTTAGATTACTCAGCATATGTGATGATGGACTTGAAATGAACTTGTGTTAAAAGGTAGACCATCATCATGTGCTGATTAATTTAATAGTATATATTTATGGGGGTTGGGAGTCCCATTTTCTGCTCCAGAACTCCAAATATTTTATATAGCCATAGTGTTAAGTGATAAAATTCTGTCTGCCTGCAGCCACCTCTAGGGGGAGCTTACTGTATACTGTTTTGTTATAGAGATCCATGAATACACATTATACAATAAGCTCCTAAAGGGAACCTGTCATGTCCTATAGGCACCATAATTTACAATATATTGCTTATGGGAAAGGCAACATGGAGTCCGGGGGAGAACATCTTATATTTACCTGGCTCCTTGCTCTCGCACGCTTACCCCCGGAAGTTGGTGCTTGGTCTATAAGCATGACTCTTATTTTGAGTCAGTGCACATGCACACACATTATTCTCTATGGGAATTTGTACATACTGGCTTAAGAAAAAAAACCAAACAACAGTCATGCTCTCAGACCAGGCGCCAACGTCAAGGGCCGACAGCATAGGAACAGGAACCAGAGTATGTTTAAAGAATGCATCCCTGGAGTCCATGTTCCCTGACCTATAAGCACCCGGATCCTACCGATGTGTATGGCACGACCAGACAGCGTGAACCCCCCCCAACCCCCCCCCCCCCAAAAAAAAACCGGTTTGCTTTTTTGGATTGGACAGATTAAATTTCTCTCACTTCCTACTAAAATGCATTTGTTTCTTCCTCCCATCTTGAATCATAATAAACGTCTTGGATCCCGTTCAAATAATCAATTAAGGCAGTTCCTGCCGATGCTCACATAGTAAACAATGTATTTAAAGAGTCACAGCCTGAACTCAGAATACACAGTGACTCACAAGGTAAATACATCAGGGACAGATATGGAGGGAGCGGAACAGCACCTACAGCTGTGACCATCAGGACAATCGCCCTGCAGACTACTGAGATTTTGAGGACTTTATCCACCCATGACGACAGCGGGGATCTAAATTATGAAGTTTATAAATTCACCCACTTCAAACAGGAAGCATTGGCATCTAAATTCCTAGTATCAGATCAGCACTTAAAGGGAATTGTTCCAAGAAAAGAGGATAACTATCTGATCAGTGGGGGCCTGACTCACCAATCAGGAGGATGGCGGTGGCAAAGATCTCCGAATGAATGCAGGGATGGTTACGCATGTACAATACTGCTCCATTCATTTCTGTAGGGCTACTGGAGATAGCCGAGCCCTGAACTCAGCCACCTCCAGCAGAACCGCTGAAATGAATGAAGAGGTGGTGCGCACGCATGACCTCCGCTCCACTTATTTGGCGGCCTTTCTGACTTCTTTTCATGGGACAAACCCATTAAAATGGTTGTCCAGGTAAAAAAAAATTATTTTTTTTCTGTAGAAACAATGAAACTCTTATAAGTTACATGTATCTAGAATTGCAGCTCAGCCACATTCACTTGAATGAGGCCAAATTGCAATACTCTTTCACAGAGTTGTAATACCACACACAATCCACATGCAGGTGTGGCGCTGTTTCTTCTAATTCTGGACAATCCAAGGAAAGGACAATCCTGGAAAAACTAAAATTGCTTTTTGCTTTGGCCCCTTGAGCAGTTGTCATATTCCCTAGTCCACTCAGCAGTAATGTGGATTGTAGTACTAGGTAGAAAATACCCAGGAGGAGACAGGTTCAGGATATAGGGACCATAAGCTTATGAGCTTTATGAGCAATGGTCCAGTTTCTTTAGCAAAAGAGTGCGATCACAGCTATTCTTGTGGGTTCCTGAGTGAAGTAGGGCTTAAAATGATCCATGATTAGGGATTTAGTAGGTCAGCGAGTCAAGAAGTAGAGTACAGATAAGAGTTATAAGGAATATGATTCTACGATCAGACTTACATGTTTGTTTGTAGTCTGTCACCATAGAAACACATAGATCTGCATCAGAGCTGTATGCGTAAAACGGCCGGACATTTTTTTATCAACACTATTTGCAAAGTTGCTTTATTTTACATTTGAGATGCACTGGAGTAATGTACATGAAAATAGTTGTAAAAGTGTACACCCCCTTTAAGAAAGCATAGCCTTATTGATGAATAGTCAGAGCATTAGTGCCTGGTATATCCCATGTAAAGCCGTTGTGGACAGTACAAGGCATCCCCCATGTTATGTTGTATTAGCCAATGTCTATCTCCCAGCACTAAGCCGGGATTGGAAATCTTACATGTCAGCTCTTTAAAGAAAACAACCTGCACCGTGCGCCCATCTGGAACGCGGATTTACTTCCCTCAGCAAAAACCCGCTTTGTGTGATGTTTGCTTTTTCATGTTCTCCAAATTTAAACCAAGTTATTTCTGTCTTGATAACAGACTTCCTGCAGCATCAGAAATAGCTAAATGGAAACGTATCTCGTCTCTCACGCGCTCGCCATGCCGCTATCTCTGTCTAATCCTTTACCAAAGCAACAGCGTTCTGCAAGTATAAAGCAGATGGATTGCTGAGCTCTGTTGTTCGCCACAGCCCATGTAACATTCTATAAACCAGGTAGGCCTGCAGCTGTAAAAAGAGACTGTAGCGGGGGCCGAGAACCATGCGTACCGCCGCGTAATGTACTTACGCAGGCGGTCATGCTCAGTACAGCTTTTTTCTGTGATTTGTTTATATTTCCTGCATCGTCGCTTAGCGATGACGTAGGTACCCGCAGCTCATACACAATGTAATTGCGTCGCAGATCGTTCATCCTCTGTGCCGTCTGAAGCGGTTTTTGAGGGCAGTGAAAGGAGTACTAATTGACACGGATCAGATCAAATTGTCTAAACCGACCCTACGCCTCTGCTGGAACCCCCTTTTCCCCTCTGTCCGCACCTCCCTGGTTCTTCTTCGGTCACATAGATCTCTATGGTAATTCAAGTTCTGTCCAGCAGAACCAAAAAGAAGGGTCTGATGCCAATTTTATGGTCATAGAAAGGCTTTTATATTACAGCTGCCTAAAAGCGTCCCGAGGCCCCACTGTGAGCGGCGGTGCAGGTGACAGATGGATACTCACACCACTAATATGAGTCATACTGTCTAGTTGTGCAGATAGGGAATGAATGAAAATGGAATTCTTTCTGTCTGGACGAGAACAATTGGAGTTGTTAGTTCTTCTGTGTCCGGGTCGCCGGGTTAATTCCCTTTAGTATCTAGTTAGTTGTAATACATCACTGTTAGGCAATGGGCCAAGCCTTGGACTAGAGCACATCTGAGGGGCAACGCTGATTACCTATGTGAAGTGGATGGACAGATTATTAAATTAGTGTGGTACTCCATCATTAAGGGAATTAATGACTAGATAACGAGGTCATTAATGTCTACATAATGGTTTTTCACTACAACAAGGAATCTATTAAGTGATGTTGTATCTGTGCTGCCACCAGTTCTAAAAACCTAGATAGTCAACACTGATGGCAAACTTACATTCCAGACTAATTGTCTTCATTATCCACAAGGATTTAGAAGTGGAGACATTACCTATGTACTAAGCACTTACTGGAATATCTTTAACTGGGGTTTTTGCTCAGTACTGTTTTTGCTAAGCCAGTTTTAAGTCCCATTTACACGCAATGATTAACGCTGAAAATTCGCTCAATGTCTTTTGAGTGATAATCGTTGTGTGTAAATGCTACCATCGTTTGCTTTTCGTCTGAATGATGAGTTTAGGTTGAGTTTAAAATCCATTGTTCAGCTGGAGAACTGATAGCAGGGACCACATGCGGCAGCGCTGATAACATTGTATTTAGCTGCAGTTTCCTGGCAGAACAAAGGGGCTGTATGCAGATAACAGACCACCTGCTGTTCTCTGCATACAGCTCTTGGAGGCTCATTTACATGCAAATGAAGCTAATAAGCTGCTAATGGACATGAGTGCCCATTAGCAGCTTATGCAAAATGACCTCTCAAACTGACATTCTCCCTATCTTTTGAACAAACTTTGAGCGAGCATCTTTGCATATAAATGGGGCTTTACACAGGGCGACTGTTGCCCGACAGCCTACGGTCCATCTTATCGATGATCGCTCACGTGCTTTTGCTTAGGAGGGATCATCGCTCAGTGAATATAGGTGGAGTGGGTCGGAGATTGCTCTGATGTGCTGGCCTCCCTTTCACAGTAAACAGGCCATCACTTATAGTTGAATGACGGCCGGTTTATACAGAGAGATGCAGCGGCAGACCAATGATAATCTTATGGTCTGCATAAAAGACGCCATGCGCTACACTGCGCATGCGCGCCGGCTCGCCAGACGGGACTCGCACGGCGGATCTGGAAAGGTGAGTATGGGGTCTTTGGGGGGCACCGTGTCGGACTCCACTGCAATATTCCGCTGGCCGAATCTGATGCAGCCGTGGGCATGAGGCCTTAGACAGAGTTAAACACTAGAAATGTCAAAAGCCAGTGTCAACAAGTCCTGACCAGTGGGGTCAGTGAATACGTACCGCTTGGTGACTATTCACACAAGTGTATTTGCACAATGTATTGCGCACGGAAAGTTTGCACATGCAATACACGTGAATAGAACCCACTGATTTCAATTAGTTTGATAACATGAACGTATTTAGCACACGCATTTTGTTCGTGAAAACAAATACGCAGCACATTCTATTTTCGTACATACTGCCTTCAAACATAGCACATATTAAACTAATTTACCTTAATTGTCCACTGAAATTAGCAGGAACATGTTTGTGCGTTTTTGTTTTTTTTTGCGTATACAAATATGCATGACATGCGTATCCAAAAAAGTACAGTAAAACACGCAGAGGCACGCGCAAAAACGCACATCGTCGTTATTTGATCTGTTTTTAATCTATCCTTTTTTCGAAGCTTAAAAAGATGGTCGTCTAACTCCTGCAAAATGAAACGGCAGATCTTGTATTTCAACAGATCCGTTAAATGGATTAGTAAAAATAAGGATAACTTATCTATTTTTTCCATTTTTAGCTCTAGTTGTAGGTACTGCACATGCGCGGTATAATGTAACACATCCATTAAAAGGAATAGTTTTCATTTGTGTCTTTCTGCCAGAGGATAATCTAAAAAAACCAAACAAACAAAAAACCACAGTAATCTCCATTCCATTTACTTTATGTTTTTTGGGATAAAACAAAGTCCCGCACTTCAGCCTTTTCTTTTTGTTTGTATCTGTCCTATAATGAGTAAAATGTTTAAAAAAGGTAAGCTCTATTCTGTCTGGTTGCTTTTTTGGGGGGACAGAACAAAAAGTCCTGCACTTCAGTCTCTTCTTTACGTAAAAAAAACAAAAAAACCCAAACAAAAAAAAAAACAGACCCTTGAACGGAAGCGAAATAAAACAAATTAAAATAAAATAAATTCTACTGAAGTCAATGGTGATTTTATTGGATGTTTTTTTACCTCTGATAAGTACTTAAAAGTTGTTAATGGCCAAGAAAAAAAACCTTACAAGTTGTTTTGCATATTTCACACAAAACAAAGAAAATCTTATTTCTGTACTGCCCTTGCAATCTACATAGTGTCTGCAGGCCATGCTTGTAATAGTCATTATAGCTTGGAGGGTCATGTCCATGACAAAATTACTCCCACAGCTCTGCTATTATATTTGACATGGTCAAGAGCCCTGCACATTATTTCATTCTCCATCCCTGTTCTGCCTCCTCCCATCCTCCTGGTCTCTTATTGCATAAGTAAATAATTGTGTAGCATTAGTGACTGTCGCGAGCTCCAGTAGTGCTTCATTCACCCATTGCAGAACTAAAATTCTCCCTCTTCTAAATTTAGTGAAGTAATCCTTTACATGCTAAATGGCATCTTCTACAGGGTTAGAAATAAGTAGACAAGTAAGCTGACCCTCCCACAGGTTGAAAAAAACGCAGCTTCTGCTTCAAGAGTGAATAAGGGTGTTTTTACATGGGGCAACTTTTAGACATTCAAGTGCCCGACAGCCGTCCCTCGACTATCCCTCCTGTGCTTTCACACAGAAGTGACACTCATTCAGTGAATGGAGGTGGAGTGTGCCAAAGATCTCAACTGACAACCCATCTCATTTCACTGTGAACAGGCAGACAGTTACAGGTCAACGACTGTCTGTTTCCACTAAGTGAGAAGTTGCATGTTAGTTGCTTAGGGCCCATTTAAATGCAATGATTGTTGCACAAACAAACGAATGTGCACGATAATCATTACGTTTAAACATGAGCCATTGTGCACTTTTCCTTCACTTTTCATTTGTCAGTCAGTTTCATTCTGGATACAAATCATCGTCGGCTTGTTTACCCCACGTTACATCTAAACGCTCCCCGCTTGAGGTGTTTCGCATAGAATGTGCACACTGTAAAACCGGTAATCATTTCAGCAAGCTGAAATGAAGGAAATAGCAAACAACTTCTCAAAGGTCGGTCAAAATTGCTAGTTTGACATGTCTTTGGCTGCTTTCTTAATAGGTGGGTGCATCGTATATGCTTCCTGTGGTTATGCCATAAATGTGCGACATGGGAAATCCCCTTTAAAGCTAAGATTCCAGTAATGTATTCGGGGAAGGTCCTAGAACTCTGCCCCACCTCCTTGCAATATCTATAATCCTGAAATTTTAGCAATTTATGACAAGCTGTAAATCCTCAGGGCACATTCACATGGGCATATGCAGTTTTAGGCTGGGTTCACATGGAACAGATTTGCCGCGGAAATTCCGTGCAGAATTTCTGTGCGGCAAATCTATCCGTGGCTCCTAATCCCTGGATTAGCCAGCCATGTGGACGAGATTTTGCAAAATTGCCACAGCATGTCAATTCTTTTTTTTTCCCGTTGCAGCCTCACTCCTCTCTATGGGGAGAGAAAGCCGCAACAGAATGCCGGCGGCCGAACCTCTCCAAGACCCGCAGCGAAATGCCGCAGGTTTTGAAGCTGCGGCTCTCCTGCGGAAATCTCGCGGCATTTCAGTGCGGCCAAGCCACGAGATTTCTGCGGGATTTCCGTCCCGTGGGAACCTAGCCTTAGTGCGCGAAAATTGCTCAGCTTTCACTGCATGTGTATTTAGTGTGTTTTTGGTACATGTGCATTTTATTTCTACATGTTGCATCCGTAGTCATGCGCTTTTCACGCACAAAAATAAATAATGCAGGAAGACCAAATTGATGTCACCTTTTTTTCACACATCCCCTAGCAACATATGCAAAAAAAACATGTAACACATGTTACATGCATATTCGCTGTGTTTCTTTTTTTGCACTCGCAGACTTAAATGAGTCTGAATACACCGATGTAAAGTAATGGTGTTGGGTGCTGTTCGTATTACATCCTTAAAAAACAAGGACAGAAAATACGCCCGTGTGAATGAGCCCGTTTTGTGCACTTTTCATTTTCAAAGCATACCTCCCATATGAGAAATTGTCTATGATGAGATTAGTGTAGATGGAACCTGAGTGCCAAGTATCATCGCCATCACACCTCCTGCTGACACTACAATTTTATGACCTCAACACCTGCCATCGAGGCCTTCATGTGGTTGACTAATGCGGAGTTGTGGGCTGACTCCGTGCCAATGTTTTGTTGGTATAAATGACTTGGATGTAGACCCCAATAGAAATAGTTGTGCTATCTACAAGACTTGGCTGTTGTCCAGGTGATACCAAAGCAATGTACTGTATAGGAGATACCCTCACTCCACATAACACATCTAGGATCAAAACAAGGTAAACAATAGTGATATTACATCATACGTTTTGGTTTCTGTACCTATATGAAATCATTTTTTTTTTATAACACGTCTGCAATTTTATATGATGTTTTAACATCTTGGAGCTACTCCGCATAAAACATCCTGAGGATAGGTCATCAAGAGTTGGTCCGCACTAGTCCACCTCTTGGCATCCCCAAGCTGTTGACCAGGCCGGCAGCAGGTAGTGCTGTCCGCCGTGGTATTACATTGATTTACTGGGAGGTGTGCCTACAGTAACAACCCGGGCCGCTGCAATTTAACCACGTCTTCTTCCAGCACTGTCGGTGGCCCAATGAATAGCGGATCGGTGGTGATCCCAAGTGGTGCGGATCAACTACTGACTACCTTTTACAAAGTCCTCCGGATAGGTCGAGATTGGACAGCACACACTTGATGAAATATGCAAAAATGTTGAGGATGTACTAGATATCTCCAGACATAGAGTTAATACTCAATGTTTAGGGCTCATGGTCCTTTGTCAAGTCATGACAACAGGGATCCAGGACCAGAAAAGACCTGAATATTGTACCACGTTTCACCGCAACTTGGTCCCTGATGATTTTCACTTTCGGGAGGGGAGTAATGATGACATGACATTAGGTCATGTGACCACTGCAGCTATTCAGTGGCTGAAGAGAGTTGGTGATTCGCTGCAGTGATCACGTGGCCCTTTTGTCCGTGACATCATTGCCAACTCCCGGCAAGTGATGACCAGTGGGGACTGGGAACCGGCAGCTGCGAAGGAGCAGAGAAGACGAGTGTGTCAGACTGAGCACATTTCGAAAACAAAATTCTGTCCCTGGATAACCCCTTTAAAGGGAGAATCCAAATATGCCCTTCAACAATACAGAAGCTCAGTCGTTATATAATGAAAAGTTCTGGAACTTTCTGATAAACTCCTCACCATTTTTAACTTGTCTGCTAACTGTCTTCTGGATAGATCATCAATAGTTAATCAACAGTGGTCTACTGTTTGGGATTTCCACCGATCAAGTTGGACACCCGGCTGATGTCAGTGCAGATAGTGATGAAGAAGCTCTGATTGGTGCTCTACTTACAGCAGAGAAGGGGGGGAAGTTACCTATCAGCCGACATATCTGCTGTAAACCATCTCAGATAGCCCTAGCAGTCACATTTTTCTACAGCATGAGGTCCCCGCTAAAACAGCTCCCACGACCCCTGCAATATTGTCTCAAGGTGCTGCTGGGGAGTAATACTGAGGTGAAAGCGACCCTCCAGTCCCAGGATCAGAGAGGGGGTTTATAGGATCTGACGCCCTCCTTAATCCTCATACAATTGTCAATCAACCAGTTCCTGAAGTCCCATTCTTGTGATTAAAGATGGCCATGCCACGTTTAGGTATCAGTATTCTAAGACATTACATGCTGCTCTGACTGGTGAGCAGCCCTGGCCAATCAGAAAGCATCAGTGACCTCCAGGTATTCACAGATTGGTGGGTTATGGGAATAAAGGAGGACACAAGCTAATATAACCCCACACCCTTAGGGTCACTTTAACTACAATCACATCAGAATTTCTTGAGTCAAGGGAAATGATAAATCAGGTAATCTGGCTTCAAGAAAATTGGGAAAATATCACTTAAAGGACTTGTAGCAGAATCACAAGTTATCTCCTGTCTGCCCACTAATCTTTAAAACGGGGGTCCCATGTACCCTTCTGCCTATCACTGAGAGTGGGTACGGGGGTGGGGGCTGCGTTGAACTTTTGCACCCGGGCCCCTGAGCCTTTAGGTACGCCCCTGGTACCACCCATTTAAACCAGACCTCATAAAACCTCTAAAATCTTATTAAAAGGGCGTCACCGTAGCGTTTGACCTGTCATTCCAGGCAATAGGAACTATATAAGATCTAGAGTATTCGTCACATTGTATTCACTTAAAACAGACCATATCGTACCTTTCCCATGAAAGAAAGCCTCTGCTGCCTGTACTTTCTCACCTTGTACCGGTGACTGTTGACCTTGACTGCCATATATATAAAGTGGGTTTTGTTCGTCCAAGTTCATTGCACAGAGCACGCCCCTCAGAGCGAGTTTTGATGTGCGCTTCCGGTATGTCTTATACTCTGAATGACTCTATTGTTAAGCTATGGCTTTTTGCAGCTACGGTTGCTGTTATGCGAGGCAATACATATACAGTAGCTATCTACATCTTAGCTTAATTGCAAAACAGTTGCTAGGGACAATGACATGCAAGGAATTGGCTATACAAGGAGGCGGTATCCCTGAGGGAGGGTGAGAAGTTTGCCTCACCACCCTTCATTGGCTCTAGGGGGCAATATTTTGGCAAACGAACAATCTAGTGGTCCTTTTAAACAGGCTGATTATTGGGCCTGATCGCTCCTCCGATCAGTTGGTCCATGTAAAGGGACAGACGTTCGTTCGTTGGCTGGACAGTTTACAGGATATTAAAAATGCTTTCTGCTTGGTGGTACATCTCATGCGAACAGGGAGATGTACAACCGGTCTATGGGGATGAACGAATGCATGTCAATCAGTGCTCATTACATTGGGTCGATATTTTAGCCAGTATAAAGAGGCCATAACTATGCACTCACCCATCACTCATTTGGGCAGTACGCAGGGTAGGATTGAAACCTTATTTAAAGGGGTTGTCCAGTTGTAAAGTATTGATGGCCTATCCTCGGGATAGGACATTAATAAATGACTGGTGGGGGTCTGATGCCCAGCATTCTCGACAATCAGCTGTAAGTAACGTCAGTGTGCTCGTGCACAGAGCTGATTTTTACAGGAAGCAGACAGCACCGTTCCAGCTGCAGTGGCCCGACTTGGTATTACAGGCAAATTACTATTCACTTCAATGGGAACTTGGACTGTAATACCAAGCCGGGCCACTGCAGTGGGAACGGAGCTGTCTGCAGAAATCAGCTCTGTGCATACTGACCCACTAAACAGGGGTCCAGGTGACAAACCCCCAACAGATGTACTATTGATGACCCATCTTTCAGATAGGTCACCAATATAGTTTACAACTGGACGACCCCTTTAATTTCATGACTTGAGCAGCAAAAAGGTTTGAAGCCCCCTGCTTCTGTGGAGGGCTGCTAACTGGATTATTGCATACACTGGGTGTCTCGCCTCACAAATGATCCTTATCATTGTTTTGCGCCTTCCCTCAGACAACTGTGCCCATAAAAATAGCTCTTTATAACCGCCCTAGATTTTGCAGTAGTCACCCAACCCTACATAATCAGGTTGGCACAGCAAAACAATCGAGTAAAGCATTGTCATTATTTTTAGCAATTAGGAGGCGCCTGGGAACTGGCAAGATGTTGATGGCATGGATGATACTATAAGTTGGTGGTCTGTAGCCAGTGGCTCTCCAGCCGCTGTAAAACTACAACTCCCAGCATGCACCTGTAATGTGATATATGCCCCAAGACATAGGAGCTTAAAATATCTGAACATTGAATATATCAAGTGCAACCTGCCCTGTCCATTCCTATGGTCTCCCTTATCCTGACCTCTATGCATCCATTTTTTACATTTTTCAAATGCATCTCAGGTAAGAAGCGGTGTCGTGTCTCCTTAAGGAGAGCACCCAAAAAGTGTTTGGGGACACCTATGAGGTGAGTGGATATGGGGATGGTATAGTCTCTCCACAAAGAAAGCACCCAGAAGGGGTGTGGGGACACCTCAAAGCTAAGTAAGGAGACTTATAAGGGAATGCTCCTCTGGGAAATTTATGCAAATCAGAAAGATGGCAGCATTCCTTCAATTCAAAGTGACCTTAAAAAAAGGTCTACAATGATTGGGATTTTTAAACGAAGCCAGAGACCATGCATATACAGACTGTTTAGGAGTGTTTACCCCTCATCAGCATGCAGTAGGTCCCTGGCTTAGTCTGTGAGGGGCCTATAACATGGGTCAGAAGCGGTGTCGTGTCTCCTTAAGGAGAGCACCTAATAAGTGTGTGGGGACACCTGGGGGGTGAGTGGATATGGGGATGGTAAAGTCTCTCCCCAAGGTTTGGACACTGATCGTGACGCCTACATTGGTCTGTATAAAAGACCACAACCGACCAACAAAAATGCTTTTTCTCGTTCCTCAGCAGAACCGCTGGCCCTTTTGTAAAGGCACTTTATTCACTAGTGTATCTTCCTAGAAACACGATGGAAGAGCCTTGGACAATGTACCGTAAGCGCTCACACACAAGTTGGGCAGTCTCAAGTTCAAATGGTCACTGGTTATTATTAACCAGACTTGTGACCTCATGTGGGAAGGACTTACCGTTTTTATCAGTTCGCACTTTGGCAAAAAAAAAAATAAGGGAAAGCCGGATGAATCATTAACAGGCCGGTGGGTGACCTTTATGATCCGTATTTGTTCAGCGAGTTGTTACTAATAAGTCTGTGCACTTATAGAACAGTTCTCCAGGGCTGAACGGCTCCTCGTATGTTTGTCAGGTAGAAAGTGATTTAAAGGGTAAACACAGCGCAGCGTGAACCTGTAATTCCTGTGCCTCGTGCCAGCCATTATGTGGCAGTGAAGGGAGCAGGCAGGGCGGACCCCATAGGGAAGTCAGACGGAAAAAAAAGTTAAAAGGCAACTTTATATGACAAAATTTGTAGTACAAAAACAATGGTATACTAAGGCTACCCAGATATGTCAGACAGCTGGTGGGCAAACGTTTTTTTAGTGGAAAAATACCCCACCCAGCACCGCCATACAAATGTGTGCACTGTATGCTTACTCAATGTAAAGCGGGTAAAAACAAAAGACAATCGCATGAAAATTGCATTCAATAAGCATGGCATGTAATTGCAAAGCTTTTTTTTCCTATGCTCCATAAACTAACTATACCACTATCTAAGGATAAACGTGTTGGAACAAGTATGGCCACGGGGCCATTGTTAGGACCATTACAGGAGGGATATATTGGTGCTGCCCTTTTCAGGGCGATCGCTCCGTTGGTTATCTACACAGGATTGTACAGTACATATGGATGTATAGGGACAGTTAAGAACTATATAGCACATTTCTATACTAGATGTGCCATACTGTGTATGAAGGATATGATACTAGCAAAGTCATAATGTGGAAGACATTGGAGAAACCTCACTGACCAGCTAGAGATCACCCTCAACAGTGGCGGTAAGATTGCCCCTTGTTGGTTTACCTTACTGATGTTGTGATATTTAGGGACCCAGACAGAGGTTAATACATGTGTTAATTGGCAGGGAATGACAGCTGGACTAGGTTTGCATAGGACTACATGCCATAGTAATTGGAATTGGTTAATCTATATTTTAAAACTGAAAATTAAAAGTTAAAGTGTACCGGGCTTTTCAGCAAGTTTTCTAAAATACAGCAGGTTCTCATTTATTGCACCTTGTTTCATGTCTGTAAGTTCTGATCTTCCCTATTTTTTTGCTGCCCTGCTGTTTGCAATGCACTTTCATGCAATGGATGTACAGCAAACCTACCATTCTGACAGTAATTCACTGTCCTGCACTTCCTTGCCCTTACATCCTATGCTGCACTGCACTGTCTCTGGTCCAATCAGCATAGAGGCGGTATCTGAATGCCCAACCCTCTGATTTCATGATGATTCAGGCATTTAGAGACATTCTGGCCAAATGGTGAGTAAATCCACTATAATGTGCACACAGACACATACACGCATGCTGTAACAGCAGATAAGGCAGAGACTGTGGATATTGATATCACAGTGTCTGCACATCTGTCATTCTGCAACCTCTGAGGGCCGCCTATGAAGATAGCCCCTCCCCCTGTTTCTATGAAAACATCCCTGTGTCCTTGTTACTAAGGAAGATCTGTTCATAACGACAGAGAGTGCATTACAGAGAAGCTGGAAGAGAGACCCCTAGTGGCAGCCACTTCCAACGTGATTTACAGTGGTAAAACAACATTTCTAATGCAAGTATATTACAGAAGTTATGAGACTAACACAAGCTACCAGACGAGCAGAAGTTGTCTGAAAAATTAGTGCCCCTTTAAATTTTAGTATTTGCCCTATATCACCCACACTGACCAAAAGGCCCCATTGCAGACCTTCATATGAAGTTGTTAGTGGAGCAAATCACTTTATGACACTCAATGGGTCAAGCAAGGCGTTTCTTCACTTAGACTCATTCAATGGGTCAACAAAGGCGTTTCCTGATTTTGGAGTCTTTCGACGGGTCAAGTAAAGTGTTTCCTGACTTTTGACTCACCCTGTATTTATACATAAATATGTGCACTTCACAAAATTATTTTCCTTGCTACAACTCGTCATTGTGCTAAAAAGAACCCAAGAAATCGTCCACAAATGATAATCCAGCAATAAAACAAGGACTGTTCATAACCACAAGACCTAAGTAAAGACTATAATGAAAAGGGAGGAAATTAATTAAACCCCGGCATGACAGACAGCCCTAATGCACTCGTTGTCTGACCGAGCTGATGTATTTTGGGCTGAAACCTAGGAGATGTTATCCAAGCCTATTTTTGGATTGTCAGCACACTTTCTCTACCAGCCCCCCTCCCTGTCTGCAGACTACTCTCCCCGCACTGCAGACATTAACTTCAAGTGGCCTGGGGGGAAGATGTAGACTTTGGCAGTGATGCCTACCATTCAGAAACCAACACCGAACATGAACGCACAAGAGACAAAAGACGGTGATTAATTACCTACTGTAGTCTCCCCGAGCCTCCTGCAAGTGGAAAAGAAGAAGAAAAGAAAGTTAGGATGGTCTCAGCTGGATAAAACTCGCTGACATGCAATTACAACCTGTGACATTTCAATTACCAAGGAACTACAACTCCCAGCGGGCAAGGCACCTGGCCACTTGTTCAACTACAAGTAACATGACTACTATAGTCAGGAGACAGATAAACTGGTTATATAGAAGAGAGGCCAAGTGAGCCTTACTTTTTTTTATTGCCCCAGCTAGCATTTTTGGAGGGCCATTTAAAGGCTGCTCCCGCTTGTATTCCGCATTCGTGTCGGGTATGGAGAACAGAGCTGGACCGCTCTGTTCTTCATACCCAGCCTGTCATCAGGGAGCGGGATACAGCTGAAACAATAGTATCACTTGTATCCCGCTGTGAATCCCTGATAAGGCTCATCGTTGTCTTTCAGCATGCTGAAAGACAACGATGAGCGACTGCTTAACGAAAACTGCACAATGTCAGTGCAGCTAGACACAACGATTATCGCTCAAAAGATGGCTCTTAAGCGAATTTTGAGTGATAATCGTTGTGTCTAAATGGGCTTATTCAGATGCCCATATATCGGCCGGGTATTCATGCTGGCCGATATACGGCGTCCCTCTCTGCAGGGGGGAAAGGCTGGAAGAGCCGGGAGCAGTGCATTGAGCTCCCGCCCCCTCTCCACTATTTGCAATGAGAGAAGGCGGATCGGGGGCAGAGCCAAGTTCTATGACTTAGCTCCGCCCCATCCAGCCCCCTCCCATTGCAAATAGTCCCGAGGGGTGGAGACGGGGCGGGAGCTCAGTTCACTGCTCCCGGCTCTTCCAGCCTCCTCCCCTTGCAGAGAGGGACGCCGTATATCGGCCAGCGTGAATACCCGGCCGATATACGGTCGTCTTAATGCGCCCTTAAGATGAGTGACTTTTGGATTGCTTTTTACTGCATTTTTTTAAACATTTTTGGGGCATTTTATCCATTTAAAAAGGACTTTTGAGGGGAAATGTGCGTTTTTTTTAAACAGAATTTTTTCTTTAAATTAAACTTTATCGAACTATTCTTGACGCTACATTTTAGTCCCTAAAGGGGACTTAAAGATGTGATCAATCGATCTCTAGGATAGTACACTGCATTACTTATGTAGTGCATTTGCCAAGGACAGCAGCTTATTACACCCTGCCAGCGGTGGGGTCTTATAGGCTAAGTTACATGGCAGACATGGAGGCTTTTGTCTGGCTTATGGCTGCCATGGGAACCAATTGGTACCTTGCAATCGTACTGGGGGGTACCGATGGGTGACAGAAGAAGCCCCCCTCCCCTCTCATCTGCTTCCAAGCTGCAATTGCTATTGATTGTGGCATGTAATGCGTTAAGCTAACAGGATCTGAAATTTCTCCACTACTAGCTGTTAGAGCAGGCACCTTGCTGTCAGTATTCAGCCAAGCCTCCGCCTTAAAAAGATGTGTAGGTAGGTTTAAAGCCCGTTAGTGAGCTAGGTAAAAAGGCCTATAGGTCATAAGTAAGAGGGTATAATTTCACGGACAGCTTGAACCAGGCTAAACCCACTGATAAAGGATCTCTGATCTGGCTTATAGGTCGGGAATCAATATGCCCCAAAATCCGCCCATGTTCATCTATGCCGAGGACAGGTGTGAATTGCTTAGATGCACAAGGTTTAATTTATGGGTATGCCGATAAAAAGCTACTATTCTACTAGGAGCAAGGTTATTTTGATCACGTCAGGAAATTTACTATCATTTGCCATCCGGCGGTGGCTCTGACCATTACGTCAGGTCATACAATATTAATATACCCTATGAATGTTTCATCAGCTCCATGTATTGTGGACAAGTCCTGGCCAAGGACGGATATACGGTAGGATGAAAAGAAAACTTTTTTGTAAACCTTTATATAAATTTTAAAAAGTCAGGAATGGAAAATATATCTCAAGACCTATCTGGGCAGGAAGAGGATCTTATCGTCCTTCCAACACTCAGTAGGACGTGAACTAAATGGGATGTTATCTCAAAGGAAGGTGGAATACCATCATTGTGTCTGAACATGCAAATACCAATAAACTCATCGTTATCTTGTGGTTGTACTTAGATTTGGTTGGAAGAAAAAAAAATAGGATCAGATGTGGAATTCACTGTGTATTGAGCATATGCCTTAGTAAGCTTCTTTTACACGGGCCGACTATCAGCTGAAAACCCCCCCCCAAAAAAACAATATGCTTAAACAAGCAATTTTGACCGAACGTCATCCCTTGTAAAAGAGGGACCTGAGAAGGCATTGAGCAAGAAATCACTCATTAGTCACTAGTTGCTTTGTTTCAGCTCATTGAAATGAAAAGACTAATAAGCAACTTCTCGCTCAGTGTAAACAGGCAGTCATTGATCTATGAACAACTGCCTGTTCACTGTGAATGGAGGCGGACAGCTGGAAGAGATCTCTGGCGCAGTCCACCTCCATTCACTGAATGACCATCGCTGGTGTGGCAGCAATGGAGCAATAGTCGTTGGGAGGGCTGTCAAGCCTGACAGTCGCCCAGTGTGAAAGTACCCTGAGGCCGGGCTCAGACAAGTGTATTTTAACTCCGTATTTGACCCATGTTCTGTGGACCGTAATAGGGAGCTAATGTGAATCTTTGTATCTATTTACCCTGGCATATTTTTCCCAGCTATACTCTAAAATTACAGCATGGCCTATTTTTGTCTGTTTTTTGCCTCTTTATTTGTATTAATTGGTATTAGTTTCTATCAGGTAAATACGCATCCCTACGGAAAATAGAACCAATGACAGCAAATGCAGATCAAACAAATGATGAAATACTGATGACATATGGAGCAAAGTCATCCGTAACATGTCTGTACTATGTTTATCTAAAACTGGCATTTAAAGAGTAACTGCACATTTAACAAACTTTTGACATGTCAGAGCAACATTTCAAATGATCTGATCAGTGAGATCCGGATGGCGAGACTCCCGCTGATTGCTGAAATAATGACAGCCGCAGGGGCACAGCACTAGGGTGAGTGCTGCAGATCCCTCATTTCAGGGGTCACAGCAGCAATTGGACCCCCATTGATCAATATTTTTGATATGTCACTCGGATACCTCAAAAGTTTTTTTTTTTAAGTGCAGTTACTCTTTAAGGAAAAAAAACCTGTTTGAGAGTGTTCTTAAAGGGGTTCTCTCAGGCTTTAAAGTTATCACCCATCCACAGGAAAAGGGATAAGTGTATGATTGGTGGGTTCCGAACATTGGGACTCCCTCCAGCCACGAGAATGGGGTTCCTGTGTCCCCCTTTATGACTAAAGCAGTTATCAAAGAGTGCCAAAGCCTGCCGATCGCTTTACTCCGCATGTCTTCGGCAGTCCCATAAAGATGAGTGAGGTGGCAGCACGTATACTTGGTTGCTGCTCATTTCGTACCTTCTTGTAATCAGTGGGGGTCCTGGTGGTCGTACCCCCACCGATCATACACTTATCTTTAAATCTTATCTTTAAAAAGGTGGCCAGACAGCTCGCTTGAGATGGTGAATCTGCCCAGCTATGAAGTAAAGTGAGAGCGAGGAGAATATTTCCGCTATAACCTCTACGGGTGCTGGAGTGGGGACCATATTGCATATTGTTTGTCTTTCTAAAGAAACAGATACAACAAAGGAATAATGGAACTTTTAAGATATTTCAATGGTTTGCACAAGATTAGGAAAACATGAATGTTTTCTTCTAGAAATAGCACCCCTCTTCTCTATAGGTTATGTCTGGTATTGCAGCTCAGCTGCATTAAAGTGACATGTAAAATACTAGACATATACGGCTCATGCTGGAGTTGTACAGAGATGCAATATGGTTATCTCCATAATCCGGCACTGTGCAGCAGCACTTGTGGTGCGGAGTCTTTGAGTAAGGCTGGGCTCACACGGGTGGGTCGGATACCGCATGCAGAAGGCCGGTGACCCTGTGTACCTCCTATAACTGTATTGTAGAGGACCACGGAGGCTCGTCATCGGTCATGTGCAGTACAGATTTTTTTTTCGTTTACTTGTATGTCCCATCGTTTAACAATGACACGGATCGGACAGCCTCTATCGACATCAATGGAGGCCGTCTCTGGGGATTCCACGACAAAATAGAGCATGCTGCGATTTTTCTTCTGCTTGCGGAAAACGCAATTCCTATCCGTAAGTGCGAACGAAAAATCAAAAATGCATTCCTTTCAATGCCCGCATTTTACGATGATCGCTGAATCCACAAGACAAATGAGCCCGGCCTAAAAAAAGCGATATTGGTACGGGAAACTCGGCCCAATATCGCGCTTGCCAATGTGCGTTTTTCACGCCATTGCGAGGGGTTTTTAATTCAAAAATACCTTGCATCACTTTCGCGAAATATCACGCACGTCAGAGGATCGCAAGTGTTTTCCATTGATTTCAGAGGGGAAAAACCCCCATCATGCTCGCATTCACAACGCGAAGCTTGTGAGGTCTTTTCAGGTCCCATTGAAAACAAAAGATAGAACATGCTGCGACTTTTATCCTCGCCGCACTGCTGCGCGAAGAGAAAATAAAACGCTCAGGTGAATAAGTCTATTCGGAAGAATGGAGTTTATATTCGTGCGAGTATTGTGCATCTCGAAATGCGGAAGATTCTCGCCTCTGTGAATAAGCCCTAACTTTGTACAGGAGACCATGGACTTTCCATTGCCTTCAAGCCACAGCTTTGCTGCAAAAATCCACCATATCTTGGGAGCTAAAAGTTGCTGGCACTTGCAGTTCTGCACCGCTGTCACACCCACAGTGACCATGGAGAGTGTAACATTACTACACTATTTTCATTGTGTTCATAGGGCAAACAATAGATGATCTGTCATTTATTATTTAAACTACTACTACCGCCATCGCCCTCCTGCTCCATGGATCACTGGTTGGCTCTACGGTTAAAGGGCCAGCAAAGCCGCAACGTCACCCACCATAAGTGCCTGTACTGTGGCCGACCTATGGTTGGTGACACTGTCATTCAATGTCAACGCATTACCATAGCCTACAAAGGCAAACTTTACGCTGCGCCATAGTTTCACATGCCTCCGTAACTGAACCAACTCCCCTAGGGAAGGCACGTTTGTCCGTTACTTTACGCACCGACAGCCCAACTTGCATCGATGTGCTGCACCTGTGCAACGTGAAGCAGTGCTGCAGAATAAAGTGCACGGGTTGGCAGTAAAAGCTTTAACCTCAAGTTATGCCAGTCTCTCTGCAAAAAGTGATCACGTCGCTTTGGTTCCGTCAAACTTTTGAGTGCATGCATCCTTACCTGCAGAATGAGCGCAGCCAATTTAAAGACGGTTTCACTGTCCACTTCGATCTGCCCCTGTTAACACAAGAAGAGAGTCAGCACAGGCAGTGGGTAATCCCTAAAGTTCATGCGCCTCTGGCTCTGCTACAACAACAGACTGTACCATTCCACAGCGCAGGGGAGGCCAGTCCTCAGAGGATTTGATTACTTAAATAGGTGTGAGCTACTTTGCACTTTATCTTGTCTGCAAAGTTTGGATGCAAAGTTTGTACGGAGGCGCAAGATGCTATTGTAGCTGCATGGAAAGTCTTTGCAAGTGCATTTAAAGGAGCCCCGCAATGGCTGGGTATAATTTTCAGCATTCAAGGTGCCCAATTTTACCCGCTGCGAATGGATGGTACTACCTGATGCCCACAGATAAGGTTCCACTTGAAAGTTTAGCATTATACACACAGACAAGTGCAGGACGACACAAAGCCGCCTCTTGTTGTTCTGCCCTAGGGATCTCATGCAGAAAATGTTCATATCCACTGCTGGATGAAATAACTTTTTTTCTGTCATTGCTGCGATGAAAGTTTTAACCCGAAGTTGGCAGACAATAGAAAGGTGGAGTGAATGTCAATGGGTGAGATTTAACACAACTGGTGCACAAGAAAAGGGTAGCAGTTGCCTGTGGCTATCAGACTGCACCTGCAACTGCTGCCTTTTGTTTTTGCACCAGTTTGGCCAAATCTCTCCTCAACTGTATTGCCCAAGTAAGAAAACTAAAGCCCCATTTTCACACAACGATTATCACTCAAAATTAGTTCAAACAATGGCTTTTAAGCGACAATCATTGCGTGTAAATGCTTCCATCTTTCACTCTTCGGCTGAAGAATGATTTTTAGGTGAGCATAAAATCCATTGTACAGCCAGAGAAAGATAGCAGGGACCGCACACTGTGTTCTCCACGGGAGCAGCTTACAGCCTGCAGCAGCCCATACGAAGACAATGCAGCTGAGTGCAAAGTCCAGACCACATGCTGGGATTTGCAAACAGCTGCTGGAGGCTAATTTACATGTAAATGAAACCGATAAAGTACTAATGGGCATGAGTGCCCATTAGTACTTTATGCAAAACAATCGCTAGAACCGTCAATCTTTCAATTGTTTGAAAGATTGTCTTTGCGTGTAAATGAACCTTTACATGCAGCATGTTGTAATTATAATCAGTCCTATCGTTAGGGAGCAGGCTAGAGTCACTTTTACGTAGAAGCTTAAACACCCAGCGCCATATCACCTAATCCCCAAATTTAACCCATTTATCTCAAGGGTTGAAATCTGCAGCATGAATAGACACGTGGATTTAGATTACATCGTTTCTTACAAAAATTTAGCAGATTTGTTGCAGAAATTTTCCACACCATGTGAGGTTTTGTTGACGCGTGGCATTTTTGTTGCGGTTTTCAACCACAATTAAATCTAAAAAACACAGGTATTGGTTTTCTTTATTGGGGATTGTGGTAAATAATAGGAAAACACCTGTCTACATAATTAGGATATTACACCCTTCGTAGCTCCAGAACACCCAAGAAAATTCACCAAAGGGTGTTGGACAGTAAGCACAATACTGACCGGGCCAGAGCAGCACACGCATGTTGCAGTTGAAGGCACTAGAAAAAGTAGCTATGGACATTATAAAGCTCTCTAAATTGTTCAAAGCTATTAAACAGACCCCTAGAATGTACCTGTTCCAAAAATATTATCCCTCTGTTCTCCCATGGTGAAAATCTCTCCAACCTAAAAAACTCAATTTAAGGTTCCTCCATATAGTAAATGCAGCTAGTTGTAAAAGCTGCTTACATTTTTTTCCATAACCATTAAAGTGTTCGTCGAATATAGTCTTTTTTTTCCTCTTTTCATCCCTCTCTCACATACTGTTATAGGGGGCTACAACCTTATGTAATTTTAGAAACCATTCTGCCATTCAACTCCACGCAATCTTTTCTTCCCACCTCTGCGCAACTGTTGCAATTAAGACACAAAAAAATATATCCAACCATTTGGAACGACTAACCCTACAGACTGTTTATCCTATTCAAGTTCCAATTTAATTCTATCAGATTTCTTATTTCATAATAAAATCTTAAATATTATATGAACTCTAACAAATATAGTGATGGAATCCAAACCGTTGAGTTCTGAAGTATATAAAGGAGTTGTGGCATTAGAACCATTTTAATAAGATTTCCCCTTGACCTCATCTTCAAACTTCCGTATCAATGGAAGCCAATTGGCAGACATAAAGTCTTGGGGCTTAGAATATACCACAACTCCCAAATATTTGAATATCTTCACACTTGCGTTTCATTTATAAATCCACCGGCAAAGGATCTAAGGGAAGAATTAAACATTTCCCCCAATTAATAGTAAGACCCAATACCAAATATATCAATAATAGACATAGTAGGACCCAGAGATGTACTCATATACCCCTTATACAACAATCGATCATCTGCATACCATAAAACACGTTCCTCAATTTTCGATGATGCAATTCAACTATACAGTATAAGGCGATTGACTTATCAAACCAGCCAGGGGCTCGGTTGCCAAGACAAATAGAAGAGGGGGCATGGGACACCTCTGTCTTGTTCCCCTCTTTAACACCATTCATCCAGAAATCTGACCATTTACCCTCACATTTGCCCCTAGCTTCAAATAAAGCAGTTTAACTCATGCCAAAAACTTCTCACCAAAGTCCATCCTATGAAGAACAGCCCACAAATAATTCCATTCGACACAGTAAAAAAACAGTCCTGCCCCCACTGACTCAATGGTCCGCTTTGGTATTCAAATATACCCTCCTTAAGTTTATAGCGGTTGATTGGTTCGTCATAAAGCCGGACTGATGCTCATGTGTTAAATAAGCCATAACCAAAAGTAATGTTAGCTAGTACCTTCGCCAAGATTTTAACATCAGTGGTCAACAGAGATATTGGACCACAGGAATCAGGAAGAGAGACATCTTTTCCCGGTTTAGGAATTAAGACAACTATAACATCTCTCACTGGTGGTGGAAGCATACCTACATGTGGTGATTCATTGAAAACTGTTGGTATATATGGTTACAGCATATCTTGATAGCATTTAAAAAATTTGTTTGGAAGGTCATCAAACCCAGGCGACTTTTCATTAGGGAGCATTGCTACTGCATCCTTAACTTCATTCAACGTCAGAGAAGCCTCGAACAGTTCTCTTTGATCATCAGGCAAAACTGTTAGTTGCACTCGAGTTAAATATTCATAAAGATCTTCCCATTTAACTTAGAGGCACACAAATTTAATACAAAAAAAGAGGAAAAATGTCTCCTTAATGACCAGAGAATTATCAGCCTTCTTAATGTGGCCACATAAGATGATGATTCCTGTGTAGAGATGAGCGAACGTACTCGGTAAGGGCGATTTCGTAATCGAGCACCGCGATTTTCGAGTACTTCACTACTCGGGTGAAAAGTACTCGGGTGCGCCGGGGGTGAGCGGGGGTTGCAGAGGGGAGTGGGGAGGAGAGGGAGAGAGAGAGGGCTCCCCCCTATTCCCCACTGCTACCCCCCGCTCCGCCGCGCCTCCCCCTGCCCCCCGGCGCACCCGAGTACTTTTCACCCGAGTAGTGAAGTACTCGAAAATCGCGGTGCTCGATTGCGAAATCGCCCTTACCGAGTACGTTTGCTCATCTCTATTCCTGTGCCTTAATTATAGAGGCCAAAAAGTGACCCCCTGCTTCCGGTTCCTCAAAAATCTTCCACTTGATAATAAGACATCTACTTTTTGCAATACCTCTCAGATGATCTGCAGGTTGCGACTGTGCCTCTTTCCAATTAATTCCTGCCTGATTAGTGGGAGAGTATATATACTCTTGATCTTCATCCAAAGCTCACTGCTGAAGGGCCCTAATACCATCCCGAGAATTAGACTTATGTAAACTAATCCTCTGTATATAATGACCCCGTATAAATACCCCCATAGCATCCCACACTATAGACACCGAGGAGGAGCCTACGTTATACTGAAAGAATTCCAATAAAGCCTCTTCTGTTCTAACATTACCATCAAGCAAATTTAACCAGAAGGGATTTAAAGGGGTTATCCAGGAAGCGGATACTTCGGGGTCAGAGCGGAAGCGCTGCTCTGTCCCCTGTGTAGCAGTTGGTGCTCGTAATTGCAAGTGTAGCTCTCATTCAAATCAATGGGAGCTGCGCTTGTAATTGAATTTTTTTTTTAGAATAGTTTTTCTTCTCCTAAACGTCAAGGGGTTTCTAATTGCAGTTTAAAACCACAACAAAAAACGTGACATGTGAACGCAGCCTGAAGCAGACTTTTTAAATCCCCTCCACATGGCTGGTACTGTAAATGATGCGGAAGATCCGCAGCGATTCAGCCAGCAGAAATTCCGCAGCATGTCTGGTCCGTGTGAAGGTGACGTTATGCTGGATTGAGTCGACTGTTTCCCATGCAGCATTTTTTGGAAGAAACACGATTGCAATTTTCCATACATTTTTTTTTTTACCGAAAGCGAGTTGTAGATTCAAAAGGAACAGGAAATAAAAAAGGATGTTTAGTGGCCCAGTACATGCTTTTCTGGCCCCCTCCATAATGTCATATATGTAATGTATTGTCTCAATGCTCTGTGCAAAACTGTCTTGTCATTCTGTTATGTGTATTGCACAGCTGGAGCAAGTGAGATGTTAACGTCTGCAAAGTGTGAGCTGACTGTCTGTGAATGTAACAATTTTATCCTGTCACGTGGTATGAGTGAAGGTATAGGCCCTCTGCCCACATACTCAGCACTCCGGATCCACTGTATGTGTCCCGCCTGGCTGGCCGGCGGACATGCACAGTACAGCACGTGACGCACTGGCAGTGCAGGATGACACGGACGGCGGTGGGTGGGGACGTGTATTCACGTGATAGCGTATTCAGTGGAAGTAAAGCGTGATGGCTGGCTTCTATTGACTACAATTGAAGCCGGCAGCATGTATTCTCGCGCGAAATAGAGCATGCTGCGGTTTCTTTTACACCGCAGTGTGAACATTGAGCTATTAGGTTTAATAGACTGTAATAGCTGCAGGACAACGCCGCGGATTTCCGCCATGTGAAACACGGCAGAAACACGGCCGTGGGCGTTAGCCCTAAATGTGAGTGCTTGAGAGTGGGAAAGGCTTCCATCTGAGTCCATCTTCTAGAGCTGTTAGAGAAAGCGCAAAGGCACATGAGGGCACCTTCAACCCTCATGTGTTGAAGATGGAAGAGGAGGAGAGATTTCCCAAACGCAAGGATCAGCATGATCAGTAAGTGAGCCCCAAGAGAGAGAGCATGAGCCAGTCCTAAGTCTGTACTACATAAGGCCTAGTGCAGAGGTACACTTTCTTCTTCATTCAGTTGTTCATGCCCAAGCGTCCTGATGTCTGGGACCGCTGGGTGAAGGTACGCATCTCAAATTGTCACACACACAGGCATCCTAAAGTCTGGGATTGCTGTGTGGAGGTACCCGTCTACAAGTCTATCTGTATATATCTATAACGCTACCTGCACTTGGAACACTGTCTATTTTCGCCGTGTATTGTTGGAGTGTTTATTCAAGTAAAGTTATTCCAGGCCCTGGCTGTTCCTGGGGACCGGGGACCTGAGGTACTACACTACTGTCTGTGGCTCCTTTATTTCCCTGCCGATGTTCATGCCGGGGAATACCGGAACGGTGGCGTCACCTGTAACAACCTCATCGCCTGTTCTACTGTTTATTGGGCATCCCCATGTCGTGGGTGTATAGAAGAGGCTCAGCGCTGCCCTGGCCTTGGCTGTGTGCGTCCCTCCGGGAGGGAGCGTAGTGAGTGCCACCGTAACAAGCCAGCATCTTGCCCTCCCAACTCCTCAGCGTATGCCATGAGTCCGGGGTCACCCTATAGGACACTGCAGATGGATTTCTACTTCCTGCTGGATCCACTTCTTGTTTTGATTTAAAAAAACACAGTGCTGTTTTTCCAAAAAACACTGTTTACAAAACCACCTTAATACATTTGTAATTACATTTCATTGCATTCTTCTGTCTGCAATGACCATTTTCCACCAGTCCTGACATCGTGAATGTGTTGGAGCATGAGAAAAAAAATTGATAATAGTCATGAAGCTGTGGCTCGTTAATTATTTTCATTGGACAACCACCAAGGAGCACACAGTATATAATGATTGTGTTCAACTGCACCGGGAGCCAAATAAAACAGGTATAATTTTATCAAACCCTCCCGGTCACCAATCAAGAATTAGCTATACGTAAGCAGGAACACATACTGGTTTCAGGGGGGTTGGTGAAAGTAGGTCATTTGTTATAAATACTCCTCTGTCCGTCCACAGAAAAGCAAGAAAACACAACTGAGAGGGCAGCTTCACACACAGTGGGCCTCATTTATCATAACTGTCCAACAGGGAAACTGTCTTTGTTTCCCATAGCAACCAATCAGAGCTCAGCTTTCATTTCTGAAACTGCTCTGGAAAATGAGAGCTGGCCTGTGATTGGTTGCTATAGGTAACAAGGACGGTCTTGGTGGTTTCACACTTACACTCGGGGTTCCGCTTTCCTGCTCCATTCGGGGAGCAGGAAAGGGGAATCCCAATGGCTGAACTGCTCTGTCTTTTTGTAAAAATCGAGCCCAAAAAACATCGGAGGCCAAATGGACTCTGTCTGTCATGGCTGCCCAATATTGTCTGTACTGTTCTGTTCTGTAAAAATGGATGAAAATAGTTAAGCTAACTATTGTTGTCATGACAACCATTTCATTTCCACCATTATAATGGAAACATATATGATGACATAACTGTCATGGTAACCAATCGGATGTCATAATGTCATGGCAGCCATGCTGATGACTATTACAATATCACAATTGTCATATTAGAAATTGCGTCAACATTGTCATGACAACCATTATAATGTCTTTGTTACTATGATAACCGTTATACACTTGTCATTTTGCTTAAAGTGTTATGGACACCAATATCCATTAACATTTTATCAGTTTCATTTGTGTGTATAAGGGCCTCCGGGAGCTGTTTGCAGAGCTCAGCATGTGGTCTGAGCTCTGCACACAGCTTAATTGTTCTAGCACAGGCCGTTGGCAGGATACACTGTAATCTCCGACTCCCATGGAGAATAGAGTCTGTGGTTCCTGTTATCTTGTCTCTGCCTGAATGATGGATTTTAAGCTCACCATAAAATCATCGTTCAGCCAAAAAGTAAACGATGGCAACGATGATCGCTCATATGCCATCATTTGAATGAATTTTGAGTGATAATCATTGCATGTAAATGGGCCTTAAAGAAGGGAAAAAGGTAAAAACATTCATGCCAATCCCAGTTCTGTCCAAAAAATAAAAGATTGAAGTACTGTATATACAGATGCAATCAAAATTATTTAATTCCTACATTAGGTTTATTTGCCAATTTTACAAATTTAAAGCAACTTGCAAACAAAAAAAAATAAACATAGAAGAACAATTTAAATAGCTCAAAACTACTAACAAGTGGTTTCCGAAATCCAACCCAAAACGCCACTTTTAATGACTTCTGTAGTCTCAGCACACATTTGAAAATCAGGTGTTGTCTCAAGCACACCTGATGCAGCTAATAAAGGGCTTCATTAGTTAAATCAGGTGTACTTGAGATAAAACCCATCAAATACCTGGACTGGGGAGGGCTTTGTTGACTGGGATAAACTTGGGTGTCATTGGACCTTCCAACAGGACATCATCCCAAGCAAACCTTAAAGTCCACCAAGGTTTGGTTCCAGAAGAAGTCCTGAAAGATTTTGGAGTGGCCGTCACAATTGACTTAACTTGAACCCTATAGAAAACCTCTGATGGGGTTTGAAGAAGGCGGTTGCAAAAATATTAGTGAACAGCAGGCCATTGCCCATGAGGAATGGGCTAAAATTGCCCAGAAACGCTGTCAGAAGCTGCTGTCTGGCTATGCATCACGTTTGCAGCTGGCCATAACCTCAAAAACTGCTCTATTAGGTACTAAAGACGCTTGTCATGAAGGGGTTAAATAATTCTGAGACTGCAGTAGTCATTAAAAGTGGCACTTTGTGATGAATTTGGATAAACCGCTTGTTATATTATTTGTGTTAAACTATTTGCAAAGAAAAAAAAATCAAACAAGAACAATTCAAACAGCTGAAAGTTTACAAATGTGACAAATAAACCTTATTTATATAGAAAGGGAATCATTTCAACTGCATCTGTATTTCATCTGTCTTATGTAAAATACAGGTGGCAGGCAGGGGTGCACCACCCACGAAGTGAGAAGAGGACGTCACCTCAGGCAGGGCACTGCCCTGACTGCAGGGGGCATCATTTTGGCAGACACATTATCCATCTGCAGACTATGCTTTGCTTTGTTCCAACAATAACAATCATTTATATAGACATCCTTCTTCTGCGCCAATCTCTGACAGTGACTGGCATAAAAACATGGAATTCCATGCAAGAGATAACAGATGATAGCTTTACGGAGGAGGGAGCAGAATGTGAAACCGGTACGTTGGGCAAATATGCCATCATTGTGTGATCAGTGATCTCCGCCAATCTAAAGGAGGCCGCGCTCACTGGAGGGTCACTGGCTAGTCTCTGCTGTTCGGTCACATCGGAGAAATTCCGATCCTCCATGCGAGTTCAGGTGGGATAGAGGATTGGAAGGGTTTCCCATTGATGTCCCATGCACAATGCATGGCACACAAAACAAGGGCAATTTTCTCGAATGTGTGAAAGCAGCCTGAGGCTTCTTTCACACGAGCGCATAAATGGTGTGTTTTTTTTGCCCGGGCGTATACACTTGCCCATGAGAGGCATTGATTTTTAATACATTTGTTCACAAGGGCGAATATACGGCGCGTAAATACGCCGGAAGCATGAAACATAGAACATATACGCAGCCGGCCTATATATGCTCAGCCAAAAGATAGTTCTGGAACTATGTTTTGGCCAATATATGCTGGCGGGTTCCACAGACTCCAATGGGAGTAGGGAAAGAGAAGGGAGGGGGAGGCATTTTTGCAGCGTCCAACGCGGCAAAAAGCTTACAGGTGCCTCTATATAGGCATTAGAAGGCATCCCGAGGATTTCAGCAGAGCGAGGGATTTCCGGGGTGCGGCGTATTTTTTTTGCTAAAAACAATGCTCACGATTGTGTGAATCGACCAGAAACCGCTGGCCATGATCACGGAAAAACGCCCTTTCAGGTGCTTATATGGAGCGGGCATGAAAACATAAAAACGCCGTTGCCTTTTATGCGCTCGTGTGGAAGAAGCCTCAGTCACATGTGGATGTGACTTTTTTTTTTTTTTTTTTTTAAACAGCCACATCACAGCTCTGAAACACTTGCATGACTTTTATGCAACTTTTTAGGGCCACGTGATGTAACGCAACCCTAGCTTTATTGAGTGCCGCAAACACCTTACATGAGGCGATTATCACCTGAATAATCGTTGGAAACAGCAAAATTAGAAGACAGTCGTCCTCTGTGCACATGGTCGCCGACAGGACACTGACCAAGAAATTGCTCACATATCAGAGTCAAATGGTTTTTAGCTGAGCCAAAAACCAAGCAAATATTAGCCCACGTAAACAGGCAGTAATTCACTTAAGAACGACTGCCTGTTCACAGTGAATAGAGGTCGGCGGCCAGAAGAGAACCCCAACGCGCTCCGCCTCCATTCACTGAACTATTGTTCCTATATGAAAGCACAGGAGCAATAGTCTGCGAGACGGCTGTCAGGTGCTTATACATCTGACAATCGTTCCACGTGAAGGGATCTTTAGGGCTCACAAAGGCGTATTGTCACTGCGTATTACACACGTAATATACAGTGCTACAAATCAACTGATTTACGTTGGGCCACTCACATCTATGTTTCTCTCAAGCACATATTACGCGTGTGAAAAAAAAATGCATGTCCAATTTGGTGCATAAAGCGCCAATTATAGGCTATGGGGCCTAAAATATCCACTTTCTATGTGAAGCGCTGAGCAGGGAGCGTTTACACTCAATGAGAAGCCAGCGATTCAGCGATCGTTTTTTCTCTGACTTTCAGTCACCGAACGAATAGTGAGCAAATTTTTTTGCGCATGTACCCTGAACGATAATCGCTCAAATTTGTTCATTTGAACAATTTTTGAGTGATTGCCGTTATGTGTAAATGTATGATAAAAGGGACAAAACTCCTTTACGAGTACTGCCAATATTGTCTTATGAGGATACAATACTAGACCTGGCCCATGGCCAAGACTGAGGCTGCGTCTGGAGGGGCGCTCAATTTTATGCCATATTTTAGGCAGCAAAAACCTGAGACGGTGAGGTGCCAGCACTAATCATCCTCCATATATGAGATGACTAATCTATAAATGGATGGAAGTTATTACATTATATCAATTACCCTGAGGGCACGGACACAGATGACATCACATCCACTTGTAGCATGTAGTTAATGAGACATCTGCGATATATCTATCAGCAGAGGATTAGGCAAAACGTCATTATTGACTAGTAAATGAAAGATGAACTTATTAACTTGATAGACTGCGGGAAAACTGATTTAATTGTAGTTGCGTCTATCACAACACTTCATTGGTTCCTGGGCTGACTTGGGCAATATTAACCACCTGATGAAAGGAATAGAGGGCAATGGTCCACTTCATACCACTGTGAATGTGTAAAACTTCATCAAAAGCAGAGCACACTAATAAATTCACTAAAATCCTATTAGCCCCGGATTTGTCCTATGCCAAAGCTGGGTGACAATGCAAGTGGCAGTCATACTGGTTGCCACACAGCCTTCACAGAACTACTAAATGACTGTCTGGAATGATGACGAGATGGCGATTAAAGCATTTAAAGGGGTTGTCTCATGAAATAAAGCTATCCTCTACCTGACCGCTGGGACCCCCACTGATCACAGGAATGGGGGCTATCTCTGGTAGTCCCATTGAAATGAATAGAACAGCGCTGCACATGTGTGACCACAGCTTCATTCATTCAGGGGCTTTCAGGACCCCCATTCTCATGATCGATGGGGGTCTCAGCAGTTGGGATATTACTATTGCTTACTAACTACCTTCGACCACAAGGGATATCACTATTAACATCTTAAAGGGGTTATTTGATCTTTTTTTTTTTACTATTGATGACCTAATAGTTGATCAATGGGGGGGGGGGGGGGGGAGGTAGCGCCACTTGAGATCCCCACCATTAAGCTGAATTCAATGGGAGCTGTGCCTACAGTACCAAACCAGGTTGCTGCAGTACGGACAGTGCCAATTGCTTACAGCCCTGTCTGCACTGACAGTGATGTTGGCAGAATGGCAGGGATCTCTAGACTACTATGAATATTACTATTGCCCACTATCTAGCCTAGACTTGTGTTAACATGACGGCCAATGTGATAACTAGCAAAAGTGCAAATCACTTTATTTACCTAAAATAACATTTTTGTGTTGAAAAATTGCACTAAAATGCGGGCCACTATGGGTCTCCCTTCCTTCTAATTTCCTGTCCACTGCCTGTTGTCATGTGAAGTTTGTCTTAATAACAGAGATAACAACAGGAAAGTAAAGGAGGGTGATGACTCATAATGCCAATAAAAGTCTATGGAGATGTGAGGGGAGGAGGAGAAAGACAGAAAGACTCTCGCAAACACTGCTGCAGCTAATAGTATCTGTTTAACAGCTACTGAAACCACATCTGCACGATCGGTACTGCTGTATGATGTCCTCCATGCTGCTGTTACTTATGAGGGTGTGCCACAGCGAGACAGAGAAAAAGGTTATACTGTATGGAACCATCATAGCAGCTAGTGTACCCCTACCAGCTCAGGGAAAAATAATGATTAGAGATACAGCCTGCAGAGTGAGATACAAATCCTATAATGGCCAAAATATTGCTATTCCTCATGTACACACGGCAGCTTATTGTGAAAAGTTATCTGAAATGATTGTGGACCACCAGCGATAATACTTAATATATTAGAGACAACGTACTACCGAGTCATCCCTTTTTTCTAGTCATAAGAGCTTCTGGTAATATCTCTTTCAATGCACTTAATATATCCTATCAGTATAAATGCTTGAATTTTGGAGCTGACCTCCAAGACAGTAAGTGTACCATTACTGCAGTTCCGGGGCTATTAATAAGGCTTCTATATGGTTATAAAATCATAGCACACGCTACTATAATGTCATCCATGGGGCCTCAAATAATACAAGAACCTACAGTGTGAAGAGCCTTATATCTAATTATAACACTGCAGTTCATAGAAATACATTGAGGCACACCATTTTTGGACAAAAAAACTGCCCAAATTCTTCTCCCCATGAGCTAAAAGTCCAAAAATATCACTTTCTGTAGTGAAAGTGGAGAGACCTGGGGTGAAAAAAGAAGTCACATGAACACAATCCACTTGCATATGTGGCCCACGGGAGCAGTACTTCCATACATCAGATTTTCTGCAGTGGATTTTCCACAAAATCTACTCCAAATCTGCAGCATCCAGATTGTGGATTCTGCAGCAGATTTGCTGCAGTGTGTAATCCCCTCTGCTGTTAGGGCTCATTCACACAGTTGTATTTGTGCACCGCATTACACGCGCATTTTTTATGCAAGTAATACGGAATGTTGAAACCCCATTGATTTGTATTGGGGTATTCAGACATGCAATTTTTGCGCACGTATTAACACATGTGAAAAAAAAAAATCACAGCATGTCCTATTCTGGTCTGCATTATGGCCCATCAAAGTCAATAGGATTGCGTAAATGCACATGCATATTCACGGCGTATTTATGTATGAAATCTATAGGGGCGGGTTTTTTTATATATATTAACATACTATGAAGATATGCGAATAAAAATGCAAAACGCAGCAAATACGTACAGTTTCAGTCTGTAAAAATGCTGAGGATTTCACGGACTGAAACTGAGTACATACATGTTAATGAGCCCTTAAGCTGTATTCACACAAAGAAGTGTGATATCGGTCTGAGACACTCAGGCTGGCATCTTGCTCATAAACATGCGATTTCCTATGCGAGTGCGATGCGAATTGCGTGAAAAAGGCATCACTGTACATATGATTGTCACACGCATGAAAATCAATGTATTTCAAATGGGAAATGTAAAAATTGCATCGCAGTTGTATGAAAATTGCATCTGCATTTTTTGTGGACCCGTAGAAAATAATGTGCAAGATCGCCCAAAAAAATATCACGTGCTGCGAGACAAAAATCACCCATGAATATACATCTACTGTAATTAATTGTATTTCTGCATCTCGCAGCGCACAAAACTTGGGTGAGCAGACATCTCTGCATTCACGGCATTACAGCATCCT
Source organism: Eleutherodactylus coqui (assembly GCF_035609145.1). NCBI lineage: Eukaryota > Metazoa > Chordata > Amphibia > Anura > Eleutherodactylidae > Eleutherodactylus > Eleutherodactylus coqui. The sequence goes on from NC_089839.1 coordinate 190,779,779, forward strand.
TCTGCAAATCTAGCCAGAAAATGCACACCATATCCGCCCGGTGTGAACATACACTAAACCTCCCACTTTTCAGCACTTTCTTCCAAACTTTTCCATAGTTTTACTATACTGAGTATCATTGGCAATCCCTGGTCATTTACCCCCTACAGTGTCCCCTATGTACATCTCTTATCATCACACCCATCCTAATGGCTATAGCCCAATAAATTCTGCATGCAGTGCCAATGAGCCATTCCCAGCCATTTACATAGGTGCTATTATAATCACCATCCTTCCCATTTTCACTGGAAAACAAATATTGGGCCATATAGGGTTAAGAGGATATTAAAGTCAGGTGTCAGCTTCTATTCTTCGGAAGAATAGGAGTTCGTGTGAAGTTTACCGCACCCACGGAACAATAGGGAATTATTATAGGGTGTGTTAAGTGACCTGCAAAAGAAGAGTTGTATACTTGGCCAGTCTGTCAAAGGTTCGAGCTGCAGGCTGACCTACATAATACATATGGCGACCGCTTTATAGCTTGGAGATTATACAGTTAATTGGGCAAGTTAATTAATTATCTGAATCCCCTCAATTACAAATGCTGTGATAATATCAGTAGAGTAAAGGAGAAGTTCACCTTTGCCACCGATGTTGTAGGTTGTATGGCTCAGATGCAAATGACATAAAACGAAGTTACCTGCACATAGTCGTGGCAGAAATCCCCTACTGTTTTGTGTATACAGCTTCCATGCAGAACAATGTGTTCCCATGATTACAAACAAGTACGATTGCGGTCATACTTCTTTTCTTCTATCCCCCACCTCTTGCTAACGTACGCCGGGTCTCTCTGAAATGAATGTCTCCTATCTTACTGTGTAGGCACACAATGTCAGAAATGAATGTTGGCGGGATGGAAATACAGTTTGAATCTTCCAGTTAATTTTGTTGCTGTGCGACAGATGGCAACAGAGGGGCAGTCTTAAAAAATGGTGTCCGACGTGAAAGTGTGTATAAAGCAGAGGTGTTTAATTAAATTCCTCCAGGTGGAAAAAAATTGTACCTAATGACATTCGTCGACGCCTGCTGAACATTTACGGAGACCAAGCACTGGATGATAACACAGTGAGGCGGTGCGTTCCAACAATGGAGACAGAGGCATGAAAGACAAGCCAGGTACTGAATGGCCATGCACATCTGCCACACCATGAAATGAAGAGCGCCTCAATCAGCTCATCCCCAGGAATTGGTGGATCATTGTCCCCAACTCACTTACACCGTTCCCCAGTCATTATCCACCAATTCCCGTGGTGTGACCGTGGTGCAGTATTTCACAGATTGACTGCAAGTTCAGACTACACAGGGTTTGATTTTATTTTGTAACTCAGGAGTGAAGTTGCGGAGGGGATGGAGGGCAAGAGGGCGAAGACCTGACCAAATTAGAAGTTAGCTGGTTGCTATGCAGCATGCCGAACACACACACAGCGCCTCTATAAGTAGCAACCACCTAGTAGATGTGTTCTGTGTGCTAAGCGGGAAGAGGTGGGATAGCACTATTACTACTGCAGGCTACAAAAGGGAGCACTACTGTTACTATTGGAGGCCACAAAGGGAGCAGTATTTTTACTACTGAGGGCCACATGGAGAGAACTATTATTACTATTGAGGGCCACAAAGGGAGCATTATTATTACTAAGGGGGGGCCACAAAGGGGAGAAGGGTGCCAAACTGAACCTTTGCCCTGGGTGCTGGAAACCCTAGGTACATCTCTGCTGTAACCATTTATGCACTTAGATCTACATAGGAGGCGTAGACAGAAAAGTGTAGAAGGATTTTTAAAGAAAACTATTTACAAAGTTGCTTCATTTCTTATTTTAGACGCATTGAAGCTAAATAAATAAATACATTATTGCAAACGTGAACATTAGTCACGATAATGCTCAACAATAGCAAGAAATGTCTTTTGTAATGAAATAATATAATAAGGATGTCAGGCTGAGAAAATCAATAGGGCAACGTGATGTCAGTATCTATAAGCATTACTTATCCCTTAAGGATTCCGAAACAAGCTTTATAGCTTGTTAAAGTCTGAATACGAGTCACCGCAAACAGATCCGTATCAGCTCTGTGGGAAAACGTTGCAAAACTGTGAGTGGTGAAAGGCTGCTGCGCCCATGTCTGTATCAGTAATTACCAGCTCATAACTCTGAAGGGTCAATATAATGCTCAGGTGGGGTGATAAAGAGCTAGCAGAGCATTCAGTACTTTATGAGGCCCTCGCACTACTTCTGTTTTTCCACTCATTTACTTGGTAAATACCATTAATCCCAATGGAGAGTAGTAGTGCCGCTTGCTGAAAATGGGAAACGAGACCCCCTTGTTTTTGATATTTAATGATGTGACTAAATGAGAAACCACTTGGTAACACTGACATGGAAAAAGGACTTGGGGATTTTAGTTACCTGTAAGCTTCAATGGAGCAACCAGTGCCAGGCGGCTGCTGCCAAGGCAAATAGGATCATGGGGTGCCTCAAAAGAGGTCTAGGGGCACATGATGAAAACATTGTTCTTCCTCTTTACAAGTCACTGGTCAGACCTCACATGGAATACTGTGTACAGTTTTGGGCACCGGTACTCAAGAAGGGTATATCAGAGCTTGAGCGGGTACAAAGGCGACAACTGAAGTAATAAATGGAATAGGGGGACTACAATACCCGGAGAGGTCATCAAAATTGGGGTTATTTAGTTTATAAAAAGATGGCTGATGGGCAACCTAGTGACTATGTATGGATATATCAGGACGCAATACAGAGATCTCTCCTATCATCTATTATACCCAGGACTGTGACTGTAACAAGGGGGCACTTTCTAGGTCTAGCAGGGGTGTCAAACTCATTTTCACCGAGGGCCATATCAGGCTCATGGTGACCTTCAAAGGGCCGATTGTAAGGCCGCCTGCAGACGGCCGGGTCGGATCCCGGTGTGAGCGGCTCCGGCTCTGTGATGTGACGGCTGCCCCGCACAGTGATACAGCATGCCGCGATTTTTTTTCTGTGCGAGATTTCACACAGACAAATCGCAGCCGTCTGCATAGGATTGCGTTTTCTAACGCAATCCTATGGCAGCTTCCACGGGCGGAAATTCTACGGAAATCCCGCCGCGGAATTTCCACCCGTGTGCAGAGGGCCTAAGACAGTACAGTAAGGGCCCGTTCACACAAGCGTATTTGCGTACATAATATGCAGTGAATAGAAGCCATTGATTTCAATGAGTTCATTCACATGATGTATATTTTCACACAGCATGACCTATTTTGTTACGTACTACGCACCTCGATAGGCCATTGAAGTGAATGGGCAGCGCAAATACATGGTGAATGCGCAGGAAACCTGTGTATTCACTGCATATTTGCACACCATTTCAATGGGCCCACCTGCGTTCCTTTTTGCGTATGCAAATATACAGGCATAAGCGATTTTCGATTGCGCAAATACGCAGCGTATTTGTGCGACCGAAATACAATTACACCCGTGTGAACGAGCCCTAATAGTGACCCCTATAGTAGCCCCAGTAAAAATAACGACTCCCAAAGTGGCCCAATTAGTAATATTAACCCCTATAGCAACGTTATATTTATAAGCCCACCCCCCAGTAATAAGCCCCCCTCAGTAATAAGCCCCCACCTCAGTAATAATATGAAGCCCCCTCAGTAATAAGCCCTCACCTCAGTAATAATAAGCCCCCACCTCAGTAATAATAACTCCCCACCTCAGTAATAATAAGCAGCCCCCTCCCCAGTAATAAGCAGCCCCCTCAGTAATAAGCAGCCGCCCCCAGTAATAAGCAGCCGCCCCCCAGTAATAAGCATCCCCCCCACAGTAATAAGCAGCCCCCCTCCCCAGTAATAAGCAGCCACCCCTCCAACCCATATACTTACTTCCTGTCAGCGACACTCCCCCTCTGCTTGCGCTAAGCCCGGATGCACACTGACATCAGTGTGTGCGCCCGGCACGCTTCCTTCCCGAGTCCTCTCCTGCGGAACGGAAGAGCAGGGGACTCAGGGGAGGAGGATCCTGGCTGCACACTGACGTCAGTGTGCGCCGGGATCAGCGCTAGCAGCATGATTACCAGTGGGGAGCTGCGGCACCCCAGCTGGTAATTGCTTCAGTGGTGAGCGGCGTCGGCACGCTGCGGGCCACATAACACAAGTCAGCGGGCCGGATGCGGCCCGCGGGCCTTGTGTTTGACACGTGGTCTAGAGGAAGGAAGGTTTCTATACCTACATAGAAAGGGGTTTCTTTACTGTAAGAGCAGTGAGACTATGGAACTCTCTGCCTGAGGACGTGGTAATGGCGAACTCACTAAAAGAGTACAAGACGGGCCTGGATGTCTTTCTTGGGCGATACAATATTACATGTTACAGTCACTGATTACCTCAGAAGGGCCGGTGATCCAGGGATTATTCCGATTACCGGATTGGAGTCAGGAAGGAATTTTTTTTCCCTCAAGTGCCTTCTATCTCAATGTTTTTTTTTCTTCCTTCCTCTGGATCAACATTAGCGGAGTTATAGGCTGAACTGCAGTATGCGTTTTGTGATACGTCTTGTGGAATATCTTTAATTTTTTTGCACAGACTTTAATTGCGGAATTACATCTCCTGTATGTTAGAAATCCGCAACAACAATTCCGCAAGACGTCATTAATTCCGCAGCAGAAAACTTTTCCACCGCGGAATGGAATGTGGTTTTGAAGTACTGTACATATGCACGGAATTTAATGGGGGGATTCACGCCCCATAGGCATAACATTGTGACGAAGAAATGTTTGCACAGACTGATTCCGTCCCGTGGTCAAGGTCCCCAGGTATCAATGGTGATGCAGATTTTCCAGCTGGTCGGGAATGGCCTCTCCCTTTTTTTCTTTCTGCATCTTTTAAACCGCACAGCTCTGAGCTGACATCAGTCACAGCGCAATCTCTGCCGCCTGTAGCCCGGGTTTATCATTAGCCCAGGTGGCAAGATGCCAAAGCCATAACCTCCGTGTTTATGGGGAATTAGAGAGCGTTACATAGCTGCATGGTTGAGGAGAGGGACAAGTCCATGAAACGTAACCTCTGCGTTGTTCAGGACACTACCTGGGTGGGGGGTAATTTTGCAAACCATTTCACATTGTGGCATATCTCCCTACTTTTGCGTAATGAAAAGAGCGACAACTATAGCAGTGTGCGTAGCGCGCCATGGCTAATTTTTTGAGACAGGCCACACCCCTTTATGCTAAGCCAAACTCTCTGTATCCCATAATACTGCCCTTTAGTTACCCACCCACAGTAATAGTGACTGAATCTGGGACAGTGCTGCCAAATCTGGGATGGTTGACGCAATGCAGAAGTATTGCAGTGTAGTAAACTAACAATTGAATAAGCCTGGGCGTATTTGTGTGCGAAAATTATGCGCGTGCAATACACAAAAAATAGAAACGATTGATTTTAATAGGTTTGTTCACATGCTCTACTTCACATTTGCGTTGCGCAAAAAACCACAGCTTGCTCAATTTCCTGCGCATTTTTGCAGGAAAAAGCACACCTTGAACTCATTACACTAATTGGCCATTTTAATGCTTAATTGCGTGTTTTTTGTGCATGCAAATGAGCACGATTTGCACACGCAAGAGGTACAGTAAAAATGTGGTTGCGCGTGCAAATGTGTGACGTGCAAATAGACATACAGTTGTGTAACACAGGCCTCAGGCTGATTTTACACACAGCCATAAATCTTTCACACGAGCGAACGATGACAGCGTTTGTATGTTCGCTCGTGCAGTGTTTATACAGGCAGATAAATCATCCGCAATTTCGTTGGGAATCGCGTTAGCATGTCTTTTATTCAGTCATTCGCATTCAATCTACCAGTGAGTGTGAACAACTAAACAATCGCTTTTCACACGTAACGACACGCAAATGAAGGAGCGATTATTTTTATGCCTGCATACAATGAACGACAATCGAACCTATTGTTCGTTGTTGAATTGCCTGATTCAACGATTTTTTGAACGATAATCGTTCCGTGTAAAAGGGCCCTTATCGCATCTTCATGTCCACTCGAGGGACAAGAAAAAAAGTAAATAAAGTTTAAATGAAAAAAAAGAAAAACGTTCTTCCCTACAAAACTCAGTTTTTTTTATAAAGCAAACAGAAATGCACATATTAGGTGTCGCCGCGTTTCTAAAGACCCCTGCACTATGAAAAGGTTATGTCTGATATGCCACACGTGGAATAGTGCAAAAAAAAAAGAAAGACAGAATTGCTATTCATCCGCCTTCTAGAAAATGCAATAAGATGTAAAATGTAAGTCACATGTACCTAAAACGGTACCCATGAAAGTTACAACTCAACCCACAGCCATCGACAGTGCCCATGTGGCCCTTGGCTTCTGTGGTGGGTATAGTGTGGCCACAAGCAGACAGCTGGACAGTGTGGTCTTAGCCCAATGCCGGTAACACACAGCCATATTTTGGCCTCCATTTTGTTTCCATTATACAAAAGTGTATGGCGTCCTGACAGCAGGCTTCCTGATCTGATCTCTGAGCATCATAGAAATGTACAATGCTCTGTGTTTGGATCAGGAGATCCGCGGTTAGGCCGATTATCATTCACTTTCGCTCATGTGAACGATCTAAAAGCACCTTAAAAAAGATCTCCCTTAAAGGGGTTGTCCACTTGTAAACCGTTCTTTCTGTAGTGGGCAGACTTGGTATTACAGGCAAATTCTCATTAAAGAGCATGTAATGTCAAGTCTGGCCACAGCAATAGGAACGGAGCTATGTGCTTCCTGCAGAAATCAGCAAAGTGCATGAAAGCAGCATCCGACAAACAGCTGATTGGCAAGGATCCTGGATGGCAGATCCCCATCGATCTACTATTGATGGCCCATCCTAATGATAGGTCATTAATAGTTTACAACTGGACAACCCCTTTGATTCTGAAGAACAACAACAAAAAAAAGTATTAAATAATAATAATGTGACCCCCCCCCCTACTTTTCTCTATGCAGTTTTCAATAACAGGCCCCAATGTATTTAACACTCAGCTTATAAAACATTCAACAAACTTGTACAAATAATATCTGGAATTACAAATACATTACCTTGCACACACAGGCTTTTGCATTGAGGAAAAACAGTTCCACCGTTGTGATTTCCTTCAGAAATGTTATACTTTCAATGTAAAATCTGGTAGGAAAAATACAAAGAGTCTATTCAATAATTTTATCATTCAAATTCAACTTTTCAGGAAAGAAAATAGGGTTTACTTCACTGCAGTAAAGTGAGAAACATATCTTGCTGCACATGAATATCATCTGAAAGCCCCGCCCCTCTTGGAGTCCATTAATTGGACTGCTTTGTGAAAATCAGGACTTTTGGCAAAGATGATGTTGCAGTTTGTCTTATAGCACATTCACCCCTATATACAAAGTCCCCAGTATGTAGCCCCTTGTTAGTCATATCTAGTAAACTTGTGAACATCCAGGACACATTTCTGCTTATCACAGTAATCCCACATTTACAAAGCACATTTTTTACTTGTGCCCCCTTCTCTACATAACTTAGGATCAATAATGCTAGGGCTACATAGCGATTTCGGCCGTGGTGGGTGTCAAGCAACCCAGACCGCGGTACAAGTGCAGTGACATCACACTCCAGTGAACTCAATGGGATCGCAGTGCAAGTCACAGGTTGTTGCAACCAAGACGTTGCAGTCACAAAAATTCTGATGGGGCTGAATTTTTTGTGACCTCGACATCACAATTACGGCATCCTGAGACTGTGATACACCACTGAGTTCAATGGTAGTGTGATGTTGCTGGGCTATGCAACAGTTTTGTTGCAGCCAAAATCATTTTTTCCCCCTATCCTTAAAGGGGCTGTCTGAGAATTTACTAGAGATGACCTAAGATGAGTATAAGTCATCCACAATTGATCAGCAGGGGTCCATTGCTTGGGATCCCCGCCAATAAGCTGTTCGATGCATCCGCTGTCAGTGTGGACAGCTTTGGAAACAGATCGCAATATCCATATTGCAGTAGTTGTTATTTGAATTTAATGGGAGATGTGTCTGCAGTACCAATCCGGACCACTGTAATATGGACAGTGCTATCTGCTTGCAATGCTGTCCACGCTCATAGTGTGTCTGGTGATCAGTGGGGTTCCCAATTGGCAGACCCCAGCCAATCAACTATGGATGACCTATCCTGAGGACAGATCATCAATAGTAAAAGTCTCAAACAACCCCTTTAAATTTATGAAGAAGAGTAGCGAGAATCCCTTTAACTTAGAGCAGTGCTCTCCAACCTGTAGAGATGCTGGGAGTTGCAGTAGCCAGCAGTCACAGATAAAAGATTATTGATTGTGTGATTTGGAGCGCAGATGTTTCTCTCCATGTTTGCGCTCCAGTTATGTGTCCGGCGATGCTCCTCTGACCCGACCTTCCCTGATCTTTCCTGTCCTGCCGTGTTCCCATGTTACACTAATGATGAACAGGAAACCGCTGCACAAATGTATTATTAAAATGGGAAATGGAAGTCATTGTTTGAGGTATAGTCACACGAAGGAGAAGAAAATGGGGTTTTGTCATATAAAAATTGTTTATTTTAAACAGGAAACAACAATATTAGCAAATTTAGGATTTTTTGTACTGTGGCAAAGTGAAGGACTTTTCTGAAGAGCATTAAAAAAACACAGTCGGAGAAGTGTGCCTAAGGCCAGCTTCACACGAGTGTATTTTTGCAATTGTGCTTGCCTCAGGTCGGAATCACATGGGCGTATGATTACCGCGTATTATCCTGGCTCATACGCAGTAACTCGCAGAAAATCAATTATATTGCCTTACGCACTTGCAATCACATTAGCGTATTGGAATTGCGTAATACGCAAGTGCAAAAAGGAACGCATGCTCTACTTTGCCACATATATACACGGGGTAAAGCTCAGTGTTCTCTATGGGTGCGTAATGGCGCGGGAATTATGAGCAACAAAAACAAGTGTAGTGCGCATGACCACGTGCGGGAGACATGCTGTCATGCGCAGTACAATTTTGCCACCATACGCAGCAGTACGCTAGGTCACCGCCGGCTACGGAGCTGTAAAACACTGCGTGACCCCAGCAGCATTTTACACTTACAGCATTGTTAGTCCAGCCTTAGTGCAACTTTTTTGCGCTATGAACGAGGCTTTTTTCGCACGTTGGCGTTTTGCATTGTACTTTTTCTGCCCACAAGGCATGTTTTTTTGCACACAGGACACAAACATACCGGTTGATATGGCGAATTCATCTAATGAGTTCCAGACATGTTCTTTTTCCTGCACATTACACATGCATTTGCGCGGCCCCCATTGACTTCTATGGTGTGCAAATAGCAAAAAGATACACCACATTCTATCTTTTTTGCGTGACTTGAAATGAACGCCTCAAACTACGGAAGTATGAACGAACCCATTGATATGAATGGGTTATATTTAGAGATGAGCGAGTATACTCACTAAGGCACATTACTCGAGCGAGTAGTGCCTTAGCCGAGTATCTCCCCGCTCGTCTCTAAAGATTCGGAGGCCGGTGCGGGTGACCAGTGAGTTGCGCAGGGAGCGGGGAAGGGGGGGGGGGGGAGAGAGGGAGAGAGGGTTCTCCCCTCCGTTCCTCCCCGCTCTCCCCCGCCGCTCCCCGCCGGCCCCCGAATCTTTAGAGACGAGTGGGGAGATACTCGGCTAAGGCACTACTCGCTCGAGTAATGTGCCTTAGCGAGTATACTCGCTCATCTCTAATTATATTCTCTAAATATTGCGAGCGCTTGTGCAAAATTGGCCTTAAGTAAACAAAAAAACCCTCATCACTCAAATGTCCCCCGCTCACAGCTGGTCCTGCTCCAGAAGTTCGTACAGTTGTCACATAGTACCATTTATGTGACCGCTGCAGCCAATCACTGGCCATTGTGGTCATGTGTGCATGAATGGCACATGACCACTGAGGCCAGCGATTGGCTACAGCAGTGCTATGAATGATGAATGGCACACGACCGCTGCAGGAACCACTGGTAGATGAACAGACCAGGCTGGAGTAGTAACTTGGAGGACTTTTGAAAGGGGAATGTTTTTTTTTTCTTTATTTTAGCCACTAGTCTGTCACTTGTGAATCTTAATAATAGTCTTCTCATTCTTTGTGCGTGTTGTATAATGCGCTGAATGCAGTGCACAGTGGGGGAATGGCAGGGAAGTCAAGTATAATATATCCCTGGACTCAGCTCATATCAGTCCATACATTTAGCTTATGGGCTCTTAGGAGCAGACAGAGTCTATTTAACCAGGCAACAGCGATATCGCCGCTACAAAATTGTAGCTTTGTCCCCGCAATTTTGGAGCGACAGCGATGTGTTTTCCTGTTGAAAAAAATATCGCACATTGCTCCTGCCCGCGATTTTATTGTGAGAAGGCTAAACCCTACTCTGAAACTAAGCCATAGCTGCGCTACAAAAGAAAAGGGGAATACTTATCCAACAGGCTCAGTCCAGCTCCTACTGCTCCGCCAGGCTTCCTGCAGTCCCCGTTCGCCCACAGAAAATCTGGATTGGCTGAGCAGCACTGGTTGAACTAATCAGAGCCATCGCTTTCTGGAGGCGGGATTTATGAATCTGGGAACCAGTAAAGTGATCTTTTGTGGGCCAATGAGGACTGTAGGATGTGTGGCGGAGCGCTCTAGAGCAGCGGGAGGACCCGGACAGAGCCTACGAGGTATGTTTTTCCTTTTTTTTTGCAGTGCAGCTAGGGCTAAGTTTCAGAGTAGGGCTTAAGTCGCATTACGTGAAATACACAAATTTTGTGCATTGTGATACGACAAAAACGAAGGCTCCATAGGGAAACATGGGCTGCAAAACATCGCAAATAGCAGCAATATTGGGCATGGCGTGATTTTTTTTTCTAGCAACATAACATCAGACAAAATATTGCTACTGTGAAGGAACCCATTGGAATACATGGGTTTATAGCGCTGGCGCATCGCAAGAAAATCGCACGATTTTGTAGCCCGTGTGAGAGCCGCCTTAAGGAAAAGATGATTTTTTTAGTGGTTTTCATTCCTCAAAGGCCACAACTTTTTTATTTTTCTATCAACATCACCGTATGAGGCCTTGTTCATTTTTATTAATACCATTTTGGGGTAATATGTGACTTTTTGATCACCATTATTTTTTTCAGGATGTGAAAGGAACAAAAGCAGGATATAAAGTATGTTCGATTCTTTGTATGGGTCCTTACTAGAGATGAGCGAACGTACTCGGTAAGGGCGATTTCGCAATCGAGCACCGCGATTTTCGAGAACTTCACTACTCGGGTGAAAAGTACTCGGGGGCGCTGTGGGGCGGGGGGTTGCAGAGGAGAGTGGGGGGTAGCAGCGCGGAACAGGTGGGAGCTCTCTCTCTCTCCCTCTCCCCCCCACTCCCCTCTGCAACCCCCCGCTCACCCACAGCGCACCCGAGTACTTTTTACCCGAGTAGTGAAGTACTCGAAAATCGAGGTGCTCGATTGCGAAATCGCCCTTACCGAGTACGTTCGCTCATCTCTAGTCCTTACGGATGCTGCGATAACAAACACATTTTTTAAACTTTTGTACAAAAGTAATTCAGTGCCAATCACATCATCATCATCACTGCTGCCCTCATTACATGTCAGCTCACCCAGATTGTTGCTGTTAATGGAGAATCGGTTGCCAGAAGCAGTTTTTGTCTAGGATCCACTGTTGGTCACATGATGTGTGATCTGGCTGCTGCTCAGTCTGTTCATCATTGCTTCTATGGAACATGAGCAGCACTCCAGAGGGTCACATGATTTGATTAACTCTATGATGTGACAGGTTTCTCTAGGAGTAATCCAAGAGTGTAATGATTAATACATCTGTAGATACTGCATTGAATTCAATGGACAGAGTGTAATGTGTTATTTCTCCTGTGGTGGCGCTGCAGGGGAATTAAATACTTGCTGCCCGATTCCTCAAAGGTTACAGTTGATCACTGAAGGTTCATTTTTGGTTTTTCCTCCTCACTTTCAAAAAATTATGGCTTTTTTATTTTTCCATTTACACAGCTAAATGAGGGACGTCCTGTATTTTCTATTGGTACCGTTTTGGAGTTCGAGTGACTTTTTATAGCTTTTTTACATTTTTCTTGGAGATGGCGTGACCAAAAAAAAGCAATTGAATTCAGACATTATGTATTTTTTTTCTGATCATGTTCACCGTGTGGAATAAATAATGTATTACCTTTATAGATTGGACTTTGATGCTTTTATTTTTTACTATTAATATGGGAAAAGGTTTTTTTTTCCCAAAACTTTAACTGTCTTTATTTTTTCCCAATAATCGAAAACTTTTTTTTTTGTTTTAATTTATTGTTACACTTTTGTTCCCCAGAGTGGAATTGAACTTGCGATTGTTTGATCACTCATACAGTATAATGTAATATTAAATTACATCATTATATTATACCGCATTGTTGGAAATGGCCAAGTGCGTAGTGCAGTGCCGCCTCCGTAGATTTCATTGATGTGAATGGGAGCTACAGAAACAGAGTAGCACAGCGCACTACACTGTTTCCATAACTCCCCAAGTTATGGAAACTAAGGACCATGTGTGCTTCGCTGTCTCTGTAGCTTCCATTCACTTCAATGAGAGTTATGGAAACAGCACCGCGCTAAGCGCTCAGCTCTTTCTCTAGGCTGCGGCTAGGTGCCACGTTAGGGGTATCCCATCTTGGCTGAGATGGAAATACCCCTTTAATTGCAGCTCAGGCAAGATGTCATATATAAACGATGAAATAAAAAAAGATTGGAAAAATGGAAAATGTTTCACTATGTGGTTTTAAATAGTAAAAGACATAAAGGTGACACTTTCCCTTTAAATCATTGCCCCTAACACAACTGCTGGGCTTATAATAGTTATGATATTATGTAACGCTACGATAAACATGTCACTTTGTGTCAAATTTTTAGTGAATTATGTAACAAAAACATTAAAAAAAAAAAAAACTTCCACTTCCATCCAATAACTGAGTCACAGTGAATCAGAGTTGGAGTAAAAAGAAGGATGAATCATATTTCCCTTTCACATCCATCTAGCACTTGGCTTAACCCCGATCCTCCAGCTCATAGTGGATCAGCACACACTGGGCACTGCAAGTCCGTACCAGTTTGTACCCATCCTCCCTTCAGTCTGTAACATGTTATGACCTGAGAGGCAGTAACACTGCTATGACGCCAGCTGAATGAATATACAGTACTAAGACAGGGGTCTGCGATCTCGGGGTCTGATATGTAGTTTAGGAGAGATTAGTGACAACGTCTGTGAGAGCTGAAATGAGGAACATCCTGGTTGTCGCTCAGTGTTCCTGTAAGTGGGACAACTCAGGGACTTATATTTGGTGATGCTGGATCTCAGGGGTCAAGGCTGACATTATGAACAAGCAGCTAAACAAGGTGTGGCTCAACCTTCAATATGTATCAGGCTACTTTCATATGGCGGTATTTTGCATCAGTAATTATACGCCAAACCTTGGAGTGGAAAATACACAAAAACAGCATAATGGAAAGATTTGCATCTCTTCCATATTTTGGAACCACTCCTGGTTTTGGTATACAAACACTGATATAAATTGCTGACCAGAATAAAGGTGTGTGAAAATGGCCCTAAGCCAAGTCCAGACACAGCAGATTTGTGGTACAGAGTTGTGATGTAATCTATGGTGCCCACTATATGGCGGTACATAGAGAACAGGCTCCGACTGGCTCACCAGGGAGCCGGTAAATTCTTCAGTGAGTCCCTAAACTCTGAGCAGACCTTTCTATTATGGAGCTGTAAGGGGCGCTGTCCTTGTTTCAGGAGGCTCACCAATTAAAATCTGGGGGTGGGGTCAGAGAGGACTGTGTCTTTGCCCTGAACATAATCTGCCCGATGCAGAGCAGTGTGCGGTAGAGACTGGAGGAACTCCTACTGGAGTGCCGCGGGGACCTAAGAGTTCAGTTTTTTTTGCTCACTGGTGCAAGAGGGGAACTATTACTGATGTGGGGGATGGTGTAGAAAGGGCAGACCTTACTAATATATGGAGTAACAAAAGGGAGAGAATTACTGCAGGGACACAAAAGAATGCCATTAATATTGCACAGGGGGCATTGGGGAGCCCATTACTATTGCACAGGAGGCCTATTACTGTTGCAAAGGAAGCACAGGAGGCCCATTACTATTGCCAAGCAGGCACAGAGGGGGCCATTACTATTGCCAACTGGGTACAGAGAGGGCCATTGCTATTGCTCAGCGGGGACAGGAGAAGCCATTAGTATTGCACAGAGGGCATAAGGCCTCCTGTCCATAGCCGGGGAGCAGGAGGGAGAGCTGTCAGGTCTCTGCGCTGAGCCTATCTGATAGGTAGTCTCACCGTCGAGAATCGCGGCAAATCGTGGCATGCCACGATTTGAATCCCACGAGCAGAGAATTGCTATGATTCTCTGCTCGTGGACAGAGAGCTGCGTTGCTATGGAAAGCGTTCACTGCATTACCCGCGCCCGATTATCGCCGCGGATACCGCAATGAACTATCGCCCCGTGGACAGGAGCCCTAAAGGAGACCATTACTACTGTATAGGGGGCACAGAGGGGCCCATTACCACTGATCACTAAGTCATCCCAGACAGATGTCGGACCAGAGATTTGTTCAGTAACAGTATGAGGATATTTTTTGTATAGCTCTAGTAGTTGATAACTGTATGACTGTATTTTCCGCTTTATAAGACGCAGCCAGGTTTTAGAGGCGAAAAATAGGAAAAATATATTTTGAACTCACGCAGGCACTTTAGGTGACAGTGCAGCGGACAGTACAGGGCGACGGAGGGCCACTGTAATACCAGGAGCAGCGGAGCTCTGTCACAGTGGCACTGGTGGTACGGTGGGAGGAAGCTGATTAGTGGAGGTGGATGAGCAGAAACAGTTCCCGCCGGCGCTCACTACCAATCAGCGGTACGTATAGGCGACAGTGCAGAGGAGAAAGAGAACTGCTCTCCTCTCCTACTATAGAGCGGACCTGGCTGGACATGCGACCATGCAATAGTGCTCAGAAGCTTGAATTTCGGTACATTCACTTTATAGGATGCAATAATAAACAGATTATATTACCATGTAACTATAGGGTAAGCTCCAGAATACATTCCACTGGTGGACCCTGGGTACCCCAGTCTGACACTGATAGAGAATACATATGTGGCTGAAATACGGACTTGTAGGGAGTCCAAGAAATGCCTAATAGCTACAATTTTAAAGTGTCCCATTACACAAACATATACGCTAAACTGTAAAAATTAGGACATCCTCATAAGAAAACAATAGGGCTTATTCACAGGGGCGAGTTAAACCCTTTAATGATACAGGGCACTGATGCACAGTTAAAGGGGTTGTCCCGTGCCGAAACGTTTTTGTTTTTTTTTGCATAGGCCCCCCGTTCAGCGCAGGACAAACCCAAGGGATATGGTGAAATAAAAAAAAAAAATTTACTTACCCAAATCCCCTCTCTGCATCTTCTTCTTTCTTTTCCTCCAAGATGGCCGCCGATATCTTCACCCACGATGCACCGCGGGTCTTCTCCCATGGTGCACCGTGGGCTCTGTGCGGTCCATCGCCGATTCCAGCCTCCTGATTGGCTGGAATCGGCACACGTGACGGGGCGGAGCTACGTGATGACGCATAGAAGGGGGCGGAGCCAGAACGCCGCTTGTGCCCGGACCGACCAGAAGGGAGAAGACCCTTCTGCGCAAGCGCGTCTAATCGGGCGATTGGACGCTGAAATTAGACGGAGCCATGGAGACGGGGACGCCAGCAACGGAGTGGGTAAGTGAATAACTTCTGTATGGCTCATATTTAATGCACGATGTATATTACAAAGTGCATTAATATGGCCATACAGAAGTGCTTAACCCCACTTGCTTTCGTGGGACAACCCTTTAAGTACTTCTCAGTACACAGAAGTGAGCCCATGCCATCCTGCACCCGGAGTCGGCTGTGACTGACAGCCTGCCTCCTGCTACAACAGATTGGTAATAAATCTGATCCCCACTGTTGACCATTTACATACTGCTCCCTCTGTGACATTATCGGCCTACCACTATATAATCATGGAGAGCCGATGGATTACCATGGCAACCCGGACACCATATAATGGCATCTAGGCCTGCCATAGCCTGTGATCACTATTGTGAGTGACAATGCATTGCAGCACAGAAGTACCTCCAGCCAGGTAGCAACCATATCATCAAGTTCTATAGCTCACTGTCAAACTCTGGTCGGGACGGGATGCCATTGCAGCTCTCAGAGGAGATCCTGACTCTTCTTCCCACCATCTGCATTCTTGCACGTACCGTACAGAGCGCAGACGCTGGGGGGAAGAGTAAGGATCTTTTGTGAGCACTGCAGTGGTGTCC
Organism: Eleutherodactylus coqui; assembly: GCF_035609145.1. Lineage (NCBI taxonomy): Eukaryota > Metazoa > Chordata > Amphibia > Anura > Eleutherodactylidae > Eleutherodactylus > Eleutherodactylus coqui. The sequence goes on from NC_089839.1 coordinate 190,796,254, forward strand.
CGACCAGAGTTTGACAGTGAGCTATAGCACTTGATGTCAGGGCTGCTGCCTGGCCGGAGGTGCTGATACCCAATGGTTATTTTTTTTACCAGCCATTAATATGTTTAATATGAATACTGGCGGCAGCCTGTAGAGTAAATGACCGGCTGGGGCGGTGATTTACGGTTGGGTGGCAAGCCCAGTGGTGGGACACCCTCTAATCAGTTTATTGTCGATGAACTCTTGTAATTTAAAAAGGGACTATCCACAGTAGACAATCCCTTTAAAAAAAAAAAAAAGGAAAAAAAAAAGCTTAATTCTTAATTGAATTACTAATATCCTAATCCCAGAGTGAGAAATTTAGAGCACACTCTTCGGGGATGTACATTTTTATTTTCTCAAACCCCATTTACTCGGTTCATCATCAATTATTACGAGCTACAAAGGAAATACAATATTTTTACTTCTTTGTGTATAACCGCCTGCGAGGAAATTTAAATATTATCATCAGTGAACGTGCAGATTTTATACCTATGGGATACAATTAGGACAGCGAGTGTTGTGTTCGATGGTTCCCAGTGGTATTACTGTTGTCAGTGGCGGAGCTGACAGCATTGTACTGGTGTTCTATAGAGATAAGTCGGCTCCTTCGCTCAGGAACAAGAGCTGCGGTCCAGCATTACAGATTACACTGAACGTCTTGTAGCTTTTGTAACAAACTAATGTAATTAATGCATAACTACTAATATTAGCCCCACATGGTGGAGCCAGATAAGATTACTGCTGTCCACTTGATGTCACTGAAATGGGATCTGCCGGACATTTCTGGTAAAATGTGTCATTATTATTCAGATATGTAAGCTGGCGACACGTCTTGTCTGAGATTGTAATTACTGGCATATTGTCCTGGATTCTATTGTATGGACTTAATGTACTTATTTCCATAACAATATAATATTATCCTTAAGGAACATGTTATGTTGAAGAGTAAGTAATGTAATATATGTACGAGTGACCAGCAGAATAGTGAGTGCAGCTCTGGAGGATACTACAGGATGATGTAACTTAGGATCAGTATAGGATAAGTGATGGATGTACACAGCACCTCTACCAGCAGAATAGTGAGTGCAGCTCTGAAGTAGAATTCACGATTTAACCAAAAGAAAAAGGATAAGTAATGCAACTTTATATAGTATATAACACAGGCAGTAAGCTCAATCTATTTAACTACGTAGCTTGGGTTGTGGAAAATAGGGAAATCTGTGATGAGGTATAGAAGATAACGTATAAATGTTGAAATGATGCTTATGTGACTTTTCTGTGGTCAAAGGCAGTGCTAAATGAACTTTTCAAAAGTTCAATTTGGCCAATTCACTGAAATGCAGAAAAAAGTTCAGTCTGAAGCAGAACTTCAGCAATACCCTAAGGCTGCCTATCCACGGCCGTGACGGAATATCGCTAGCAATATTCCGCCGCGGGGGCAGAACTGACAAGTCTCCGCGATGAGCTGATCTGATAGATAGGCTTACTGTATAGAATTGCGGCAAATCGCAACATGCCGCGATTTTAATCCCGCAAGCGGAGAATCGCTATGATTCTCCACTCATGGATGTCGGGCTGCACTTTCCATAGTTAAATCTATGGGAAGCGTTCACTGCGTTACCCGTGGCCGGATTATCGTCGCAGATAATGCAGTGACATATTGCCCCTGGGCAGGAGGCCTTAATCTGGTGTATAACACTGTCTAAAAGTCATTAAAGCCCTGTATAACACTCTGAGGTCACCCAGCAGTGTATTGAAGAAAAGAAAAGAAAGATGAAAAAGAAGCAGGAGAAGAAAAGAACAAAACGTAAAAAGAAGAAAAAGTATTTTTCCCTTTTTTTCTTTTTCCTTTTTCTTCCCTCTTTTTAAGCAAAGAAAAAAAAAGAAGAATTGTAGGACGTTGAGCTGGGATGAACTCCTCGAGGACTGAATTTGTGCGAATCCAACTTTTAGTAAAGTTTGACCCGAAACAGGGTTTGACATTTTAGTTCACTCAACACTCGTCAAAGAGAAGGGGCAGTGCAATATTATATAATGTGCTCGGTTTTATACACTGTTAAGGTCACATTATTATGACCACCACCTACTTTAGACGTCGGCAGCATTAGCCCATGAAGGAAGTAACGAGGTGAGCCCGCTTGGTGGGTTTATAAGGGGTGCGGTAGGCTGTCTGCTCACATATCACTCGATGTCATGGGTAAAAGGGGCGACTTATCAGAGTTGTAAAAAGGGATCATTATTGGTTTTCGGGCCGATGGTGGTGGTATTTCTCAAACAGCGCAGTTTGTGAACCGTTCGTGTGCTGCTGTGGTGAAAGTGTATCATGAATGGAGAAATGGCGCCATTGGGAATAACCAACGTGGAAACTGGGGAGCACCATGTGCCAATGATGTGAGAGGTGAATGCTGACTATGAAGGTGCGTGAGGCTCGACTGATACGTTAAAGTAGAGCAGCTCACCATAAAAATGAACCAGGGGCTACCAGAGGTATGGCTAAAAACAACAGTTCAGCGATCTCCCCTGTGTATGGGGCTTTGAAGCAGACGGATATTCACTGCACCAATGCTAACAAAGGTGCGTCGGAAGAAAAGGTTCAATTTGCATTGCAGTATTGGAGTTGCACCACCGCTGATTGGCAAAGGGTTGCTTCATGAAACAGATGGATGTTGGTGTGTCAGGCAAGAAACATGAGAGAACAAACACCCTGCAACCATTGCTGAAGAACACAAGCTGGCGGCAGCGTTACTGTCTGGAGAATTTTTTGGTGGTATTCTCTGGGCCCGCTCACCCATGTGGAAGGCACTCTGAACAGATTTTATTAGGGATCCATCTATACATGCAGTTTGTCTTCCCTGTAGCAGATGGGATCTTGTAGCAAGGCAATGTGACATGTTACAAGCCTAGAAATATCCAACAGTGGTTGGAAGAGCACAATCAAGACTTCCAAGTACTTCTCTGGCCCCCTACCTCGATCGTCGTTTTGGCTCTATGGATCCTCCACCATGCACCCTCCAGCAGCTGTGGGATGCACTGCAGTCAGCATGGCTCCCGATACCTGAGACCACCTACCAGCACCTTACTGAGTCACTGCCAGCCCATCTAGCTGCTGTCCATGAAGCACACGGCCGTTATTACCTAGTAGTCATAATAATGTGACTCAGCTCTATACTCTAGACATAAACTGGTGCCTGAAATTTCCCAAAGACCCCCATATGGATTCTGCACTCGGAGTAGGATCTATATGCAGTCCTTGAACATATAAGTGTAGGTTCACTTCAGGTTCCCCAAAGGTGATTTTGTAGGATTACACAAAAATATATTTTTTTCTATGATTTAAAACCTCAGGGGATAAAATACTAAATCTGTAAGATTATAATATACAGCTTCACTACTGTCACAAAGCAATTTTGTAGAGAAGACGAAGGAAAGATGTAATTTAGATGAAAAAATATACAATCTCCAGTTACAGCATAATATAAAACTCGTAAAAGGAGTTTCTTCCAGTTCTTTGGAGGAAAGCAGAAATTCCATTCTGCAATAAATTGGTTTTCTATTACATTTCAGGTGGCTTTACGCGTCTACTATGACATGTAAATACCCATATGATGGTATAAATGAAACCTCCCTGTGGACGATTGTGAAATGCAAAACTGATCGTGAGACCAGCAAAGCTATTAGAGAGCTGTAGTTCAGCCAATAGCTAGAAGGGCAGCCTAAAAAATACTCCAAAAAAAAAATCACAAAAATTCTAATACAGTCTGGTCCTCATTTTTGGAATGGAAATGGGGGGGGGGGGGGTTGATCTACAGAGTTTTGGTACTACAGAGCTTTGTGCTGCCACAGCATGTAATGTATAGGACCATTTTATGGAAATATAAGAAAAGGAATAGCTCAATTACATGGCTTTCAATAAAAGACTCCATATGACTAGTGGATACACAGAGGTACAGTATGGGCCCCTAGCAATCTATAGACACTATGTTGTGGCTTTGTACAATGTGTACATTCTGTAGAGCCATATAAAACGGTGTGCATGAAGCTCATTGCATTGCTCTTCGTGAAGGACGGCTTGTGTGCAGCGGCATAACCCGTACAGCCAATAGTGTGCAGTTCCCATTCCAAACTATGGCTCACCCCTCCAGGGGTCTGCATCTTATGTAGCATGGTATAGGACATGGGACATGCTAATAAAACATGATCCTTAGTACTGATAGGGGTAGAACTAATATATTATTTTTATCATCATATATAATATATACGGTCTTTCAATGTAGTGATATATATATATATATAATCTTAATCACTAAATTGAAAGACCACAAAGCACATTTTTTCCATTGACACAATTCCAGCTTTTCTTCGCCATTATCATCGGCTGGATGTACAACATCTTATTATTGCATCTCCTTATAAACCTCGCAGCGAGATATCTAAGAAGCCATGGACTCTTCTTTTCCTGGTTCTGGTATTCTGTTTTAAACAGTAGAAATGTGTGAAGATGTGAGTAATCCAAAAGAATGAACAGACGTCCTCATTGTCTGGAGCTGGATGGTGAAGGTCATCCCGGTGTCAGCTTCATCTTCAGAAAAGACTGCAGGGTATCAAACAGGTACGTTCTTGTAACTAAATGCAAACCTGAGACTCATTGTAGATACGGAAAAATGTACTCAGGGAGACAACTTCTAGACAACAGAAAATGTCTCATTAACCCCCTTATTGCTGACGGTTTCTTTGATCCTACTACTTCCGGATCTACTTGCATCTGTCTGAAGACTACTGGTTACAAGAGAAGTTCTGCTACTATCTACCTGCACATTAGTAGTTACGGGATAAGGACTACCAGTATCTTTCTACAATATCAGTCACACGGAAAAAAACCTCAAACACTCATTTTAGAGGCAATGAAAGCGCCAATACACAAGATGCCAAACACGTATTTGATAGTAATAGTAATAGTGCTCCGAGTGGTGGCCCTAATAGTAAGTGTCCCCCTTAGTGCCTCCAATAGTAATAATAACCCTCTTAATGGACCCAGTAGTTATAGTAACACCATTAGAGGCCACAGTACTAATAGCAACTCCGTTAGGAGCCCCAATAGTAATAGTGACCACCATACTAGTCCTAGTAGTAACTGTAGTAACAGTGACCTTTTAGTAGCCCCAATAGTAATATATGACTTCCATAGTGGCTAAAGTAGTAACAGCACCATTTGTGGCCCCAGTAGTAATATTGACATCCCCCCCCCCCCCCCCCCCATATAATGGCCCAGGTAGTAATAGTGGCCACAGTAATAATAATGCCCCCCACTAATAGACCCTCTGGTAGTAATAGTTTCACCTACAGTGGCCCAAATAGCAATAGTAACCCTCACAATAGTCCCAGTAGTAATAGTGGCCCCACTATTGCCCTCCAGTCAGGCAGCAACCCAAAAGGCATTTCACTCACCCTGCTGCGGCGGTGGCAGCTGCTGCTGATGTCCATGGCTGCTGACCTCTCCTGCAATGCCTGTGCTTCATACAGGATGGTGCACACAGACGAGGGGGGCTATAGACTCAGCAGCAGCTTCCGGACCGCAATTGGAGGCTGGATGAGTGAAATGCATGTTGGGTTGATGCCCAGCCGGCTCGCAACAGGCAATTATTTTTTCACTGGTCATTAATGGCTGGCAAAAAATAATTACCAACCTGGTGGCAACCTGCTGTCCCTCTGGAGCTCCTATAGACTGCCACCTGTGGTGACAGTCTCAGGTCGCCTCATCATAGGAGCACCTCTGATAACTCCATCTCCAGAAGCCCGAACTATTGACACCTGACAGAAAGGGGTCAGCAATTCATGCTTCTTGTGCCAAATTCTGACCTCACATCAGCATGATGCAATAGAAGAAATCTGGATACATCTGACCAGGTGATATTATTCCGCTGCTCAGTGATCCAATATTGCGCTCTTTTTGCCCAATGAAGTCTCGACTTTCTGTTTCTCTTAGACACAATGGCGTTGGAACTGGTTGTTTGCTGTTATAGTCCATCTGTGCTAAGGAACGGCAAGGTGTGCATTTGGACATGTTAACTGGACCACCTGTGTTGTACTTGGCTGCCATCTGCTTGACTGTGCAGCGCCTGTAGCTCAGAACAATTCCTGACACCCTCTTCTGACCCCTTTTGGTGACGAGTTGTTTATGTCCACAGGATTCCCTTTGGCTGGATGTTTTTCCTCAATCACACCATTCTCAGTATATTCTCCACACCGCTGCACGGGAAAATACCACAAGGTTTAGAGTGAAATCCTGGCCCTGCTAGTCCACACGGGAGATGCATAGCTGACCAGTGAGCGTTTTTATGCTTGAAGAAAGAAAAACACAGACGATTATCCGATGAAAGAGATTGTTGTCCCTGTTACTCAGCCCAATGATTTGGGTAACATATATTCAAGCCAGATAGGCTATGCAATAGGGCTTTAAATCTTTGCCTCAGGTGAAGGAAAGCCTAGTGATGTGTTACGTCCGCGCTGGACATAAAACACCTTGTCCAGATGCGACATCATTTGTTGTCCTAAAAGATACACAATATACTAACGCGGAGAACACAAAATATTTGTAGTGTAACCAAAAGTGGAGGAACAGAAAAATTGGCCCTAACCTACTAAAGATATGAGACCCCACCTAAAAGCGGAGCACTCGCCCTGCTGAGTGCAACCCTACTGGGCGACCCTGACCCTCTGTAGGTATAAAAGAGGGATAAAGTTACTACAATAAATAACAATACCTATGGTTGGCTGGAACACAAGACTCTCAGCCGATCATTCCAACCACACACCAGCAGAGAAATGCCCATGTCAGCATCCAACACCAGAATGACAGTAAGCATGCGTCGGCATGTACAGTAGATCACACGGAACGGAGCTGACGCCTTGACATCACTCCAGTCCGGATCCAACAGGGCTGGTGAGCTCTGACACCAAGACTCTGGTCTGACCACTGACATCCCCATCAATGCTGAGTCTCCTGCTCCCAGTGGAAAAGTTGCTGGTCATCGGTTTTCCTATCTCCCGCAGACTGGAGAGCAATTACCTCCCCAACTGGGACCAGACACTTTGATCCTCAAGAATAATTGGATCCCCGACAGTTGGACCTTCACCAATCGCACTTATATGACAAATCCTAACAATATCCTATAATATAGTGAATTTGGTCAATTTCTGCAGATTTACACTAACAGAAACTTCACAAAGAACCCAAGTTGGCAAATACTGTAACTACTGTGTGTCCTTCCACTCGTCCTAGTGGACAACCTGCTTGCTGCCCTCCTTCCGGCCAAGTAAGTTTTTTTGTTTCTAAAGTTTCCAACAAGGCTTCTGGCAGACTCAACCTGCAGCAAACACACAAAACCAGTCCTACCAGTCTACTAGTTTAAACACGATGCCCTTTCCTCTACATATTATATAATGGTAATTATTTCTGGTCTCAGTGACTTTGCCCTGTGACTTTATTGTGATAGAATGGGTGCAACATATTGGTTTAGGTTAAGATAAGCACATAGCCCATCCGGCCATCATTAGCCCACGCTTCCAGTGTTTATAAAGACAGGGTTTGGGCAGACAATTGCTTATCTAACGTAACATTTAATTAAAATCAGCTGTTGTACCGCTGTCAATCACACCTCCCAGTAAGCAATAGCAAAAACATGGCATCCCCAGTAAAAAGAAGGAATTAAAGGGAATGGGTCATCAGAAAATGATCTATTATATAAAGTTATGTTAAACATTTTAATTTTTAATGTCACAATCTCGCCAACAACCGTAAGGTTGCGAGTTCAATCTCCACTTAGTTCAGGTAGCCGGCTCAAGGATGACTCAGCTTTCCATCCTTCCAAGATCGGTAAAATGAGTACCCAGCTTGCTGGGGGGTAATAAATTACCTGAAAGTGCTGCGTAATAAGTTGGTGCTATACAAATAACAAGTCCCCTTCCTCTTCTTGCAGTTCTCACACTGACCACTAAGCCTAATAATATTTTGACACTTCCTGATCTGTAGAAAAAAATTCTTAGCAGTCATTTCATTATTATCACAGGCAGGATTACAATGAAAGGTGACACTTATATAGATCCACCATTCACAATTAGTGATGTCACAGCTCACCACCTCCCCCTCCTTGCACAGGTCACTAAGCATGCCCACAACACTCTCTTATAGAATTCAATGGGTCCATTGTGTGAATGGCCTATGGGGCCTATGAAGCTCCTGTAAAACATATCTCTAAATGCTGTTAAGTGCAGCTCAGGCAAAAAAATAAAAGCAGTAGAAAAAACGGTCAATGTCTGATGTTAATTAGTTAAAAAAAAAAGTATATATATATATATATATATATATATATATATATATATATATATATAAACACATATACATACATATATATGATTCCCTTTAAGAAAACCCTTTTTGAAATGCCCTATAAAGGAAATTCAATATAGATTAATTGGACCCCCTGTTCAGTGTCTTCATCCTTTAGCCCGAGTAGAGAGTTGTTACAAAGAGCTTCTCTCACTCAGGACCCAGTATGTCCTTGTATTATACAGAGAGCCAATGGGAATTGTGTAATGCCTCATTTCTCCTGCGGTGGTGCTGCAGGGAAATTGAACATTTGTTACTGAGTTCCTAGCAGATTGATCTAACTGAGTGCCGGAGGTTCCAGCACTGGAACAGCTTATCATTGAGGAGCAAAAAGAAAAAGATATACACTGAATGGTCAACCCTTTCATCATTAGAATTCCCTGTATAGAAAATAGATCGGTGACCCTGAAGTGCAGCATAAAATCACGTGAAAAACATCACCTGGTCAGACGAATCCAGATATCTGTTGCACCGTGCAAGTAGCATGAATCGCTGAACCCTCCCTGTCAGGTGTGAACAGGTCTGGCTGGTGGGGGAATATTTTCTTGTTACACCCTGGGTTAGATAGTCCTGCAAAATAATTTCATCACATTGTGGACTCTACGCCACAACACATTGCTGCAGTTTTGAAGGCCAAAGCAGATCCAACACGCTACTAGATGGGGGTCTCTCATAAAGGGGCCATTTAGTGTATTCAAAAAAATGCCAATTTTTATGCTGCTTTCCATTCGTAACTCCTTATTTTTATGTCTCCATTATGAAAACGGAGCATCCAAGTCTTAAAGGCAGAATTCATTGCACTGAAACCTTTTTCAGCCTGTTCATCGGTCACAAGTCACCAAGGAGCTTGTAAAAGAGGACGGGTCGCTGTGTCTGGCATCGTAAAGGATAATAACACGGTCTTTATTACCTTTTGTTTTCTCTCCATGAGTAACGATACTTCAATAAAACGAGACAACTCATTCTGCAGCGCTGCGGATTATAGAGCTCTGGAGGGGATGTCACTTTCCATCAATTTATAGAACACATTCTAGACATCACAATAACGAGCCTGTAAACACGACCCATTAGCAGGACGTATGTGCAGAGAATGCTGCTGTAAAGATGCTTTCAGTCTCTGATCACTGTAACGGTACTTTTACACGGGCCGACCATTGACCGATATTGGTTCTGCATTAAAGTGGGACCTGACAGGGTACGGAGCGAGAAATCACTCAATAGTCGGTAGTCACTTTGTTTCAGCTTACTGGAACGAAGCGACTGATGACTGACTTCTTGCTCAGTGCAAGGGTTTATTCATACTTATAAGAAATCCACTCTTTTGAATAGATTTATTCACACAAGCAAAAAATAATTGCAGTATGCTCTATTTTGGGACGCAGGAGGAATCACCCATTGTTTCCTATGGGACCTTGAAAAAACAAGCAATTTTTCCCATTGAAGTCTATGGAAAACACTTGCTACTAGAGATGAGCGAGCATACTCGCTAAGGGCAATTGCTCGAGCGAGCATTGCCATTAGCGAGTACCTGCCTGCTCGAGAGACAAGGTTCGGGTGTCGGTGCGGGGGAGCAGTAAGTTGCGGCAGTCAGCAGGGGGTGCGGGGGGGGGGGGGGGGAGAGGGAGAGAGAGCTCTCCCCTCCGTTCCTCCCCGCTCTCCCCTGCAGCTCCCTGCCCGCCGCCGGCACCCGAACCTTGTCTCTCGAGCGGGCAGGTACTCGCTAAGGGCAATGCTCGCTCGAGCAATTGCCATTAGCGAGTATGCTCGCTCATCACTACTTGCTACCCTTTCTCGTGTGTGATATATGCTTGTGAAAAGCACAATTTTACAGAAGTGATGAAATACAATTTTCAATCAAAAACACATTCCTGTGAAAATCGCACGTTGGCAAGCGTGATATCGGGTCGAGTTTCTCAACCTGATACCGCACTCGCCCGTGTAAATGTAGTGTAGACAGGCAGTCATGCATCTATGATCTTCCGAAGCAGAAAGCTTTTCTGTTGCGGAATTTAATCTTGCAGTTTTGCAGTAAAGACGCACGGATTATAACAGATGCGGAACTCAAGCTCCATAGGAATAACATTGTGACGCAGAATGTCCGTTCTAATTCCATCCTGCGTGAAATTCCTTTAAAGTAATCTGCTAATCAAAGTTGCAGGAGTGCACGAGCCAGTGAGTTAAAGTTATTGGACAGCAGAAAAAGCAACGTCTTCACCGTCCATCACGATGTGAGAAGTAACTATAACATAACTAAATGTCGAATGCGTTTAATTATCCAGCGTATCGGTATAACACCTCTGACCCAGTTCACAGGGTGTTGATGTGCTGACTAAGGCCGTCATCAGAGGACTGCAACACAATGGTTCTCTGCTGACACCCATAAATTGTGGACAGCAGATTACACGTGCAACGGCAGGGGTGAAGCTCTCATCATCCTGCTGGAGATAATGGGTATATAGCGCACCCTGCTGGACAAGTAAAAACTAAAGCTTTTCTACTAGGAGACCTTATAAATATATACCCCTAGAGGAGTATTTATACAAGTGCTCAGCCTCCCTGCTGACTGTATAGAAGCGGCAACCTTGATAAACACCATGAAAAGATCAAAAACCATTCATTAGGCTATAATACATAGAACCTGACAGGGGCAAATACTTTTCACAGTGCTGTAAATGTGATCTTGAACTGGAAACAAGTTACCTTACGACAAAATACAGTGTTACAGGGCCGGATTTCTTTGGCAGGTCGTGATCGAGCACTCTCTGTTCTAACTGCAGCCATGCGTATTGACCCCTGCAAGACAAATGCGTTAAAAGTGAAAATTTGCATACTTGGTTTCATAGATGTGCACTTTTATTAACCCCTTGACCCTAAAAGACATACATGTACGCATCCGGGCTTCCCTTTGTGAAGTTGCCGGGCTCTCTGCGATTATACCGGCGTCCTGTGTTGCCAGAGCCTATGATCGCTGTATAAGCGATAAGGCATGGCAGGACAGAAGTCCTGCCATGCCTTATCACAGCGATCATCAGTGCTGTGCTTTAAGTTCCCCAGAGGGACATAGATGGTGTAAAAAAAAGATAATAAAAATGTACAAAAAAGAAAGATGTAAAAAAAATGTTAAAAAAACATTTTTTTATGCTTTTTCTCATATTAGCAAAAAAAAAAAACGATAAAAAAAAATTTAAATTGCACATATTCGGTAACGACTAGAGATGAGCGAGCACGAAAATGCTCGGGTGCTCGTTACTCGGGACGAAATTTTCGCGATGCTCGAGGGTTCGTTTCGAGTAACGAACCCCATTGAAGTCAATGGGCGACCCGAGCATTTTTGTATATCGCCGATGCTCCCTAAGGTTTCCATTTGTGAAAATCGGGGCAATTCAAGAAAGTGATGGGAACGACACAGCAACGGATAGGGCAGGCGAGGGGCTACATGTTGGGCTGCATCTCAAGTTCACAGGTCCCAGTATTAAGCCACAATAGCGGCAAGAGTGGGCCCCCCCCCCCCCCCCCCGCACTGTCAGCATAAAGATCGTTCTCCTCTGCCACAGCTTTAACAGTTGTGGCAGAGAAGAATGATGTTAGCCCATTGAATTCAATGGAGCCGGCAATACAGCAGGTTCCACTGAAAGCAATAGGCTGCCGGCGTGCGCGGGATGAATTGTTGGGAAGGGCTTAAATATAGAAGCCCTTCCCTGCAATTCATCCAGAAATGTGTAAAAATAAAAATATATACCGTATATACCGGCGTATAAGGCGACGGGACGTATAAGACGACCCCCCAACTGTCACCTTATACGCCGGGAATACAGCGGAGCAAAGAATAAAAATCATTACTCACTTCCCCCGGCGTTCTGCGGCGCTGCTGCAGGCTGTCGCTCCCTCCTGGTCCCCGGCAGAGCATTGCTTTCTGGATGCAGGGCTTGAAATCCCTGCCTCCAGAAAACACACGTGCCTTCAGCCAATCACAGCCAATGACAATGATGTCATTGAATGGCTGTGATTGGCTGACGGCGTGTGTTAGCTAATCACAGTAGCTTTCTGGAGGCGGGGATTTCAAGCCCTGCGTCCAGAAAGCAATGCTCTACCAGAGACCAGGAGGGAGCGACATCCTGCAGCAGCGCCACAGAACGCCGGGGGAAGTGAGTAATGATTTTTATTCTTTGCTCTGCTGTATTCCCGGCGTATAAGGTGACAGTTGGGGGGGTCGTCTTATACGCCCCGTCGCCTTATACACCGGTATATACGGTATATATTTTTATTGTAACACATTTCTGGATGAATTGCAGGGAAGGGCTTATATATTTAAGCCCTTCCCGACAATTCATCCCGCGATCGCCGGCAGCCCATTGCTTTCAGTGGAACCTGCTGTATTGCCGGCTCCATTGAATTCAATGGGCAAACATCGTTCTTCTCTCCCACAGCTGTTACAGCTGTGGCAGAGAAGAATGATTTGTCTTCTATATGTTCTCAATGGGGTCGGCGCTGCTGCCGCCGGCCCCATTGAGCGCATATAGAGAAGAGAACAGGAATCGCAGATCGCAGATAGGTGCGATCTGCGATTTCTATGGCCTAAGAAGGACCGTTGGGGTTCTTGAAGCCTAAAATCACTCCTAACGCTCTCCCTATAGCAGCTCCAGCATCAACAACACTTTCCCTGAACTATGTCAGAATGCATCTGTGGCGAGCCGCGGGCGGGCAGATTTTAATACTCGGGTGACACCTAATCTCGTCAGCCACTCACTGCAGGGGGGTGGTATAGGGCTTGAACATCGCAGGGGGAAGTTGTAATGCCTCCCCTGTCTTTCTATTGGCCAGAAAAGCGCACAAATTTCTCAGGGAAGAAAATGAAAGTGAATCGAACATCGCGTGGTACTCGTCTCGAGTAACGAGCATCTCGAACACCCTAATACTCAAACGAGTATCAAGCTCGGACGAGTATGCTCACTCATCTCTAGTAACGACGCGTACAATTAGTTGAACACATTTTTTATTCTGCACGGTAAAAAGCGTAAAAAAAAAACGATAAAAAACAGAGGCAAAATGCTAATTTTTAGCATTTTGCCTCCCAAAAAATGCAATAAAAGTGATCAAAAAAGCCATATATTCCCAAAAATGGTACCAATAAAAAACAACAGCTCGTCTCGCAAAAAATAAGCCCTCACAGACCTCCGTACATAGAAAAAAAATAAAAGAGATACAGGACTTTGAATGCAGTGATTTAGGGGGAAAAAAGATTTCCAAAAAAAGGGTTTTTATTGCAGAAAGTGGAAAAACCTAAAAAAAATATAAGAATTTTGGTATCGTTGTAACCGTACCGGCACAGAAAAAAATGTATTGTGTCATTTATGCTGCATGATTAACGCTGTAAAAAAAATAAAAAAATCTATGGTAGAATTGATGAGTTTTCTTTCCCTGTTATCATAAAAAAGAATAATAAAAGTTTACAATATAGTCTATGTACCCAAAAATGGCGCCAATAAAAACTACAGTTCGCCACGCAAAAAACAATCCCTTATACGGCCGCGTCGACGGAAAAGTAAAAAAGTTATGGCTTTGAAAAATGGAGATGAAAGTCCGCCAAAAATGGTTGCGTCCTTAAGCCCAAAATAGGCCATGTCCTTAAGGGGTTAAAGAAATAAACACAAATACCCCTTTAATCCATTAAGGGACACAGCCATCTTCTTTTTTGTTTTTTTTAAATTTTTTTTATTCCTCCCAGTCTTTAAAAAAAAAAAAAAAAAAATCTTAACTTGTTTTTGTTTCTCCATCAGCATAGCCTTAATACGAGCTTGTTATTTGTATGACAAGCTGTATCTTTCAGTGGTACCACATAATGTACTAAAAAACATTAAAAAATCCAAGTAGGGTGAAATGGATAAAAAAAGCAATTGCTGCATTTTGGCGTCTTTCTTTAACAATGCACATGGTGCAGTAAAATGACTTGATTACTTTATTCTGTGGGTCAGCACTATTACAACGATACAAAGTTTACATATTTTTTTGTGGCACTACTTTTCAAAAATACAGTCTTTTTAAAAGTAAAACAAGACTTTGTCAGAACCTTATGACCCCCATAACGGTTTTTATTTTTTTGCGTTGATGGACCTGTGAAAAATCTTGTTTTTTTACAGGACAACCTGCTGTTTCTATTGGTATCATTTTGGGGGACATGCAATTTTTCAGCCACTTTTTATAAAAATTTTATTTCGGAGAAGTGGTGACCAAAAACAGCACAATTCTAGTGAACACACCAATATCAAATATATATATATATACTAGTAATTATTAGGAAATTATAGTACCAGTGTTTCTGGTGGCGCAATGCGCCACACAGCTGTGCTACATGGTACATTCATTATGATACCCACACATCACACACACAGCTCTACTACATCCATCCTGACCCCACACATTACACACACAGCTCTACTACAGCCATCCTGATTCTCACACAGTACACACAGTACACACATGGCACATTACACACACTGCTCCACTATATCCATTCTGATTCTAACACATTATACACGCAGCACATTACACACACAGCTCTACTACATCCATCTTGACCCCACACATTACACACACAGCACATTACACACACAGCTCTACTACATCCATCCTGATTCACATACATTGCACACACAGCTTTACTACATCCATCCTGATTCCTACACATGACACACAGCTCTACTACATCCATCCTGACCCCCACACAATACACACACAACCCTACTGCATCTATCCTGACCCAACACATAACACACACAGCTCTACTAAATCCACCCTCACCCCACACATTACACATACAGCACATTACACATACAGCTCTACTACATCCATCCTGATTCCAACACATTACACACACAGCTCTGCTACATGCATCCTGATTCACACAAAGCTGTGGTACATCCATGCTGATTTCCAGACCTTACCAGGTTAGCAGACCCCTAGATACAGTGATCAGCCCCTGCTCATGCGATCCCTAACTACACCCACACAGGTGAACACATGATGGTGACGTCATCACAGGACTTGGCAGCTGCTGTCGGCTTATCCAGTATACTGTAATTTCTACCAAAGTACAGAGTGGCTCCTCCCACAGCAGTGACATCACTGCAGGTTCTTTAGGCCACTGGATCTCTGTGGTGGTGGTAGGTCAGTGTTTTCTGTCAGGACCGCTGAGTTGTGTCTGAGATAATAACGGCTTAGTTATATTCTCATTTTGTTATTTTTGTCCTCCCCTTTCAAGATCCCTAACTGTGTTGTTATTTTGTCAGTCAGGCTTTGTGTTTTATATATGTTGTAGGACCTGCAATGACGTCGCAGGAGGCAGAGCCACGATGTCTCCAGGGGGCAGAGCATGAAAAGCACCCACACACAAACATACATACCCACGGACAAGTGTTAGTTAGTAGTTTGATTAGTTTGCTTTGATTTTTATGTTAAAAATAACTAAAAGGGGTCTGTAACTTTTACTATTTTTTGTAATAATTCAAAAAACTCTATTTAACTTATTTGTTTGCATAGGGGCCTTAAACGTGTGACTGCTTACACAATATACTGCAATACTTCAGTACTGCAGTATATTGTACTTTTGCAGGCATCCTATTAAGTTGTGCCACAGGTAGACCTTAATAGTGAAAAATCCATGGTAGCCTTGGGGACCTTCACAAAGCCCATTGCTACCATGGTAACCAAGTGGCACCTTGCAATCTTCTCAATGGGGCTGTTCAGGAGACAGAGGGAGCCCCCTCCCTGTATCAGGACAATTAAATTCCGCTGTCAGTATAATTAGGGTCATCTAAATGGATAATTGGCCCAACTCAGCTCTTGGGGCCCGGTGTCACTTGTCAAAGACAGCTTACACACTCCACCTGTAGAGCGGGCGAGCCTCCCATGTCACACAAAGCCCATGCACATCCGATATATGCATATGTTGGATGTTGTCAAGGGTAAATATAATAAAGTGTTGAGAAACAGGCTAGACCACGGAAAAGTAGGCCGGCACCATACTCTTAGGACAGCTGTCTAAAGGAAAATATATCTTCATTGCCCATAGCAACCAATCACAGTGCAGATTTGATGTTACCTCAGCAGTATAAGAAAGGAATGCTGTGTTGTGATTGGTTGCTATGGTCGACAGACATATTTTTTTAGATAGCTTTTCCGTGGCCGTGCTACTTTTCCGTGGCCCATCCCTATAGTAGCAGACACCATCGCCCTAAAGCCGTCTCCACGAATGTCACGTACCAGCTATTTCTCTCCGACTAAATGTCAGAGAAAAATATGAGTTGTGCGCACAAATGGCCCCGCAAGCCCATAATATCACTTAGAATGGAGTTTATCAGGATTACAAATCTCTCCCCAAACAATACCCCAGCGCAGTGTACATGACAGATTACACTTCATGGCGTAAATCAGTCTACGGCGAAGCTTTTTCTGCTGCCAAGGCCAGCACCATCAATGGCAGGAAATAGCGGGTTTAATATATAAAGAGCCTGGTACAAGTCAGACACCCGGCCCTCGTTAATTCCTAGTAAATTATTCACATATGTAATTAAAAGAAGGTTATTTTACATATGAACTGCTGCTAATTGATTCATCCCGTTCTATTCATAGAGAACATAATGTCAGGCTTGTTAATAATTAATAAATGAACCGCCTCATTTCCAATCATCATTGGCTGATACGTAGCACGTCTGGGAGCGCGGTAAGACGTTCTACAGGCTGAAATGGTAATGAATAATTTCCTTAGAAGTTAATTGAGATACTTCTTAATAAGATGCAATTGGATGTTTTCTTGACTAACAGATTAATTGAGGAATTACACTGAATGGCCACTTTATTAGAGACACATTTCCAGTAGCACGTTGCGCATCCTTTAAGTTTAAGAATGGCATAAATTTGATGGCGTCCATCCACTGTCATCAGACGTCCCAGCATGAGCTAAGAAAACTTTCCCCACACCATTACTCCACATCCAGGAAGGGGTCATCTATTCATGCTGCTTGTGCCAAATTCCGACCTCCCATCAGCATGGTGCAACAGAAATCTAGATTCATCTGACCAGGGGATGTTTTTCCACTGCTCAGTGATCCAATTTGCGCTCTTTTGCCCACTGAGGTCTCAACTTTACATTTCTCTCAGACACAATGGCTCTGGAACTGCTCGTGTGCTGTTATAGCCCATCCATGCAAAGGAATCATGAGTTGTGTGTTGGGACACGTTAGTTGGAGCACCAGTGTTGTATTCAGCTCCATTGACTGTGCAGCCCCTGTTCATCAGAACAATTCTTGACATCCTCTTCTGACCCCTTTCAGGGACAAGTTGTTGTCGAATACACGATCCTCTTTTGCTGAATGTTTTTAATCGATTGCACCATTCTCTATATACTCTACACTGCTGCACAAGAAAACCCCATACGGTTGGCAGTAAAATCCTGGCCCGGCTAGTGCAGCACCGAAAACCAGGCCTTAATGGAAGTTGCTCAGATAGCTGGCTTTTCCCATTTAATGTGGATTCACGCTTAAACTGATCCATGGAAAACTTGTTACATAACTTTATGCTGCACTGCGGGGTCATGGCTCTAATTTCCATAAAGGGAAGCTCCAATCGTGAATGGGCTGGGGTCTCTAATAAAGTGGCCATAGTGTGTAAGGAAAGTGAAAAATGTATCACTATATGACTGGACAGAGTTGTAGAAAACTGTTTGACACTATTTAGGCTACTTACGTGTCATCCACAAATGAGATCCCAAAATACTCCTTCTCCTTAAGACTGAAGTGTGAAGCCACCAGGTCCAGCAACTCACGAGCCAACAGTTTAGGCTGCGACAACAGAACAAAAGAGTATTAGGCTCTGTTAACACTGACTGTTTTTTCAAATGCAGATTCTGTGCCAAAATCCGCATAAGAATCTGTGTCTTTTTACTATCCCATTGACTTCAATACAAGTCTGCTAAGTGGTAAAAAAAACCTCTTGACATGCTCAGTCCTGATGTGGGCTTTGCACAGAATCTATGTTGGAAAACGTATGTCCTATTGAATGGGGCGATTTTCTGTCCAGATCCGCACCATGTAAAAATGAGAATGTTAGAAATCTCCAGTAATAGTGAGGATTCCAGACGTGAATTTTTACTGAAATCAGCTTTTCTGGCATGGATTTCATATTGTGTGACCAAGGACTCAGAAAGGTGTGTTTGCTATTATTTTACACATACTAAGGATGCATTCAGACGACCGTATATCGGCTGGGTTTTCACGCACAGTCGATATACGGCGTCTCTCTGCAGGGGGAGGAGGCTGGAAGAGCCGGGAGCAGTGCTCTGAGCTCCTGCCCCCTCTCTGCCTCCTCTCCACCCCCCTGCACTATTTGCAATGAAAGGAGGCAGAATGGGGAAGGAGCTAATTCCCGGAACTTAGCCCTGCCCCCGTTCCACCTCCTCTCATTGCAAATAGTGCAGAGGGGCGGAGAGGGGGTGGAGAGGGGGCGGGAGCTTAGAGCACTGCTCCTGGCTCTTCCAGCCTCCTCCTCCTGCAGAGAGAGATGCCGTATATCGGCCAGCGTGAATACCCGGCCGATATACGGTCGTCTGAATGCACCCTTAGAAATGAGGAGCATTTTTACAAAATGAGTCAAGTTCATTGTTAACCCCTTAATGTTCCAGGATTTACAGCTACATCATAGACGATTGGGATTTGTATGGAGCGGGAACAGGGATCTCCAGCTTCATACAAACGCGGGTGTCGGCTGTCTTTGGTGTGGCTGTGGTGTGGCTTGATAGACCGCCTGTCAGATCTCAATAAAATATAATTTTATGGTATTATATTATACTCTAATCGCCCCATGGGGGCTAAAAAAAATGTAAAAATGTGTAAAAATTTGTTTTATTATTATAAAAAAAAAGTGAAAAAAAATCCCATATTTCTAATTAAAAAATCCAAGCAAACCAACCAAAAACATATTGGGTATTGCTGCGTTCGTCAAAGACCGAACTATCAAAGTAATGCATTACTTATCCTGCATGGTCAACTTCTAGAGGAAAAAAATACACTTTTTTGGTCTCTCCATTTCCAAGAAAAAATGTAATAAAAAGTGATGAAAACGTTGTATGTACTCCAAAATGTTACTAATAAAAACTACAGGATGTCCCACCAAAAATGAGCCCTCGCACAACTATCTTGTCTGAAAAATTTAAAAAAATTATCGTGGTCAGAAGATGGTGGCAGAAAATTTTATTTTTTTCCAAAGATTTTTTATTTTTTAAGGGTAGTACAGCAAAAAGAAAACGATATAAATCTGTTATTGTTGTAATCACACTGACCCATGTCATTTTTGCGGCAGTGGGTACGCAATACAAACATGACCCCCTCGAAGATGTTGAAATTGTGGGGCTTTTTTCTACTTCGCTCCACTCAGTACATTAAATGGTACATTAAGTAGCACCATTGAAAAATACAACTTGTCCTGCAAAAAACAAGCCCTCAGACAACTGACAATGAAAAATAAGAGTTATGATTTTTTGAAAGTGGGGAGAAAAAAACTAAAAAAGGGGCCTTGTCCTTAAGGTCTTATTTACATGAGCGTATATTGGCTGGCGTTTTCACGGCCGGCCAATATACGCTTCCATCTGAACAGTCCCCCCCTTCCCTCCCCCTCACCGTCTCTCTGCCTCTCTCTTCCCCTCCGGCTGTTTGCAATTGGAGTGGGTGGGATGGGGGCGGAGCTAAGCTCCCGCACCCTCCCCGCCTCTTGTCCGCAGCCAGCAATAGGAGTGGGAGCGGGACAGAGCAGAGCGGAGCTTAGCTCCGCCTCCGCCCGCCCCCTCCCATTGCAAACGCCAGAGTGGAGGAGAGAGGCAGAGAGCTAGTGAGATGGAGGGAAGGTGGGAACTGCTCAGATGGAAGAGTATATCAGACGGCCGTGAAAATGCCGGCCGATATACGCTCATGTAAATAAGCCCTAAGGGGTTTAAGATTTTGCATCTAATGATGCTGTACGAATCCCTTCACTTCGGTTAACATGTCTAGAAAGCAATATTTAAGCAAAGTGAGTTATTTTCTGTTGTATATCAATTTAATGTGTCAGAGCAAAAGCAGTCATGTCCGCAGACTGCAACGGAGATCTGGTCTAAAACAGTTCCTTGTGACTTGACTCATTTTGGACAAACGCTCTTCAAATAATAAAAGATAGAAAGACATATAGGCAGACAGATAATGAGATATAACCCCTAATTCCAAAAAGTTGCTTTGTAAACTGTAAATAAATGTAAATAAAAGAAATGCAATACATGGAAATCTCATACAACCATATTTATACACAATAGAATATAGAACACATCAGGGGGTGGAGGGGAGACATTTTTTCATTTCATTTAAAAAAATTAACTCATTTACAAATAGATGACAGCAACACATCTCAGAAAAGTTGGGTCTGGGTTAAAAAAAGGCTGGAACAGTAAGTGGTACTGATGACAATCAGCTGGAGGGTCAATTTTTCTGAGTCACATGACTGTGTATAAAAAGAGCATGTTAGAGAGGCAGGGTCTCTCAGAAGCAAAGATGGTCAGGGGTTCACCAATCTGTGAAAAACTGCACCTAAAAATTGTGGAACAATTTCAGAAAACTGTTCGTTAATGAAAAATTGTGAAGGCTTTGAATCTTTTGGCGATGATATATACTGTAGATGGTGGAATAGTCACAGAATCTGGAGAAATTTATTAGCGCCAGAGATAAGACCGGCAGTCAATGTTGAATGCTTGAGATGCACGGGCCCTCGGGCCTCACTGCATTAAAAACAGGCATTATTCTGTAATGCAAATCACTGCATGGGCTCAGGGATATTCCAGAAATCATTGTCTGTGATTACTGTACAATCCACAAATTCAAGTTAAAGCTGCATCATGCAAAGAAGAATATATCAACACAATCCAGGAATGCCAGCATCTTCTCTGGGGCAAAGCGTATTTAAAATGGACTGGGGAAAAATAGAAAACTGTTCTGTGGTCAGATGAATTAAAGTTTGAAATTCTTCTTGTAAACCATGGATGCCATATCCTGCAGACTCCAGAGCAGAGGGACCATCCAGCTAGTTGTCAGCACACAGTTCACAAGCCTGTATCTCTGATAGTATGGGGTCACATTAGTGCCTGTAGCATGGACAGCTTACACGTCTTACACATATCAATGCTGAGTGTATATAGAGGATTTAGAACATATGCTCCAATCCAGACAACTTCTCTTTTAGGGAAGGCTTTGCATATTTCAGCAGGACAATGCTGAACCACATACTGCATCCATCACAGCAGCATGGCTTTACAGAAGAAGAGTCCGGGTGCTGAACCATCCGCCTGCAGCCCAGACCTTTCACCAATAGAAAACATTTGGCCATTATGAAATGAGAAATTGGTAAAAACAGATGCAGGACTGTTGAGAAGGTAGAATCCGACATCAGACAAGAATGGAACAACATTTATCTCCCAGAACTCCAGCAACTGGTCTCCCCACTTCCCAGATGTTTACAGACTGTTGTATATAGAAGAGGGGATGTTACACAATGGCGGACACGGCCCTGCCCCAACTTCTATGAGATGTGCTGCTGCCATCAATTTCTAAATGGCTCCATTTTTTAAAATGAAAGAGAAAACCATCCCCGTCACCTTCTGATATGTTCTACAGAGAATAACATATGGTTAGAGGAGATTTACAAATCATTGCAGTCTTTTTTCCATTACATTTTACACAGCATACTAACTTCTTTGGAATTGGGGAGATAGATAGATAGATAGATAGATAGATAGATAGATAGATAGATAGATAGATAGATAGATAGATAGATAGATAGATAGATATGAGATAGATAGATAGATAGATAGATAGATAGATAGATATGAGATAGATAGATAGATATAGATATGAGATAGATAGATATAGATAGATATGAGATAGATAGATATAAATAGATATGAGATAGATAGATATAAATAGATATGAGATAGATATAGATAGATATGAGATAGATAGATATAGATAGATATGAGATAGATAGATAGATATGAGATAGATAGATATGAGATAGATAGATAGATAGATTGATATGAGATAGATAGATAGATAGATAGATATTAGATGATAGATAGATAGATAGATATGAGATGATAGATAGATAGATATTAGATATATAGATATGAGATGATAGATAGATAGATAGATAGATAGATATGAGATGATAGATATAGCTAGATATGAGATAGATAGATATAGATAGATATGAGATAGATAGATATGAGATAGATAGATATAGATAGATAGATATTAGATAGATAGATATGAGATAGATAGATATGAGATAGATAGATATGAGATAGATAGATAGATAAATAGATATGAGATAGATAGATAGATAGATAGATAGATATGAGATAGATATATGAGATGTGCTGCTGCCATGTAAATGGCTCAATTTTTTAAAATAAAAGAGAAAACCATCCCCCTGTCACCTTCTGATATGTTCTACAGAGAATAACATATGGTTAGATGAGATTTCCAGATCATTGCAGTCTTTTTTCCATTACATTTTACACAGCATACTAACTTCTTTGGAATTGGGGAGATAGATAGATAGATAGATAGATAGATAGATAGATAGATAGATAGATAGATAGATAGATATGAGATAGATAGATAGATAGATAGATAGATAGATAGATATGAGATAGATAGATAGATATAGATATGAGATAGATAGATATAGATAGATATGAGATAGATAGATATAAATAGATATGAGATAGATAGATATAAATAGATATGAGATAGATATAGATAGATATGAGATAGATAGATATAGATAGATATGAGATAGATAGATAGATATGAGATAGATAGATATGAGATAGATAGATAGATAGATTGATATGAGAAAGATAGATAGATAGATAGATATTAGATGATAGATAGATAGATAGATATGAGATGATAGATAGATAGATATTAGATATATAGATATGAGATGATAGATAGATAGATAGATAGATAGATAGATAGATAGATAGATAGATAGATAGATATGAGATGATAGATATAGCTAGATATGAGATAGATAGATATAGATAGATATGAGATAGATAGATATGAGATAGATAGATATAGATAGATAGATATTAGATAGATAGATATGAGATAGATAGATATGAGATAGATAGATAGATAAATAGATATGAGATAGATAGATAGATAGATAGATATGAGATAGATATATGAGATGTGCTGCTGCCATGTAAATGGCTCAATTTTTTAAAATAAAAGAGAAAACCATCCCCCTGTCACCTTCTGATATGTTCTACAGAGAATAACATATGGTTAGATGAGATTTCCAGATCATTGCAGTCTTTTTTCCATTACATTTTACACAGCATACTAACTTCTTTGGAATTGGGGAGATAGATAGATAGATAGATAGATAGATAGATAGATAGATAGATAGATATGAGATAGATAGATAGATAGATAGATAGATAGATAGATATGAGATAGATAGATAGATATAGATATGAGATAGATAGATATAGATAGATATGAGATAGATAGATATAAATAGATATGAGATAGATAGATATAAATAGATATGAGATAGATAGATAGATAGATAGATATGCGATAGATAGATAGATAGATAGATAGATAGATAGATAGATATAGATAGATATTAGATAGATAGATAGATATGAGATGATAGATAGATATAGATAGATAGATATGAGATAGATAGATATGAGATAGATATAGATAGATAGATAGATATGAGATAGATATAGATAGATATAGATAGATATAGATAGATAGATATTAGATAGATAGATATGAGATAGATAGATATGAGATAGATATAGATAGATATGAGATAGATATAGATAGATAGAAGATAGATAGATAGATATTAGATAGATAGATATGAGATAGATAGATAGATAAGAGAATAAATAGATATGAGATAGCTAGATAGATAGATAAGAGAATAAATAGATATGAGATAGATAGATAGATAGATTCTATAGAAGATATACAAGTTGACTATTTTTTTTTCACTTGTTAACGTCCACTAAACCCCAACCAGCACACACGAGACAGGGCTGATTGTGTCTTGCAGGCACCTGCTTGGCACCACTTTCTAGTCAGTCTCGGGTCAAGCAGCTTTGCAGAGCAGATGGTAATCTCATTTCTCCCCTTCTATGAGGGTAGTCAGTATTTCGCCAGATGGGGAGGGCTACCCATTATGTAAATTAGGAGTATGGCATAGAGTTTTCTGCAAGTAGATAATACTCTACATTATAGCCAGTCTACTTCTAATTAAGACAGTCTGTGTAGTAGGAAGAAATTATGATAACCAATATGATCATAATTCATACCTGCACCAGTAGCTCCAACTTGCGGTCGTCTAATAGGTGCACCTTGCAGTGTCGGCCTTCTGCCATCTACAACGACAAAGGTTTAATGAATCACTTGTGTCTAATCATAGAAGGAAGCACTCAAAGTACTAAATAGATCCATCACCAGCATCTTGTTGACAGTTTCCAATAGCATCAGAAGCTTATCTATACCAAGATGATCTGAAAACAAGTGAAAAGTTCAAAAAAAATATATTACAGAGATGGCGGATTACTGCTATATATTTCATGACTACATAGTCAATATTATTTAAGGATGAACATGGCCAGCCCTAGCTATGTGCTGGTCACCAGAATGTAGTGGATAGGGGGGCAACAGGCAGATGTAGGCTGGGGGAAATCGCCTCCTTTAGATCTGCCTGGCCGGGTGATCTTTTTTCTATGTTTGTATTTATGTTATGGGCTTTGTTCTGGTGCTGTATTAATGTCATGAGTTTGGTGCTGTACATATGTTATGAGCTTGGTTCTGTCGCTGTACATATGTTATGAGCTTGGTTCTGTTGCTGTACATATGTTATGAGCTTAGCTCTGGTACTGTATTAATGTCATGAGCTTGATTCTGGTGCTGTAGTTATGTTATGAGCTTGGTGCTGGTGCTGTATTTATGATATGAGCTCAGTTATAGTGCAAGATTTACTCACAAGGCTGTTCTGGTTTGGGTATGTGATTATCTTGCTGCTTTCTGCACAAGCAGAATACAAGCAGACTGCCTATTTGTAATATATATCCTATGACAGGGGGAAGACTCTGCACAAAGTGCTGTGTAACCTAAGGCTGGCACAGAAGACGAAGCTTCACTTTAAATGAAATTGCCCTACAGACACCTCAGCAACCAATGTTTTGTGAGTGGTTGCTGTGATAAGGGGTAAACACCACTGATATTTGAAGGGCTGCGCCCTAAGGATCGTATTTGTAAAGGAAGTGATTCCTACAATAACATTATTAGGATATGGCTTATAGCACAAGTTATTGATGTGCAAAATCTCCAAATACTGCAAAGTACAAAGGAATCTAATGCCTGATCTCACCACTACAAACTCGACGAGCTGATGTAATAACCCCCACCTGATGAATGGTAATAGCGGCCCGGCTGCCATAACGACAACGCATCCTGAATTATTTATTGTTATCAGAGAAACAGATTCTCTCCCCAGCGCAGTTGTTGTATTCCACTAACATTGTTTACTCTTCTAGCATCACACACACTGACAACATCACCATAGCAAAGGATCTTGGGGAACATGGGAACAGGGTACGGGGTACATAGCATAGATTAAAATAGCACCATTGTGGGTGATGGTTAAAGAAGTAGTCTGAAGCCACTTTTTTCCAAAAACAGCGCCACTCTTGTCCGTGGGTTGTGTCTGGTATTGCAGCTCAGCTTCTGTTCACTTCAGTGAAGCTGAGCTACAATACCACACACAACCCTATGGACAAAGGTAGAGCTGGGTTTGCAAGAAAGCAGCTATGTTTTTCTAACCCTGGACAACCCCTTTAACACCATCACCCTTAACTACCTATGTCAGGAGGGGTTGATGCTTGTTCACCCCATTTCCTTTCCCTGATATGTGAGTAAAGCCCCATTTACACACAACAGTTCTTGTTTGAACGAATTAACAACTTTTTTGTATAAAATGCTGAGCATTTACACTTAAAGGTAATAATCATTTGAAATCCTCCCCATTTCTCAGTATACAAAGTAAACTCTGTATATGTTGTTTGCTCAGGTGGGCGAGTGTTTATGCGAGGAATCTATGGCTGGCAGGTTTTTAATTAGTGTGAAGATAAGCCATTGTCTTCTGCCACATGAGTAAACAAGTAGTCATTGTGCTTAGAAGGACAAACAATCACTCCTCCCCTCAAGTCCTTTGGTCTTTTAAAGGACTGAACAAATTTCATTTAAACTAAACGAAAAGTGAACAAACTAATGACTAATTTTATGCAGGCTGAAACTGAGCGATAAACGACAAGTGAACCAATAGTGCATGATGGCTTCGCATTTACACGTAACGATTATCGCACAAATTTTTTAGTTTGAACGAGTTTTGAGTGATAATCGTTGCGTGTAAATGGGCCTTTACAAGGTTTTACTAAAGACATTGCTCTCCTATCTACTAGATATGGGGTAAATGTCTGATCACTGGGGTCCAACCGCTGAGACAATCAGTGATCATGTGACAGGTGCACTTGAATGCCCCATGTAAATAGAGTGGCCGTGTGCACCTCAATAACTGCTCCATCCACTTCTATGGATGGGATGGAGGGTGAGAGCCGAGTGCATTGATCTCCACCTTTCCGATAGAAGTCAATAGAGTGGCAGTCGGGTATGTGCACCACCAATCCACTCACATGGGGCATTCAGAGGAGCCAGTATTGGGAGTCTCAGCAGTCGGACCCCCGGTGATCAGACATGTATCCTTTATCCTGTGTATAGGGGATGAATGTCTTTAGTTGATAGCTCATCAGGTTGTCAATAGTTGATCAGCAGAGATCCACCGCTCAGGATTCCTGGCCAAACAGCTGATTACCTTACGAAGAATTGGGAGGTGAGGGGAATGTTGTAATTCCCAAAATTAGTGCGGCTGCACTTCTGCACTTCAGGTGCTGATTGTCAAAGTCCGCACCAGAGGTACAGATTTTGACTGTTTTGGATGTGGAAAGGCTGTGAAATTTGCCGCAGACGTTTCAGCTGTGGAAATCCGATAGCACTTCTACCCCGTATGAACGTACCCTAAAAGGAAAACTGCCTTTGTTACCCATAGCGACCAATCACAGAGTGGTTTTTATTTTTCAAAGCCAGTATAAGAAAGGAAAGCTGTGATTGCTTGCTGTGGGTAAGGGCTTATTCACATTAGTGCTTTTACATGGCTATTTCGCCGTGTTTATGTGTTGTCCAAAAATCGCAAACATGTGAAACATTGGTTTCCAATGTATTCGGTCAGATGACCAATTTTTGCTGTGCAAAGACATTGCGCCGGAAAGAATAGGACATGCGCGACTGAGATGGGCGACTGAATCTATGCGCTGCCAGAAAAGATAGGTCTTGCCCTATCTTTTGACCAATATATGCTGTCAGCTCCCATAGACTCCTATGGGAGCTGCAAGAAAAGGAGAAGGCAGTTTAGCCGTGTCCAACGCAGGGAACAGCTTACAGGGGCCTCTTTTCAGGCATTAGAAGTCATTCCGAGGATAAATGCGGTCTGAGGGACTTCGGGGCTGCGGCGTATTTTTTCGCTAATACGTCGCACCCGACCGCGTGAATGAACGAGAAAAAGCTAATTAAACTTGGAACTTGATAGTGGCTTTTCCTCATTCAACTGATTTTCGGCCGCGATGCGGCCAATGTAAAAGGCGCATCGCTCGTTTGAAGGAGGTCTAACATAGGCATTTTTAATATTAGCCAGTTTTATAAATTTTCCTTTGCAGTGCTTATCATATAGATAAAGCCCTTTATATAGTGCAGTAGTGAGAAAAGTGCCCTGTGGGACTACAAGTCCAAGCAGTGCAGCATTGTTGCCAATAGGAAGGACAGAGAGATACACGCCGTGCTTCCATATAATGTTTCTCTCCGCTGTCTATGTACACAACATACAAGATGTGTAGGCCGGCACCACACTCTTACGGAAGCTGCTGATAAGAAAATCTGTCTGTGTTCCCATAGCAACCAATCACAGCGCAGCTTTCATTTTACCTCAGAAGTATTAGAAATAGCAACCAATCACAGCGCAGCTGTCATTTTACCTCAGAAGTATTAAAAATAGCAACCAATCACAGAGCAGCTTTCATGTTACCTCAGCAGTATAAGAAATAGCAACCAATCACAGCGCAGCTTTCATTTTACCTCAGAAGTATTAGAAATAGCAACCAATCACAGAGCAGCTTTCATTTTACCTCAGAAGTATAAGAAATAGCAACCAATCACAGCGCAGCTTTCATTTTACCTCAGAAGTATTAGAAATAGCCACCAATCACAGCGCAGCTTTCATTTTACCTCAGAAGTATTAGAAATAGCAACCAATCACAGAGCAGCTTTCATGTTACCTCAGCAGTATAAGAAATAGCAACCAATCACAGCGCAGCATTAATTTTACCTCAGCAGTATTAGAAATTGCAACCAATCACAGCGCAGCTGTCATTTTACCTCAGAAGTATTAAACATAGCAACCAATCACAGCGCAGCTTTCATGTTACCTCAGCAGTATAAGAAATAGCAACCAATCACAGCGCAGCTTTCATTTTACCTCAGAAGTATAAGAAATAGCAACCAATCACACAGCAGCTTTCATTTTACCTCAGCAGTATTAGAAATAGCAACCAATCACAGAGCAGCTTTCATTTTAGCTCAGTGGTATAAGAAATGAAAGCCGCATTGAGAGTGGGATACCGGCCTACTTTTCAGCAGCCCACCCTGTGTGTGTGTGTATATTTTCATTATTCCATTTTTGTTTTTTCCTCCCCCCTTAAAAAAAATCATAATCCCTTTCTTTATCCATCGACGTCGCTGTATGAGGGCTTGTTTTTTGTGGGACGAGTTGTATTTTTTAATGGTGCCATTAAATGTACTGAAAAACTTGGGCCTCATGTCCACGGGATAATTGTTATTTAAAGTCCGCAGCGTTTTCCTGCACGCGGAGCCGCGCCCCATAGGGATGCATTAGACACCCGCAGGTAGTTAAATATCTGCTCATGTCAATTTCCCTTCAGGCGTGGATTGCATGTGCGGGAAAAAAATGCGACATGTTCCATTTTCGTGCGGGTCTCCCGCGGGGACGGCTCCCACAGGCTTCTATTGAAGCCTATGGAAGCCGTCCGGATCCGCGGAGCACCTGTACCTGAATTCAACTAACCTGTCCGGACGCTGTGGATCTTCCCTCCGTCGCGGCCGGATCATCTTTCTTTGGCCCGGCGGATGTGCACATCCGCCGGGCCGAAGAAAGGAGATCCAGCCGCGACGGAGGGAAGATCCGCAGCGTCCAGACAGGTGAGTTTAATCTTATTTTTAGCCTCATGTCCGCGGGAAAGGAGGGACCCACTACGGATTCTGCATGGAGAATCCGCGGCGGGCCTGATTTTCCCTGTGGACATGAGGCCTAAGTGGAAAGAAATAGAAATAAAAAATGAGATCCCACCAGCTTTCATTGTATCTTGTTTCTACAGCACACAAACTGCAAAGAAAATGTCAAGCTACCTTTATTCTATGGGTCAGTACGATTACTACGGCACCAAACTCATAGTTTTTTTTTGCTGTACTACTTGTATTTTTTACAAAGATATATATTTTTTTTTATTATTTTCTGCCGCCATCTGCGTGCAATAACTTTTTAAATGTTTCACCAGCATAGTTGTGTAAGGGCTCTTTTTTTGCGGGACGCCCTGTAGTTTACGTTGGCACCATTTGGGAATACATACAACTTTTTATTGTATTTTTTCTTGGAGACAGGGTGACCAAAAAAAGCGCATTTCTGGCATTCTTTATTTTATTTTTCTGACAACTTTTATCAGGGTAAATAATGCATTACTTTGATAGATTGGACTTTTGTGAACGCAGCGATACCAAAGGTGTATATTTATTTTATTATTTAGATATATTTATTAGAAATACGGCAAGAGGTTTTTATTTTTTAACTTTTATTACATTTCTTTTAATAATCAGTAAAACTTTATTGATCTTATTTTTCCTTTTTTTTAATTCCCCAGAGGGGACAAGAACTTGCGATGCTTTGATCGCTCCTGCAGTATGATGTAATGCCATAGCATTACATCACACTGCAATTAGGCAGGCAGTCTATTAAGCTACTCTACAGGCTTGGCTTGATAGGCAGTCTGCTATGACAGCCCTGGGGGCTTTCAGAAGGCCCCCAGCTGCCATGACACCCGCACGGCTCCCTACAATGCTCGGGGAATTTAAAGGCCACTGTCAGA
Source organism: Eleutherodactylus coqui (assembly GCF_035609145.1). Classification (NCBI taxonomy): domain Eukaryota; kingdom Metazoa; phylum Chordata; class Amphibia; order Anura; family Eleutherodactylidae; genus Eleutherodactylus; species Eleutherodactylus coqui. The sequence continues at coordinate 190,827,036 of NC_089839.1, forward strand.
ATTGACAGTGGTATTTAAAGAGTTAACAGCTCCGATGAGCCGTGCGGCTTATCAGAGCTGTTGTTGCAAAGTGTCGGCTGCAAGAAACAGCCGTCAGCCTCGATGTATGGAGGGAGATCGCCGCTCAATCTCTCCTCATACACGTCCTGCAGCTGCAGGTCTTCAAAAGTCGTATCGCCAGTCGTTAAGGGGATAGGCATATTCATTTTTAAATTCTGAGCATGCTCAGAGTGCAGAACACTTGCTCTGGTTCCTCAACACTGCCAATATCTCTTGAGCACTCTCTCTAGCTGTTCATTATTGCTGGAGCACACCCCATGGAGCATACTCGGAGTATGTTAGGTGTTCTCCATCGAAAAGCAGATGGTGGTGCCCAGTGCAAAAGCTCCTATGCAAATTATCCTGGATGGACAAAAATTGATGCAGACACTGCAAGGATATGCTTGTCAAGTACGCATAAAGCCAGTACCAGGGATGTCAACCTTGGAGAGCCCATGATAGGGTGTCAAGCAGTGGGTGGTGACAAAATGGGAGTGGTCTTTTCTAATGGGTGTGGCTTACATAAAACAGCATGTCTAAATATATTCAGAGCCCCTACATTACAGGGTCACTAAGGCGAAAACACAGTGTATTCCAGTCACTTCCCTGCAGTGCAGCCCCCTGATCCTAAATCAATCACATGATGCATCAGCACGGCATTACCTGAGGCTGTACCATTTCTGCCTGCTGGGTGGACAGTTTAATTATGATTACCTTCTATACTCTACTAAATAAGCTACAGACCATAAGTATACAGTCAGGAGGATGAGCTGAGATCTCCTCTATTATATCTGTGTGGTCATCATCAGTAGCTGTGATAGGAATGCCTGCGTCCACTCAACACAGTGGTAGATCCATGAACCAGCATCACACAGACCGAGAAACTGACTAGAAACTGAACACATAACCCCAAGCAGATCTGAGGTGGTCTGAACTGAGATCACATGACCACCTGAGGAAAAAGAGGCTGGAAGTTTCAGTCAGAAAGAAACAACTAAGGACCCTCTCATTTGTCATTCAGTTTCTGCATGCAGAAGACTGAGCGACGCATCGTTCAGTGAAAAGGAATCCAGGAGCGAGGAGGGGAACTAAATAGGCCATTATTTACTATAATGCTTAAATACAGCCAGCTGTCTTCTTTTCCGAGCGCCAGACGCAGGTAAACGCCAACCCCTCCCTTTTTTTAGCTCCCATAGGAGTCTATGGGAGTTACAGCATTTTTCGTCAAAAGACAGATCAATAGCTATCTGGATGCAGTCGCCAGTTTCACGTATTGACAGTGGGATTTTTTTCACGCGCCCGAAAATCGCCTATGTGAATAAATGCATTGTAATTCAATAGCCACGTAAAAACACTCTTGTGAATAAGACCGTACAGGCACATCACATACAGTAGGTCTGCATAAGAGCCGTATGCACAAACCGTAAGTTATAAGTGGGGGTGCAGAGGAACCTTTGCGAAGCTGCATGTTCATTTTCCACCTTCTTGAGGCTGTTAACATTCACTTGAAGTACAACAAATGCAATTAAGAGATGGTTTAGAATAAGAATATGCTCATAATGTCTGCAAGATGGAAAGCAAGAAGAAGAAAAGCTGAGTGTGATCTTGCAGTGAAGTAGTGGCGTTCTCCCTCCTCGCTCCCCTGACTCATCAGGCTGCCTTTGTTTCTCAGTCAATGAGATGGATTTTGGCAGACTGTAATTACCTCTGAGGGTCCTGATCAAAGGGTCTCCACTAGACCTACTAAATGTGTTCCCAGAAGGGCAAAGTGGTGCCAAGTCTGTCACTTGCCCAATGATAAGCAGGAGACATAAGTCAGCCAGGAGACATATTAAAAGGTGCTGCTTATATCGGTATAATGTAATACAGGATGTGAACATAAACCATTTATGGAAGACAGGACTGGTTCAAGACCTATAAGGGTCCCTGGGCAAAACATTTCAAGGGGGCCCCCCTTCTTGGAAGAAAATAATGCTACTAGCTCAAGAACACCACTCTAAGGCCGGCTCCACAGTGGTAAAATCCTGCGTGACTCTTGCGGCTGCACCAGTCACCTGACTTCCGCTGTGGGTGCTGTGGCACTTTTTACCAGGGAGAAGAGAGATTTGGGTTAAAGGTATTTTCGAGGTCTTGGACTGGTGGGGGTCAGCCGTTTCAAAAGGATGTGGCACTCAGGCAATGCACAGCCCTGTCCCTTTTGTAGCAGCTGTGCTTAGTATAGCAGCCCAATCCATTCACTGGAATAGGACTGAGCTGCACATAGGCCACATGATGAATAAACAATGTGTCACTGGCCAGAGAAGAGGCCTCTTCAGAAAGCGTATCGGCAGGGTTCCTGGTTGACAGATTGCCACTGGGTGGATATTGATGAGCTATCATGAGGTTAGGTCATCAGTATGTGAGTCTGACAATACCTCTTCAAAAGTCATGACTCTTTCTCCAAAAAAGGAGCACTTTAAAAGTGGGCAGCTGTTCTGCATCAGAATCAATATTCTCAAGAATGCAGCCAATTCAATAATGAATCAATACTAATGAACGCTGCTGCCAGAGGCACGCTTCATTTCAGCACCCGAGGGGGTTTATATAAAATGTATTCAAAAGGGATCTGTTCAACAGGTGTAGCTATAGGGGGCGCCGATGTCTGAGGATGCTAAAAGGCCCTTCTGCCACAGAAGAAGACCCCAGTATTATAAATGGCAGATGGTAGGTGGGGGTTTTGTTTCACATTTTGTATTGGGGCCCACAAGCTTTAAATTACTTCCCTAATCCTATAGTAAGTCCAGCTTTAAAAAGTTTATGTCCCCATATGCCAGATATCACCGATGCGGATCATTTAAAAGGGGTGTACCAAAATCATCCCTATCACTATTCATATCACTGCTGAGCCCCCCCACCAATCCTGAGAATGGGGGTCCTGTGTCCCCGTCTCTTTCGGGCTTGCTGCATCCGAGGTTGAGACCTGAATGGAGTGTAGGGGCTGTACCACTCCATTCATCTTCAATGGGATGCAAGAGATAGCCAAGCGCTTGCACTCAGCTATTTCCATCAGCCACATTGAAATGCATAGAGCAGCATCATACATGTATGACTGCTGCTCCATCCAATTTCCACAGCACTGCAGTGAGCCCACAGTGAAGAGGAGAGGGGGACACAGAACCCCAATTCTTGGGATCGCTGGTGGCGATCCCCACCAATCAGACTTTTGTCACCTATCCTATGGATCGGTAATAAAAGCTAATTTTGGTACAACCCCTTTAACAATGCACTACAGCTTCTCGTGTGTATAATTTAGCAAATACAATCCGTAGACAACATCAAATATAAAGCTACAAACACTACAAAGCAATAATAAAGCATAATATATATAATGTTTATAAATATGCTGCAGGCAAGGAAATATTGTATATGGATCCTAAGCAAAAAAAGCACAACAACTCCCCAAAATAGTAACATAAAAGTATCAACCTGCATCTATACAAAGTGCTACATAGTATAAAAGTACAAATCAGAATGAAACCTTCCTTCTACACTTATTTCCTTTCTATTTTAAGGCAAGCTAGTGATGATAGGCCGGCACCAGCATCCTAGCATGGAGTATAAAAAGACACTTACCTTACAATTAGACCCCACAAGGCAAAGAAAACACTGGTAGATCGCAGATCATTGCAGAAAACCCGATGGTAACAAACACGTTCCTATAAATACTACACAGTGGAAGTGGGATTGTGGAGCAGCTCCGTCTCCTTCCGTTACCAGGCAATCTCAAGGAAATGACATCCGTGTTTTTTCGGCTGATTACAGGTTTGGAAACAAAAGCTTTTTAAATCTTAGTCAACCGAATTCTGGCTTTTCAGTCTTTCTGAATCCTCATTAGATGATGTATGAAAAGACGCTCCATGGTTGTCTCCATTCATATAGTTCTTAAAGGGGCGCTCCATCATCAGCCAGCGTAGGTCATTACGTTTAGAACAACAAGGTATGCAATCTTGTAATATACTTTGTTGTCACTCAATAGTAACGTTTATCCTTTACTTCTAGAGGATAAACGATTATCCTGGTCATGTGATGCTCATACAGGCACATGGCTCATTATGCTAGCGATACAGAAAATCCGCGGAATAAAAACATACCAAATAGTGCAGATTTTAATGCGGAGTCGCACCAAAATCAGCTAAGTGTAAATGAATCTTTGATATGTTTTTGGACTATAGGAGTAAACCCACAAGAACATCCTGTTGTTGCCCTTGAACTCCGGACCCAAATGCTGCAGATGTAACAGTACTGACCACTAAGCTACCATACTGCCCATGTTACTGAATAGTCCAAGAGTCTTCCAAAATAGGGAGCTCTTCCACACTCCCAGCAGTACAAGCAAATAGTCATATCTTTATTTTATTCCCTCTGACTTCAATGCATGCTGCATAAATATGTATGCAGTGAGATCCCCGCTGTGGTGGCTGAAGAGCGCCAGTATTTTGTTGAATTCAATTGTTGAGTTAAGAGAGACGCTTTGCCGCAAGGACTGCATATGGGAGTTCATTCTGCTGCCACTCTTTACAGGGGTGGACTCTTAACTAGAGATGAGCGAGCACCAAAATGCTCGGGTGCTCGTTACTCGGGACGAAATTATCGCGATGCTCGAGGGTTCGTTTCGAGTAACGAACCCCATTGAAGTCAATGGGCGACCCGAGCATTTTTGTATATCGCCGATGCTCGCTAAGGTTTTCATTTGTGAAAATCTGGGCAATTCAAGAAAGTGATGGGAACGACACAGCAACGGATAGGGCAGGCGAGGGGCTACATGTTGGGCTGCATCTCAAGTTCCCAGGTCCCACTATTAAGCCACAATAGCGGCAAGAGTGGCCCCCCCTCCCAACAACTTTTACTTCTGAAAAGCCCTCATTAGCAATGCATACCGTAGCTAAGCACCACACTACCTCCAACAAAGCACAATCACTGCCTGCATGACACTCCGCTGCCACTTCTCCTGGGTTACATGCTGCCCAACCCCCCCGCACGACCCAGTGTCCACAGCGCACACCAAAGTGTCCCTGCGCAGCCTTCAGCTGCACTCATGCCACACCACCCTCATGTCTATTTATAAGTGCGTCTGCCATGAGGAGGAACCGCAGGCACACACTGCAGAGGGTTGGCACGGCTAGGCAGCGACCCTTTTTAAAAAGGGCGGGGCGATAGCCCACAATGCTGTACAAAAGCAATGAGAAATCCAATCCTGTGCCACCTCCATCAGGAGCTGCACACGTGGGCATAGCAATGGGGAACCTATGTGCCACACACTATTCATTCTGTCAAGGTGTCTGCATGCCCCAGTCAGACCGCGGTTTTTTATAAATAGTCACAGGCAGGTACAACTCCGCAATGGGAATTCCGTGTGCACCCACAGCATGGGTGGCTCCCTGGAACCCACCGGCTGTACATAAATGTATCCCATTGCAGTGCCCATCACAGCTGAGGTAACGTCCGATTAAATGCAGGTGGGCTTCGGCCCACACTGCATGCCCCAGTCAGACTGGGGTTCTTTAGAAGTAGACACATGCAGTTACAACTCCCTGTGGACCCACAGCATGGGTGGCTCCCTGGAACCCACCAGCGGTACATAAATATATCCCATTGCATTGCCCAACACAGCTGATGTAACATCAGCTTTAATGCAGGTGGGCAAAAAATTAATTGGATTACACTGTAGGCGAGGGCCCCAAAAAATTGGTGTACCAACAGTACTAATGTACGTCAGAAAAATTGCCCATGCCCAACCAAGAGGGCAGGTGAAACCCATTAATCGCTTTGGTTAATGTGGCTTAATTTGTAACTAGGCCTGGAGGCAGCCCAGTTAAAATAAAAATTGGTTCAGGTGAAAGTTTCAACGCTTTAATGAGCATTGAAACGTATAAAAATTGTTTACAAAAATTATATGACTGAGCCTTGTGGCCCCAAGAAAAATTGCCCGTTCGGCGTGATTACGTCAGGTTTCAGGAGGAGGAGCAGGAGGAGGAGGATGAATATTATACACAGATTGATGAAGCTAAAAGGTCCACGTTTTTGATGGTGATAGAGAACAATGCTTCCATCCGCGGGTGCAGCCTAGGTATTGCTTAGGTATCGCTGCTGTCCGCTGGTGGAGAAGAGAAGTCTGGGGAAATCCAGACTTTGTTCATCTTGATGAGTGTAAGCCTGTCGGCACTGTCGGTTGACAGGCGGGTACGCTTATCTGTGATGATTCCCCAAGCCGCACTAAACACCCTCTCTGACAAGACGCTAGCCGCAGGACAAGCAAGCACCTCCAGGGCATACAGCGCGAGTTCAGGCCACGTGTCCAGCTTCGACACCCAGTAGTTGTAGGGGGCAGAGGCGTCACGGAGGACAGTCGTGCGATCGGCTACGTACTCCCTCACCATCCTTTTACAGTGCTCCCGCCGACTCAGCCTTGACTGGGGAGCGGTGACACAGTCTTGCTGGGGAGCCAGAAAGCTGTCAAAGGCCTTAGAGAGTGTTCCCCTGTCTGTGCTGTACATGCTGCCTGATCTCTGCGCCTCCCCTGCTACCTGGCCCTCGGAACTGCGCCTTTGGCCACTAGCGCTGTCGGATGGGAATTTTACCATCAGTTTGTCTGCCAGGGTCCTGTGGTATAGCATCACTCTCGAACCCCTTTCCTCTTCGGGTATGAGAGTGGAAAGGTTCTCCTTATACCGTGGGTCGAGCAGTGTGTACACCCAGTAATCCGTAGTGGCCAGAATGCGAGTAACGCGAGGGTCACGAGAAAGGCATCCTAACATGAAGTCAGCCATGTGTGCCAGGGTACCTGTACGCAACACATGGCTGTCCTCACTAGGAAGATCACTTTCAGGATCCTCCTCCTCCTCAGGCCATACACGCTGAAAGGATGACAGGCAAGCAGCATGGGTACCCTCAGCAGTGGGCCAAGCTGTCTCTTCCCCCTCCTCCTCATCCTGCTCATGCTCCTCCTCCTCAACGCGCTGAGATATAGACAGGAGGGTGCTCTCACTATCCAGCGACATACTGTCTTCTCCCGCCTCTGTTTCCGAGCGCAAAGCGTCTGCCTTTATGCTTTGCAGGGAACTTCTCAAGAGGCATAGCAGAGGAATGGTGACGCTAATGATTGCAGCATCGCCGCTCACCATCTGGGTAGACTCCTCAAAGTTTCCAAGGACCTGGCAGATGTCTGCCAACCAGGCCCACTCTTCTGTAAAGAATTGAGGAGGCTGACTCCCACTACGCCGCCCATGTTGGAGTTGGTATTCCACTATAGCTCTACGCTGCTCATAGAGCCTGGCCAACATGTGGAGCGTAGAGTTCCACCGTGTGGGCACGTCGCACAGCAGTCGGTGCAGTGGCAGATGAAACCGATGTTGCAGGGTGCGCAGGGTGGCAGTGTCCGTGTGGGATTTCCGGAAATGTGCGCAGAGCCGGCGTACCTTTCCGAGCAGGTCTGACAAGCGTGGGTAGCTTTTCAGAAAGCGCTGAACCACCAAATTAAAGACGTGGACCAGGCATGGCACGTGCGTGAGGCTGCCGAGCTGCAGAGCCGCCACCAGGTTACGGCCGTTGTCACACACGACCATGCCCGGTTGGAGGCTCAGCGGCGCAAGCCAGCGGTCAGTCTGCTCTGTCAGACCCTGCAGCAGTTCGTAGTTTCAGCACGGCCTGCTGACGCTTGCCCACCGCTGTGCTGCCACGCCGCGCGACACAGACTGCTGCCGACGTGCTGCTGCTGACACATCTTGATTGTGAGACAGAGGTTGCGGAGGAGGAGGAGGGTGGTTGAGTGGAGGAAGCATACACAGCCGCAGATACCACCACCGAGCTGGGGCCCGCAATTCTGGGGGTGGGTAGGACGTGAGCGGTCCCAGGCTCTGACTCTGTCCCAGCCTCCACTAAATTCACCCAATGTGCCGTCAGGGAGATATAGTGGCCCTGCCCGCCTGTGCTTGTCCACGTGTCTGTTGTTAAGTGGACCTTGGCAGTAACCGCGTTGGTGAGGGCGCGTACAATGTTGCGGGAGACGTGGTCGTGCAGGGCTGGGACGGCACATCGGGAAAAGTAGTGGCGACTGGGAACTGAGTAGCGCGGGGCCGCCGCCGCCATCATACCTTTGAAAGCCTCCGTTTCCACAACCCTATACGGCAGCATCTCCAGGCTGATAAATTTGGCTATGTGCACGTTTAACGCTTGAGCGTGCGGGTGCGTGGTGGCGTAGTTGCGCTTGCGCTCCAACACTTGCGCTAGCGACCGCTGGACGGTGCGCTGACAGACATTGGTGGATGGGGCCGAGGACAGCGGAGGTGAGGGTGTGGGTGCAGGCCAGGAGACGGTAGTGCCTGTGTCCTGAGAGGGGGGTTGGATCTCAGTGGCAGGTTGGGGCACAGGGGGAGAGGCAGCGGTGCAAACCGGAGGCGGTGAACGGCCTTCGTCCCACCTTGTGGGGTGCTTGGCCATCATATGTCTGCGCATGCTGGTGGTGGTGAGGCTGGTGGTGGTGGCTCCCCGGCTGATCTTGGCGCGACACAGGTTGCACACCACTGTTCGTCGGTCGTCTGCACTCTCAGTGAAAAACTGCCAGACGTTTGAGCACCTCGGCCTCTGCAGGGTGGCGCGAGGGGGCGCTCTGGGAAACAGTTGGTGGATTATTCGGTCTGGCCCTGCCTCTACCCCTGGCCACCGCACTGCCTCTTCCAACCTGCCCTGCTGCTGTACTTGCCTCCCCCTCTGAAGACCTGTCCTCAGTAGGCGTAGCAAACCAGGTGGGGTCAGTCACCTCATCGTCCTGCTGCTCTTCCTCCGAATCCTCTGTGCGCTCCTCCCTCGGACTTACTGCCCTTACTACTACCTCACTGATAGACAACTGTGTCTCATCGTCATCGTCCTCCTCACCCACTGAAAGGTCTTGAGACAGTTGCCGGAAGTCCCCAGCCTCATCCCCCGGACCCCGGGAACTTTCCAAAGGTTGGGCATCGGTCACGACAAACTCCTCCAGTGGGAGAGGATTCGGAACCCTTGCTGCCCATTCTGGGCAGGGGCCCGGGAACAGTTCCTGGGAGTCTGCCTGCTGCTCAGAATGTGTCATTGTAATGGAGTGAGGAGGCTGGGAGGAAGGAGGAGCAGCAGCCAGAGGATTCAGAGTTGCAGCAGTGGACGGCGCAGAACTCTGGGTGTTCGATAGATTGCTGGATGCACTTTCTGCCATCCACGACAGGACCTGCTCACACTGCTCATTTTCTAATAAAGGTCTACCGCGTGGACCCATTAATTGTGAGATGAATGTGGGGACGCCAGAAACGTGCCTCTCTCCTAATCCCGCAGCAGTTGGCTGCGATACACCTGGATCAGGAGCTCGGCCTGTGCCCACACCCTGACTTGGGCCTCCGCGTCCTCGCCCGCGTCCACGTCCTCTAGGCCTACCCCTCAGCATGGTGTATTACCAGTAGTGCAGAAACAGAACGCTGTAATTAAATGTGCCGCTTATTGACCTGTGGTTGGAGGCTGACTTCGCTTACGGAACGTACAGCAGAGCCAGGAAAGAATTTTGCGCAAGGCTGCTGTAACACTTAGCTGGCTGCGTATGAATTAGGACAACTACCCCCAGCACAGACCCAGTACACTGAGGACAGTCACAGGCAGCCCAAATAGATTTTTTTCCCCAAATGTTTTTGCTAAGGCCCACTGCCTATATACACTGTATATGTCTTCTCTCTCTGCGTCAGCACTACTGGCCCTGGAGTATGTAAAATAACTGCAGACTGTTGCACTGTGGACTGGAATACAGCGGTGATGTAACAGCCAACACAGAGCCAGGAAAGAATTTTGCGCAAGCCTGCTGTAACACTTAGCTGGCTGCATATGAATTAGGACAACTACCCCCAGCACAGACCCAGAACACTGAGGACAGTCACAGGCAGCCCAAATAGATTTTTTTTCCCAAATGTTTTTGGAAAGGCCCATTGCCTATATTCAATAAATATGTCTTCTGTCCCTGCCTCACCACCACTACTGGCCCTGGACTATGTATAATTACTGCAGGGCGCAATGCTCTGCACGGCCGATATACAAAAAAAAAAAAAGTGCAACACTGCAAAAAGCAGCCTCCATACTACTGCACACGGTTAGATGTGGCCCTAAGAAGGACCGTTGGGGTTCTTGAAGCCTAAAATAACTCCTAACGCTCTCCCTATAGCAGCTCCGGCACCAACAGCACTTTCCCTCCTCTATGTCAGAATGCATCTGTGGCGAGCCACGGGAGGGGCCGATTTATATACTCGGGTGACACCTGATCTCGCCAGCCACTCACTGCAGGGGGGTGGTATAGGGCTTGAACGTCGCAGGGGGAAGTTGTAATGACTTCCCTGTCTTTCTATTGGCCAGAAAAGCGCGCTAACGTCTCAGAGATGAAAGTGAAAGTAACTCGAACATCGCGTGGTACTCGTCTCGAGTAACGAGCATCTCGAACACGCTAATACTCGAACGAGTATCAAGCTCGGACGAGTACGTTCGCTCATCTCTACTCTTAAAGGCTACTTTCATACCTGCGTTAGGTTTTTCGTCTCTCTGCTCCTTATTTTGCGCACGGGAGCACATAGCAAGTATACAATAACATGCGTATTTTCTGCATGCTGACAATTGCCATACACTATCTTGGCATGTATGAATGCCAAGATACAGCAGTGCATGCCACAATCTTTTTTGCATGCGCATTTAGCCAGCTGTGTGTGACAGGTAGAATTGAAAGTCAATGTTGATATTGGCACTGTGTATTACGCGCGTAGATGGTAACATATCCTTGTGTGAGAGAGCCCTTACGCTGGTGTGAAAGCAGCATAAGGAAAGTAACTGTGTTTGCAATATTGTTTATTATGTGTTGCTCTTTTAATATTAGTATTTATGCTGGGGGGGGGGCACTCTACTATTACTATTGTTTACTGCATGTTGCTCTTTTTGCAGTATTGTTTACTTTGAGGGAGCACTGTGCTATCAGTATTGTTTAATACATGTTGCTTTTTTTGCTGTATTATTTACACAGTGCTGGCAATATTGTTAATAGAGAGCATTAAAGGGGTTGTCCCGCGGCAGCACGTGGGGTTATACACTTCTGTATGGCCATAATAATGCACTTTGTAATGTACATTGTGCATTAATTATGAGCCATACAGAAGTTATAAAAAGTTTTATACTTACCTGCTCCGTTGCTGGCGTCCTCGTTCCCATGGAGCCGACTAATTTTCGCCCTCCGATGGCCAAATTAGCCGCGCTTGCGCAGTCCGGGTCTTCTGCAGTCTTCTATGGGGCCGCTCGTGTAGAATGCCGGCTCCGTGTAGCTCCGCCCCGTCACGTGCCGATTCCAGCCAATCAGGAGGCTGGAATCGGCAATGGACCGCACAGAAGCCCTGCGGTCCACGGAGACAGAGGATCCCGGCGGCCATCTTCAGCAGGTAAGTATGAAGACGCCGGACCGCCGGGATTCAGGTAAGCGCTGTGCGGGTTGTTTTTTTAACCCCTGCATCGGGGTTGTCTCGCGCCGAATGGGGGGGGGGGGGTTAAAAAAAAAAAAACCCGTTTCGGCGCGGGACAACCCCTTTAAGCTTGCAGTATTGTTCACTAGGGACACTTGCTGGCAGTATTGTTTATGTGGAGCACTATGAAAACCACTCAGCTTGCAGCATTGTGTATTGAGCATTAGACTTCCTGCAGTATTATTTATCCGGCGCTCACTCTGCTAACAGTATTGTTTATGGGGACCTCTCTGTTAGCAGTGTTTTTAATTGGGGAGTACTTACATAAAACTATCTGGAGGGGGACACAGACACTCCTATCACAGTTACTAAAGATCACACAGCTCCTGTCACACAGTTATAATAGAGGAGATCATAGCCCATCCTTCTGACTGTATACTTATGATCTGTTTTTGGTTGACTATAGAAGGTAATGATAATTAAACTGTCCTCTCAGCAGACAGAAATGGTATAGCCTCTAGCTAATGCTATGCTGATGCATCATGGGATTGAATGAAAGTGAAAGCCAATTTTCATTATTAAGATGGTGCCTGATAAACATCAGACAGGGGGCTACACTGCAGGGAAGTGGTTGCAATATATAAAAGAAACCTCCAGAGCGTGACAGGCAATCAGGTGGGAATGGGGGCCAGATATGAAAAAATATTATTTTTGCCGGAGTGGCCCTTTAAAATTGATTTTTTTTAAAGTAGGCAAACAAGATTATAAATCCGAAGCCAAATTCCTCACAATCTGACGCTTTCCAAGAAAGTACCGGGGGTTTAATATAGAGACAGATCCGCTTTAGGACTGCTGTATGATCTATTTTAATGTAGATGGAGATTTTATAAGCCGCCTCATTAAAATAAAATGTTAATTGAGCGTGAACGATTTTTCGCTATAATTTCCATTTAAATAGCAGCGGAAGAAACTTCTTTGTTGTACGCAGGAAAAATAACCCAGATAGAATTGCTTAAGATTTCCTGTCATAGAATGTTATAAATGAAGCCTAATAATCGTATTGGCAGACGCAGGCAGTAACGAATACGCTGCTAAAACAATACAGCGAGATTACTGCCGTCTCTCGCTCGTCTTGATGACTTCGGAACGCGGTTTGGTGATGTTTGAATAGAATCCTCTGTTAACACTTGGCATAGTGTGGAGGAGAGGAGGCGAGCGGCGAGGTTTCACATGTGCTGGACGGTTGCTGGGATGCTTTTAAATATATACAAATCAGACGGAAGGAATCTAAATGGAAGCGAGCGCAGTCCTGCTTATAACGCAGCCCGCCTGCGTAAAAACTGATGCAGTGGTCCCCAGTAGCGGATTACACGTCTGGAGACTCGTCGGACTGTAAAATGCCGTCCATGGAAGTATAGCGTAACTTGTTCGGGTCCCAATATCCGGAAATCCTAATCAGCTTATTTTCAGGGGGCTTTTCTAGGAAAAGGGGATTTTCAACCCATTTGTATTCAAATACGTTGTTTCCCAGGATTCTTTTCTGTGGGTCAATGAGTATAAGGCTGGTCTGTAAGCGCATAATATGCTGCAAAATAGAACACGCTACATTCTTTTTTACACGTGTAATATACGCGCAAAATATCTGCAAGTGTGAGTGGATCAAGGAAAATCAATGTACTTTCATTGACGCCATTCACTGCGTAATATGCGTGTGTTAGATGCAATTTAAGTATGTTCGTGTGAGCCCGGCCTTAGACGTGCCGCTGTGTATCCAATCAGAAGCAATGCGGCTTATCTCTATGACTGACCGTACACTCCATTCTATCCTAATAAGCAGGTAGAAGATGATCTATTAAGTGTTCTGCAGGACTGGAAACGCACGGACGGCCACTTGATAAATTGTCTCATTTGATTTACCAGAATGACGGTCAGAGAGATCTCTGTAATTACAGTCATCTATATTAATTCCCACTATGACGGTAGCTCTTCACTATTTAACCTCTCTGCCATTATGATCATATATAATTAACCCCTTCCCCCCGCAGCCAGCCTTGGCTTTACTGACCAAGCCCCATTTTTCATATCTGACGTGTCAGTTTAAGTGGTAGTAACTTTGGAGTACTTTTACTTATATAAGTGATTCTGAGAGTGATTTTGCATGACAGGTGGTCGATACAATCTGAGTTTATTTCTAAAAAACAAATCCTAAATTTACAGAAAATTTTAAAAAACTTCCCATTTTCAAACTTTTGAATTCTTCTGCTTAAAAGATTACATTCACATAGACGAGCTATATCGGGTTGAGAAACGCAGCCGCATATCGCACTTGCCAACGTGCAGTTTTCACAATGTTGCAAAGCATTTTTTAGAATTAACCCTTTGCAATCCAATTTTGGATTCAGGGTTTCCTAGGGGACTTTCGCTATCTGCCATTATACAATGGCGCCATCTGCTGGCTAGAGCCAGTACTGTGGTATGTGACATGCTGAAGAGGCCCCCGACAACAGAGCGGCCAGAAATATACAGTAAGAATACCCTGCCGGACGTCTTCCGACATCGGAGCTGTACAGCCTTCAATCAGAATGTCTTCAGACGCCAGACAGTGGATTGGAAAGGGTTAAAAATCGCATCGCTTCTGTGAATCTGCGCATGAAAGGATCACAAGTCTTTCCCATTGACTTCAATGGGAAAAATCACATCACACTCACATACAAGGCATGCGAGGCCATGCGATGTCTCTCAATGGGCAATGCGTTCCGATAGAACACCCAAAGATAGGATATGCAGCGATGGTGCGAGGAAAACATAGCTCATGTTAATGAATCCAAAATAATGAGAGATTACTTTCCTCAAGATGGCGCAAAGTGCCGCACATCTAATGCAAACATGACGGAAATTGAAAGACATTTTGATGACTGATTCATTTTGAAAAATCTGTGACCGTCAAGATCACCAGACCTTATTTCTGTGTGGAGGTTCTTCTGATCGCGGGGTTGTCAGTCAGGGGAAAGCGGAAGGCACTGAATGGGACAGTGTGGCGAGAAGTAGAGCACTTGGCGCTATGAGGAACGCCCTGGAGCACTTACCCGCTAATTGCATGTCTGTAAGTGCTCTAGAGAATGTTTGCAGTAGTTTGGATGACAGAGTCCCTTTAAATAGTACCACTAATAGAGTACCCATGTTATGGTAGGCTTCAGCGGGCACATATATCGGGGGCCTGAGGGCAGACGCAGCTGGCAAAATAAGTATATTCACATTTAGTGGATTTGCTGCGGATTTCCCACAGTGGAAAAATCTGCACCATCAAGGTTTGTTCACACGTGGCGGATTCTGCTGCGGATCCACACCAAAATCCACAGCATATTTTGTGGGGCGGATTGTGATGCAGACCCGCAGCAGATTTCACCCTGTCAATTAAAGGGGTGAAATCGGTTATGGATCTGTGTCAAAATCCACAGCAATGGTGCAGACTTTCATGCAGATTGTGATGTGGAATGAGTTGTGGATTTTGGTGTAGAGAATCCGCACCAAATCTGGCATGTATGATCGCACCCTAATGGGGCAGACTTTAATGTGGATCCGCAGCAGACTTCACTCTTTCCACATGGAAAATCCACGCCATTTACAGTAGCAGTGAAGTGGACGAGATTTTAAAAATCTCATCCACGCACTGTGGAAAAACATCCGCTGAAGAAATTGACCTGCGGAATGGATTTTGCATCCACAAGATATTAATTATAGCAGTGGATTTTCAGTGCAGATTCCACCTCTTCAAAATGGTGAATTCTGCCCCAAAATCTGCATTAAAATCCGTAACAAATGGTGCAGATTTTGACATTCTGAGAAAATTCCGCAGCAAATCCATCCTGTGTAGCTTAATATTGCAGATTCTGACGTATAGTTTAGTGTAGATTTGTGTGAAATCCGATATGCGTGAACGCACTCTTACACAAGGACTTCGATGCGGATCCGCAGCAGACTTCACGCCTTTAACTGAATCTGCTGCAGATGCGTGTCAAAGTCTGCACAAAATGTTGTTTATTTTGACGTGGATTTTAATGCAAATCCACACCAAGATCTACCATGTAGAGACGCACCCCAATGTAAGTGGAATCCTGGGATTATAGGGTCTTTTGTCACATGACTACTGTGAGACGAAAATACCACATGAGGAGAGATCAGTGTTATAAATGGCAAAATGTAGATGGTGGGGCTCTGTTATAGATTTTGCACAGCAGCCCGGAAGCTTTTATGTTAATCCTCCGGACGCCACGTAACATATTTTCTGACTCGGTCCCTTCCGTGGAAAATAGAAGGCAGAGCCCCAAGTACACCGTGCCAATGACTCGTGCCGAGATCCTTACATAACAACGGTTATTTCTCAGACAAGTATGAAATCATCGGGTCTAAAAGGGTCATTGTACATGTGCTTATCATTACAGCTACCAGAAGGGCCGTCACATCTGCCTAAGTAGACATTTGCCATTCAGGAGTATTGGAAAGCTGAATGACAACCCACTCCTGTTTCAATGAAAGGGCATTTTCTCCTTATAATAAAATCACTTTTACAGCATAACTGCACTTCTATAGAACTTTTTTTTACACATCAGAGCAGCATGTTAAAAGTTTTATTCACTGCGGGGTGCGGGTGCTTCATAGTTCCTTGTCGGCTCTTCTCAGCAGCCCCTTCAATTCAGTGATCAGCGGGTGTCTCAGCACCCCGACCGCTACTCCAAACTTTCGACGTGTTGCTCTGACATCTCAAAAGTTTTCTTAAAAGTGCAGTTACTCTTTAATGATATTTCTTGGAAAGCTGGGTTACAACCAACACATCTGCTATTAACTCCCACTCATAGTGTTACCCAGCTTTTCCAGACACCACAATATGAAATCTGCATCATTTTGCACCTATACAACCTCTTATATCAAAGCATAACTAAGATTTACTTTTCAGGACTTGAGGAAAGCTGAGTGACAACCTGAGAGCTGTAATGTCAGGTATATTAGTTGTTACCAGCTTTTCTAAAAATATAATCACCAGCCCAGATGTTAAAAAAAAATCTATTTCTTAGTAATATGTGTTTCTAGGAAAGCTGGGTTACAAGCAACACAGCCACAGTTGCAGCTTTTAAAGATGGCATTATCCAGTTTTCCCAGACCTCCAGAATGACAAATTTGCTTCAATATGAATCAATACAAACCTTTTTCCTATAACTAAGCAGATTTGCTTTTCAGGACTCTACAAAAGCTGAGTGACAACCCACTAAAGTGCTGTAATATAAAACATATTGGTTGTCACCCAGCTTTTCTAGGAACAGACTAAAACAAACCATGGTGACATAGAATTATAAAGTATAAAGAGAGGGCACTTTTGTCAAGCCATTTCTTAGTGGGAAAGCTGGATGTCAATCGATATGGATAACATTATGCTGTCCATACAAGGTGCTATCCAGCTTTCCCAGACTCCAGAATAACACATTTTCATAGTTGTAAACCAATACAGCCCCTTCTCCCATATGCCAGCATAACTAAGCAGACTTGCTTGATTCTAGAAAAGCTGAGTGACAACCCATTAGAGAACTTTAATACCAAACATATTGGTTGCTACCCAGCTTTTCCTGGGAACAGAAAAAAAACAAACCATGGTGATGTTGAATTATACAGCACTGAAAGGAGGTGGAATTTTTTTGGTCAAGCTATTTCTTAGTGGGAAAGCCGGGTGTCAGCATTACACGCTCCATGCAAGGTGCTATCCAGCTTTCCCAGACATCCGAAAAACGAAATTCTCCTAGTTAGGCCGTATACGCAGGGCTGATAGTAAGTTGCCCTTATGAACCAATTCAACTGCTTATCCCATATGCCAGCATAGATAGGCAGTTTTGTCTTTCAGGACTCTAGGAAAGCTGGATAGCAACATATCTGAGCGCTATAATGTTAAACATATCGGCTGTGATCCAGCTTTTCCTAGGAACGGACATAAGTATATTGCGGTTATGTAGAATTAAGAAGTAATTAAGCAAGTTAGCATTTCTTGTTAAATCAACTGTTTCTCAGAAAGCTGGGTGACAACCAACATGAACACCATTTTACTACACATGCGAGGTGCTGTCCAGCTTTCCCAAACAACAGAATGCTATAAACCAGCCCCTTCTCGCATATTCAAGTGTAACAAAGAAGTGTTACTTTTCAGGACTCTAAGAAAGCTGGGTTACAACCAATACGGAGACCATTCTACTACCCACACTAGGTACTGTCCAGCTTTTCCAGAGTCCAGAATGACAAACTTGCCCAGTTATGTATCAGTGCAGCCCCTTCTCCCATATTGAAGCATAACAAAGCAGCATTGCTTTTCAGTACTCTAGGAAAGCTGGGTGGAATATATTAGTTGTCAAGAGCAATTAGCAACAGCTGCATGGAATTCCTTAAAACTCACGCAAAGAGGACAACGCAACAACAAATCAGTATAGACAACCCATTTAAGTAACACTAAAGTATCACTCCTCCCAACCACCAGCATGGAGTCCTGTTCTCTGTACCACAAAGCCTTAGGAATGACTTTTCCATCATGTACGAAAATACGTTACCAGTTGCTAAGCAACCAACCAACAGTAAAAGTGCCCCCCCCCCACCTTACAAATTAGAATTACAGCCGAGAGATCCCATCATGTAAGTCATTTGTAATGCAATGAAAGTCTAAAGAAACTTTTTGGAATCTTTTTCTTTTTACCTGATACACCTCCCTCAGCCCGCACCATGTCCTGAGCATCATCTGGCATGTCCGTGCCCGGTGCGTGTACCACCTCCTCAATGTCGATACAGTCAGATTCCACACAAAGCGACTCCCGTTGCACAGCATGTCCTCAACCCCACACATGAACACCGAAGCCATGGCTGGAGCGCCACTTGCATTCGATAGACCTATCTCCGTCTAGTGCACAGCTTGCTTTGGCTGCAGGCGAGTAAGCGAGCTTTATTCCGTGCAGTGACACATACAGAAAAAAAAAAAAGAACGGAGCGAAAAGAAGCCAGGGTCAATTAAACAAACTCGTCTTTCACTCAGTTTCCTGGGCAGGATCCAACTTCTGCTTGAAGTCCTATTAACAACTGTAACGGCTCGCGAGCCTTACTCTGAGCATCCAGATCTATGCCTTGCAGCTTAGAGCAATGTGCTCAGTAGCATGCGTGATGACGTATCATTGAACAGAATATCTTCTTTTAGAAGGAAAGTGAAATTGTCGGAGCAGAAAATTTTGCCAAAATTTTTCAACCTGCTGAATGATTTTCATTTGGTGCCAAAATGTTTAGATCTCCGAATGATCCCCTATTGTATCAACGGTGCTAAAATGTTTTGATTCTCTAAATGGTGCTCAATTGGTGTCACCTCTCGCCGGCTTTGGAGAGGCATTGACTGAGGTGGTCCATCGGTAGACTCGAGACCGCACACTCGAAAGCGACCTCAGCAGGGTATTATCTGGGTTTAGAGACTGAAGGCAAAGATTAGAGCTTGATCAAGGAAAAGCAATCTGTTCCAAGGATAAAAGTCACGTAATGGTATTAATGAAGAGATCCTTAGCTGAGACGGAGATGAATCACACAGGCTGTAAACACTGGCATAATAACCCACAGGAGGATACTTGAAAAGGAGAGACTGTAGTTATGGTGAGAGTGAGGCTTCGTGCTGCCCCCGAGGACCATGACAGTTCATGCTACTACTTACTGCATTTGCATCTTTGCTTAGGGCTTGATGAAGAGTAGGAAAAAGCATATTTTTAAGGTGTCTCCTGAGATGGATGTTTCCTAAATCTCTTGAAAGAAGTGGTGCAGATGCTATCTATGCTACTAGGGGGGGGGGGGGGGGAGCTAGAATAAAGGAAGTGACACCAATATACATCAGGTCAAATAGGGGACAAAAGAAGAAAGTGTATATTATTAATACCACCACCCAAGTCAGAAGTTCATGATGTCGGCAGCGCAGAGCTCTTACGAGAACTTGTACAAGTCTTCGGTAAGTTTTGTGTATCAGTTCTTTACTGTTTTGAAGACTTTTTCTTGAGTAAAGGGAGATTCATATCATTTTGTACTGTATTTGCTATTACTTTTAAAGTGGCGAGAACAGAGGAGTTGTGGAAATGAAGGGTTTGACGCAAATAGAAGCGAATCCATGGAATCTCCACTAATCAGCGTGCTGCCGTCAGTGTGGACAGCTCTGGAAGCAAATAGCGCTGTCAACATTTCAGTGGTCTGGGTTGGTACAGCAGGCACAGCTCCCACTGAATTCAATACAATACCAACACAGGCCACTGCAATATTGACAGCACTATCTGCTTCCAGAGCTGTCAACACTTACTGCCCACATTGACTTCCAGAGCTGTCCACACAGTGAAGTGCTGATCACCGGAGATGCTGAGCAGCGAAACCACACCAATGAACTACATAGTAACATAGTAACATAGTATGTAAGGCCGAATGAAGACATTGTCCATCTAGTCCAGCCTGTCTATCCTACTGTGTTGATCCAGAGGAAGGCAAAAAACCCCAAGGCCAGAAGCCAATTAGCCCTTTTGGTGGAAAAATTCCTTCCCGACTCCCTAATGGCAATCAGACTGTTCCCTGGATCAACCCCTAATAGTTCCTACCTGCCTGTATACCAGGATTGACACTTAACCTAATATTTATATCCTGTAATATACTTCTTCTCCAGAAAGACATCAAGTCCCCTTTTAAACTCCTCTATGGATTTTGCCATCACCACTTCCTCCGGTAGAAAGTTCCACAGTCTAACTGCTCTTACAGTAAAGAACCCCTTTCTGTGTTGGTGATGAAACCTACTTTCCTCTAATCATAGCTGATGTCCTCTTGTTACCTTTGTGGTCCTGGGTGTAAACAGATCACGGGAGAGATCCATGTGTTGTCCCCTCATGTACTTATACATGGTTATTTGGTCGCCTCTTAACCTTCTTTTTTCTAGAGTAAATAGTCCCAATTTGGATAGCCTCTCTGGGTATTCCAGTCCCTTCATTCCATGTATTAGTTTAGTTGCCCTTCTTTGAACCCCTTCAAGCACTGTAACATCTTTCCTGAGCACCGGTGACCAGAATTGTACGCAGTATTCCACGTGAGGCCTGACAAGTGCCTTATATAATGGAAGGATAATGTTCTCGTCCTTCGCCCCTATACCTCTTTTAATGCACCCCAAGACTTTATTTGCCTTTGCAGCAGCTGACTGGCATTGGTTACTCCAGTTTAGTCTATTATCCACTAATACCCCTAGATCCTTTTCCATATCACTTTTCCCCAGCGGTACCCCATTAAGTGAATATTGGTGACATCCGTTTCTCCTGCCCATGTGCATAGTCTTACATTTTTCAACATTGAACTTCATTTGCCATTTTTCTGCCCAAGCCCCCATCTTATCCAGGTCCGTTTGTAGCCGCACATTGTCCTCTATTGTATTAATTATATTGTATAATTTTGTGTCATCTGCAAATATTGATATTTTGCTGTGCAGCCCCTCTATCAGGTCATTGATAAATATGTTGAACAGAGTGGGGCCTAATACTGAACCCTGTGGCACCCCGCTAGCGACTGTGGTCCAATCAGAGTACGAACCATTTATTACCACCCTCTGCTTTCTTTCGTTGAGCCAATTTTTTACCCACTTACACACGTTTTCGCCCAGTCCGAGCTGCCTCATTTTGTATATTAGCCTATTATGTGGCACGGTGTCAAAGGCTTTAGAGAAGTCCAGATATACAAGATCAATAGATTCTCCCTGGTCCAGCTTAGAGCTTACTTCATCGTAGAAACTGATCAGATTTGTCTGACATGAGCGACCCTTCATGAATCCATGCTGGTGAGGAGTTATTCCCTTAATCTCCTTGAGGTACTCATCGATGGCGTCTCTCAGAATCCCCTCGAAAATTTTTCCCGTTACTGAAGTGAGACTTACTGGCCTGTAGTTACCAGGCTCACTTTTGCTCCCTTTTTTAGTCATCAACAGTAAGGCCGTTCTCAGACTCACCACTTTTGGCTATGATTAGCGCAGCATCGCGAGCACCGTGATTGACTTTAATGGGGCTTTACAGACCAGCGATCCAAAGCTGCATTTTTTTAACGCACACTTAAAGGGGTTAGATCGGTCTCTACTTAAGCGCACACTTAAAGGGGTTTTCCAAAATATTACTTTTATACAGTTTTGGGCTCCCCATCCCCAGAGCTCTATAAAACTAATATACTCACCGCAGCATTTGATAGGTGACGTCATCCGGCCAGCAGGCCTGGTGACGTCCCATAAATCTGTCATGTGGCCTTCTAATGTAGAAGCCCCGAGGCCGATTTACGGGACATCATTGAAGACATCTCTGTCGACCTCTCATTGCCTGCAGCAGTCATGTGGGTAAAGAACTCTCATCACCTCTGCCGCCATTGTAAATAGAAGACCTGAATAAGAAGCAGTGAGCAGTGGGATGTGAGTATTATGGTTTGATTTTTTTTTAACCCTTATGGCCCCCACTACCAACAATATTTTGGGACTCAGAAAACCCCTTTAAGAACAACAGCTAGGAACTTTAGCTTTGAAGTGGTCGACCACAATTATTTTTAAGCTGAGACTTTTGCTGCCATCATTGATCCTCTTGTGCATTGGAGGGTTCTCCCCAAAACGTATGGGGTACCCGACCAATAATAGAGGCCATATTATTACACTCTAAAGATTGAGATGGCTCAGACTGGTTTATCTTGATAATTACGGCATAGAATGACTATACAGTGAAATGTTAGGTCATTATACCCTATAGAGTGTAGTGTCGTTTGCGCCTAGGGCGGATTCTAGTTGTGACAGAATTTCAGGTTTGATAACACATTGTTATATAACCCCGTTTATTGTTTTGCGGTCCTGTTACACATTAGCAGCCCAGCCAGAGACTTTTACACATGTTTAGATGTGTGCCAGAGCTCTGCTCCTAATTTTATGCAGGGAATATAGGGGGTGCAGAAGCATGAGTGGCACACCGGGTTTTGGTGCCCAAGGCCAACTCTGCCATATAGGAAGACACCAGTGTTACAAATGGCATTTTCCATGGCCATGTTTTACATCGGTGCCCAGGAGCTTCATGTTACGCCTCATGGATGACATCTAAAATAAATATATCCATCTTAATTGTTCAGCGCAGATAAGCGGCTCCTCCTTATACCTGTTCTGCCGAGTTTACAGTATTTTCAAAGGCGACTTTTGCTGAAATAGACATTTCTACGCCCATTTAACATCTGTTTGCTGCCAAGTCAAGAATCAGGATGTCACAACCCTACAACCAAACAGCCAAATCATCAACATTGTCTAGGAAATGTCAAGCCAGTGTTTCCTTATACCAGTCCGGGGAGATGAAGGCAGGATATACATTATATAATGTAAGTGCTCTGAGCATCCAAATATGTAATTTCACTTATAAAACCTGTATGTGTTATGGAAGTAAAAATATGTGCCCCTCTTTCCTCCTTAAAATTGTATCATAGGAGGAAGAACCTTATCCAACGACCACCTCTCCTCTGATCGTATAGGAGCCTGACATGATATGGAAATAATACTAAGTGGCTTGAGGTCAAGGACAAGGTAGAATATGAAGTATATACTGCAATATGTCGGTCTCGCATGAGCTCTACTGTACCTCATTATTCCTTATAGATTCAATGTAGAGGCTTACATACATTTTTTGTGTCATGAGAATGCCTGTGAAAATTGTATGGCGGCACACGCAATGCTGTCCTTAGTTTAGATGGCACCCTGTGCAAAATCTTTTTGGCACCCCTTGTCATGAGAAGAAAAATGATATATAATGCACTGGTAGGTATTATGCTTGTACGAGGGGCTGCTGATAAGTCTTTGGCTTTACCCAGAAAGAAACGAGATAGGAAGATGAAACTTTACATTTATTCCACATACTCTCCACTGATGTCAACACACTTCTTACATCGGTATTCCAAGTCCTGTAAGCCTTGCAAAAAGAAGGCATCAGAAATGGTGTGAAATTTGGTACCCTTGAGGTGTTTCTTCAGGTTTGGAAACAGATGAGAGTTGGAGGGAGCTAGATCCGGTGAATAAGGTGGGTGGTCAACCAGCTGGAAGCCTAGCTCCACCAGTTTTGCCGTAGTCGCTTGTGCAGTGTGAGCGGAGGCGTTGTCTTGCAGGAACAAGATTCCTCTAGACAGCTTTCCGCACCTTTTGGCCTTCAGAGCTGCCTTCAATTGGTCCAAAAGTTCAATGTAATACCTTGCATTGAAGGTGGAACCATTTTGAAGGTAGTCCACTAGCAGCACGCCCTCCTTATCCGAGAACACAGACGCCATCACCTTAGTGGCTGATTTTTGCACCCTGAACTTCTTTGGGTGAGGAGAACCCCTGTGCCTTCACCCTTTTGACCGCTCCTTGGTTTCAGGGTCATACAAATAAATCCAGGTCTCATTTGGCATGGCGAACCTAATGGATTTGATTGACACCAGTCTATACCTGCCTGGTGCCGCCTCTACAAGCTAGTCGCTGGTGCCCTGTGTAACTGCATTGGTTACACGTAGCTAAGGCCAGCCATGCAGTTTCTACGGCACTATAGTATGGAGCTGTGTGCTATGTACAGCCTTCTACACCCAAATTTTCCTTGTGCATGACATCTAAGGTAGGGCTCTCCAAGAAGGACAAGTGATGATGTGTTGATAGATAGATAGATAGATAGATAGATAGATAGATAGATAGATAGATAGGAGATAGGCCAGCTGCATACAGCCTGATTTGCATTGCGGAAACCACAGCCTCCAGATTCCACAGCAAATACCTTCCATAGCATGCTGCTCGTGGAGGAAAAAAATCAAAGTACGCTCTATTTTAGTGCGGATTCCGCACGAACAGCTTCCATTAAAGTCAACAGAAGCCTCCTGATCCATAGCCCTTCCGCAATGACATTGCAGAAAGGTCACGGTTACCCGCATCATCACATAGAGACTGTGCAGGAAAAGCAGGGATTATAAAAAAAACTTTATTGCGCATGTCCGACGGCTCGCCATGTGGACCATCCGCAGTACAGAAAAGAAGAAAATACAGGTACACGCGAGCGCCGGCCAGGTACAGGGTCGGATTCCGCTGCGGTCTCCCGCATGCAGAATCCGACCTGGTCATGTGTAGCCAGCCGTAGATAGATAGATGGTGCTTTCATATGGGTCCGAATATTCTGCTACCAAAATTCACAAATTTTGAAGAGGATTTCTGACATTTCTGGATTTTTCTGTATGACGGAACATTCTGCAGTGTCCTGCTGAATAGTCTGTCCCATGTGAAAGCACTTTTAAGCATTACAGTGTGACCCCTAAGTCACTTAAACTTCAGGGATATCAATCTGTCCAGTTATAGAGGAGGTGAATCAGTTTTTTTGTGCAATGAAAGTACCGAAGAGGCGACAGCATGACCCCCCCCCCCCAAAAAAAAAAGAAAATGGAGACAATTCCTCTCCTTCTCCATCCTGACAAATTCTTCTCTAGTTCTGTGTTTTGCTGGTGTCCTTGTCACTACTGATACATGAGGAGTACCTGCAGCCCAGTCAGGTTGTTCAGGTAGTCTTTCTCCTCCTGGATGGCACATCCATACGTGCCGTCACAAGACGTTTTGCTGTGTCTCCAAGCGCAGTCATACAGGACATGGGCTGTTAATTTTAGATTTAGTGTTTTTTTCTCTTTGTTTTCTATTCCATTATTTTTATTGTGATATACTGTTTGAATAATATTGACATTTTGATGCTTTGAAATGTAAATAAACAATCAAAGCTTTCACATTTTGTAGTTCTCTCATCATTCTAGAACTCACTATGTGCTCTCTGGAAATATAGAAGAACTCGTTCAGTTGAGCCTCAATCTTTGCTGTTTTTGGCATTACTCTTTGGTCCTGGACCACACCCTGGCAAAAGTAACGGTACAAATGTCAGCTGCAGCTAGACAGGATATTAAGTCACTTTTACTACTGATCCAGCTCCTTGTTAAGACATAAAAGTTACATAAGCCCATTATACCCAGAGCAGGGGACTCCCACTAGAGCAAGACGGGTGGGAATGGAAACTCCTGAGCCCCCCGTTATTCTGGAACACTGCTGCATTTCAGAAAAGCGCACTTTGAAGTTTGCCTGTTGACTTGGGAATGGAGCTCTCAAGTCAAAGAGGTGGGCAGCATCAACCTCTGCTCGCCCACAACATGTTGACTGACAGTTCTCTCCCTATACACAAGTATGGAGAGGAGCTGTCAGTCAATATGCTGCAAGCGGGGAGAGGTCGATGCTGCCCACCTCTTTGACTTTAGAGCTCTGTTCCTGAGTCAAACAGGCAAACTTCAAAGTATGTTTATTCGGAAATGCAGTAATGTTTCAGAATAACAAACAGGGTCACTGTGCATATTTGTCACCAGGTTTTTGCTGCCTGAACCATAGGCAGCAGGAATCCATTGACAGGTTCCCTTTAAAGAGGACTTGTTAGTGGATAATTTCAGCGAAGCTGGCGGCATGGCTCTGCTACTATGGCCATGCTGACTCTATCCCCAATTTTTTTCATAATCTCCTCCCTTCACCCAGATTGGCTTTTCTTGTATTCGGCTTTCAGTGCTGTCAATGTGTTAAGTGGATGGTCTCCAACGTTCTCTGTCAATCAAGTCTGACATCACACATTGGCAGTGAGCGGTGGGGACCACCCATTTGACACACTGACAGAGACAGGAGCCGAATCTAACAACAGCCTGTCTAAGCCAAAGGAGGTAAGTACAGAAAAAAATGAGAAAACAGTCAGCGTGGCCGGGCAGCCAGTCCTGCTGACTTTATCCCAAGACAGACCTCTTTTAAGGGAAGGTACATCTATGCCACCATTTTTTTAAAAACTGCTGCAATGCATCTAAAATGGAAAAGGAAGCAACTTTCCAAATGGTGTTAATTAAAAATATCCTCTATTTTTTTGTGTCTACATCCCCTTTGCAGATTTATATGTCTCCATGGTTACAGACCAGAAATAAACCCTGTGTAGTCTGATGCTGTAGTCTTATTGCCATTTTCATGTTCCAGACGGATGGAATGAAATCTGACCGCAGGATTAGAGTACACAGATTTTCTTTGTAGTCTGTTACCGTGGAGACATACAGTATGTCTGGTTTGGGGCTGAGTACCTAAAATGATAAGAATTTTTTCACCATTTCCAAAATTGCTTAATTTACCATTTTAAATACATTGGAACAAAAATAGAAAAAAAATGGTTGTAAAGGTGGCCCAGAATGCGATGAAGTAGATTCCTCCATTACGGTTACGGCTTGAGATTGTCAGGTTAACCGTAAACAATTGGGCTTATTTACTATTGAATGTATTTTACCTTCACGCTTCACGGCTGAAAATTCCAATTTCGGGGCCCAGTGGTCCTTTAAGACTGGTAAAAGGGCAAAGCACAGATAAATCACCATTAAATTGGTGAGATTGGGCTATATGCTCTCTGCCAAAACAATAACTACAGCCCGACCTCAGACACTGGGAAAATAATTGCTCCTTCTGCAGCGACAGTAAAATAGTTGATTACTGCCGTAGCCCTGGAGAAGGCAATATATCAAGGAAAACTACTGTGCACCAGAATCAACCGTATGTGCACTGCATTATGGGAAAACGGGGGGCTTCACCATTTTGGTACATTATATACAAATAAATAACATTGGACTTTTATGTTACATTAGATTATGTTGTATTGTCTGATTTATCTGTACACTTGGAGGCTTCTTCAGTTCTT
Source organism: Eleutherodactylus coqui (assembly GCF_035609145.1). Taxonomy (NCBI): domain Eukaryota; kingdom Metazoa; phylum Chordata; class Amphibia; order Anura; family Eleutherodactylidae; genus Eleutherodactylus; species Eleutherodactylus coqui. The sequence continues at coordinate 190,854,340 of NC_089839.1, forward strand.
GTTTATTTCAGTGGAAGGCGACTGTACAGCAGCATATGCAGAAAGGATAGGAACCCATGGGAAGACTCAAAATAGACCCCACTCCCAACTAAGAGCTCCGCCAAATGTACTACGCCTTTATAAAAGTTATTGTCCATCATTCTCCATACAATCAAAATTTGGTGTTACTTAAAAGGATTTTGCAGGCAGCGCCCACTGTCAGAGCTAGGATATAGCAGGTCGGAGTGGAAGACGCTACTATATAGTGGCTGGCGCTCATAATTGTAGGCTGGGGTCTCATTGAAATCAGTGGGAGATGCATCTGCAAATACAAGTGTCAGCCACTACACAGGGGCCGGAGCAGTGGTGTTACCCGGCTCTGGCATATTTCAAAATATACCTGTAATAGGAAGCTATGTTTTTTATGACTTGATGAATGATTTAAAGGGGTATTCTGGTAAGGGTTCATTCCTTTTTTAACGTTTGTCACTGAATTCCATTAAAAAACAGGACGAGATAGTGTCACGCTACTTTGTAATGTAAAATGTCAAAGATCCAGACGGAAACCAAACGGACCTCATTACTGTCAATAGGACTCATTTGGCGCTGTGCAGTTTTGTCATATGACGGCTCTGTTCGGGCACTGGGTGCTGTTTTTCTGCTCCACAACAGGAGCAGGGAAATAGAACCCAAAAGTGCCAATGTGAATGAGCCATAATTTGAAGTTATCCCCTATCCATAGCAGACAACTTGGTGGGGGTCCGAAGATGAACCCCAGCGGTCCTCCTGCTAGTCCCACAGTTTTGGCAGCGGTGGTTACATATGCACACAATGCCATTCTCTTCAATGGGACCACTCGAGACAGCCAAGTTCAAGCTCTCAGGAGTCTGTGGTGGTCACATTGAAGTGAATGGCACGTTGACATGTGAGCACAGCTACTACTGTCAAAATTCATGGAAGCATCGGGGGCAAATTCTCTGGATTGGTGGGGATCCCAGCGGGCAGGCACCAATGATCTGCAAGTTATTGCCTATCCTGTGTATAGGAGATAACTTAAGATTACTGGAATACTCCTTTAGAGGAATTGTCCCACTAAATAAAGTTATCCCCTATCCTCAGTGTAGGGAAAAACTATGTGATCTGTGCGAATCAGACTACTGGAATCCATAGCAAACAAGAGAGCAGGGGTCCGGAAGGTCCCCAAATTAATGGAGAAGTGGTTGAGAATGAGCACCACCACTCCATTCATTTCAATAGGATTGCTGGAAATATCTGAATTTAAGCACTTGGCTGTCTCTGGCAGTCTAATTAAATCAATGGAGCAGTGGTGCACATGCATAACCACCACTCCATTCATTCACGTACTTTTAGTATTCAATTCAATGGCGCTGTATACAGTGAGCTCCCCCTAATGGTGGCTACAGGTAGCCTCTATCACAATGTCACAGCAAGCAGAAGTTCAATGCCAGTGCCCCACCACCATGAGCCTCATAGCACTCAAATACCCTGCCAATACAGCAGCTATGCAACCTACTTTAATGGCTAAGATTAAAATGGGATGAAAGGGAATCTGTCTTTTATGAACTGTGCTAAAAATCAAATTTGGGAGTGGATGTGGCATCAGACTGGTGTGCCTGTACCCACTTTTTCAGGTCAACTACCACTATTAAAATACAGAAAACTGCTCTGAGCAACATTTTTATCTTCTATAGTACGACGGCTGTGATACCATCTGCATCGGAGGCTCCACTTTGAATTTGCTGAGAAAAATAATGTTGCACGGCAATAGAACACGGCAGACCCCATTGTAAGTCAATAAGTCCCTTGGGCGCTGGCAGTAGCTGTTGTACAACCTATCAAGCTGAACAGAAGATACAGCACCAGTGTGAACATAGTTAAAGAATTACCATCGGCAGGGGGCAACAGTGAGCACACATGAAAGCTCCTCCCAGGCTCAATACAATACAACATTTGGCCATCGGTCTGAGTAAAGATATTCAGAATAAACTATATAGACTTCACAAAGCTTACTTTTAACCATGTTCTACCATATGTTTACCATAGATGTTCATCTTTTTTGTGAGTGTAGTTGCCCTTTAAGTTGTCCTTTTAATATCGCTTTTCTATGTAATTATATGGGATACAGGATTAAAAATGCTAGAAATTCAATGTTTCTGTTATTTAGAAACACAGAAGGAAGGACAATTGTTGATTATGTTAGAGAAAACCCATGTAATAGTGATAGATAAAGATGGAAATTCTGACTTTTCTAAAGCAGAGGAACCCAAGACAAGCCTATTTCATGTACAGTGAATGGTATTACCCAATACATTGCAGCTGACGAGGAAAATTACCCCATAAACAATGGCAAGTATTCACCATAAGACACACAATACAAAGGAGGTACTGAACGCTGCATGCAAAACAAGTACAACAAAGGGGTGTATGTGGCTCTAACACAACACAATGAAGACACAGAAGATGTCATAGAATTATTCCAGAGCCTTGGAAAGCAAATAGATAACAGCAGCCCTAATAAATATATAGAAATGTCCTAATGCAATGTTAAATACACCGAATGACCACTTTATTAGAAATACCTATCTAGTAGTGAGTTGGAGCTTATTTGGACTTCATAACCACAACAATTCATTGTGGCTGTCAGGGATTGAACCTAGGACCTTCTACACTCCAGTTGGCAGTGCTCTCCACTGAGCCATCTAGCACATGGACAGCTACCTTGCTGGACCTTAGCCTGGTTCCTGTATCCTCTACCAAGTTCCCTGTCTTGGTTCTGCCCTGCTCTTGATTAGGCAACTATAAAAGCCTGGTCCTGATCCAGTGCGTGATTATTGTGCTCCACAGCCTTAGTCATGTTCCACTGCAAACCAAACTGAGACCTTCTGATACCGACCTCTGGCTTCCTATAGACAACGCTACCCGCCTCCTCCATTGTAGAGCGAACTGAGATCTACGGTTGCTAACTCCTGGTTCTTCCCCGACTGCTCTCTAGACCTGCGGCTCCCACACCTGCATCTCCAACCTACTGCCTGAAACGGCTACAATAGCATCCATTCACAGGTATCAGAGGACCCAGAGTGTGCCAAGAAACCATTACTCCACTTCCACCAGCCTGACAGGAAGGGGGTCATCAATTCATGCTGCGTGTGCTAAATTCTGACCTCCCATCAGCACGGTGCAACAGAAATCTGGATTCATCTGACCAGGAGATGTTTTCCCATTGATCAAATTTCTGCACTTTTTTGCCCCCTGAAGTCTCATCTTTCTGTTTCTTTTAGACCAGAGATGTCAAACTCATTTTCGCTGAGGGCCACATCAGCATTATGGTTGGCTTCAAAAGGCCAATTGTAATTGTAAGACTGTAAAAATGTAACTACTCCTTAAAGAGACTCTGTCACCATCTTTTTGGAGCCCTCACTGAGAGCACCATGATGTAGTGCTTGTCACACTGATTACAGTGATATGCCTGCTGTATGTATCTGTGCGGTAGTTTTATAGAAACTTGCTTTTTTTTTTAGTAGCAGTCCGACACAGAAGTAGTCCTGCATATTCAGGAGCTGTAGGCTAGCCACGCCCACCCTGCCCTTCAGCCAATGATTGGCAGCTCTCTCTTTATGCACAGCAGAAAAGCAGAGAGTATTGGTTGGAGGGTGGGGTGGGTGTAGCTAGCCTGCAGCTGGTAAATATCCACTACTGTAAGTAGTCCTCTATGTATGTGTGTCTACGGCATACATATTGCCGCAAAATTGCCATGGTATCTTAATTCTGTAGGTCAGTGCGATTGCTAGGATACCAAATTTATTTAGTTTTACTTTTGTTTAACTACTTTTAAAATCTTTGTTAGAAAATAAAGTTATTTTCTGCCGTCATCTTCTGGCAGCTATAACTTTTCTATTCTTCAATTGACATAGTTGTTCGACGGCTTGTTTTTTGCGAGGCACCTGTAAATCTATGGGTACCATTTTGGAGTTCGTGTGACTTTCATTACATTTATTCTTGGAGACGGCGTGACCAAAAAATGTGCAATTCTGGGGTTGTTTATTTTTTTTCTGATGACTTCATCGTGTGGGATAAATTATTTGTTACTTTGATAGATCATGCTTGATGCAGTAATACCAAATATGATTTTATTAATTTTTATTATTACTAATATGGGAAATATTTTTTCAAACTTTTACTTCCAACATTTAAAAAAAACTGAATTTTTTAAACTTATTTTTATTTTTACTTGAACTTACGATTGTTTGATCACTCATACAGTATAATGTAATACTATATTCTGACAGGCAGTCTATGAAGACCTGTCACAGGCCTTCATGTTATACACAATAGAACCCATTGCTGTCAGTGGGTTCGTTCACATAAGCCTATTTTTTTGACACAATGTGCGATCACTTGAAAGACTATGTGGTGGCTAGGGTTCTCGAGTATAGGGACGGAGCTATACCCTCTCCTGTGAGTTGCTGAACAGTGGTGCGCAGCACAGTTTAAGGGCTTATTCAGACGTCCGTATATTGGCCAGGTGGGGGTGGAGAGCCGGCGGGAGCTCAGTGCACTGCTCCCGATCCAGCCCGCTTCCCACCCTGCAGAAAGGGACGCCGTATATTGGCCAGGCATGAAAACCCGCCCGATATACGGCCATCTAAATAAGCCCTAAAATCCAGCACGGCATCTGCTCCCTTTGCTGGAGCTACCTTCTATGCCGAGCGTTGGCTGCATCCTCCGGGAAAAGTGGAAAGCCGGTCGATCTGCAACCGGACTTCGCAGGCCATATTAAATGGCAGATTCTGCTCATGGGTTTGGCATATGTGTCTTAGACAACAATGGTGCTGGAACTGGTAGTCCACTGTTACAGCTCATCTATGGAAAGACCCCCATAGACTATAAATGGGTCATCTGGCTTCCATCCAGCTCTCTGGCATTTCCTGAGACGAAATACAGTAGCGGCTGCACTATATCGTCTAGAATTGTATTCCAGAACGGTGCTGGAGGCTGCAAACAGAGACTCCAGCGCTGATGCAACCACTCCTGTAGGACCGAGAGGTTCTTTGTTGGGCATGTATTTGAAATTTTGACCCCTCCCCAACACGCGCTCATTGATTGTGGAGTCCACTGAATGCACATAAATACGTGTGAGGGGTCTTTTTCTACACCAAAGGCCGGGCTCATACGAGCGTAAGATTGCCGTTTATTTCGCTTGCAATACATGGTAATTTGCAGGCAATCAAATACATTGCCTCATGCTGGTTCGCTCAAAATAAGACCGTAGCAATGAGCGTTCTTTTGAAGACCAATAGGGACTGCTCATCACTCACACATATTTGTAACCAATTAAGTGGGAAAGTAAAACCTTCATAAGGTGGGAGCCAATCAGCACTCGGTGGGTGGTGGAGGCTGAATCAGCGCACATCTCCCTGCAAAGTTATTGGCTAGTCTTTAAATCCTTTAGGAACTAAGCATAATAAATTTACGGCACTTGGTCCTAGGCTTTAATCCGAACTGAGGAAAAAAATATGCAGTGGAGCAGTAGCAGGTCGGGTCTTTGGCTGTTAGTCACAGCCAAGTAACTGGAGGACAAGGCAGAAGTGGTTTTTAATGGCTTCTCCTTTACGGGGTGCATAGTGTTCAATGAGCACTATGTAGGGAAGAAAGAAAGCAAAAGTGTTACTTCTGCCATTCGGCCCAGCGATCACATGACCACTGGGTGACCCCTGCCAAGGTAGAGCTGCAGGGCCCTATCAGACCCAGATCAGCTCTGATAGTGACTATTGTCACTATAGGGTGATGTTTTTCCCTGTAACTGGGGCTCCTATGGATGCAATCGGAAACACAATGGCAATGACCCTCTAGAAGTCTTATATGATGTCACATGGAAAATAGATTTTACAAAAAAAGTAAAAAAAATTACAGAAGTAATAAAAAAATTATATATATATATATATATATATATATAAAGACCCACCGCTGACGCCAACCAAATCCGTTGTCATATGCGCCCTGTTATCCACAACTATACAACTTATATATGAAGACATCCAAAACAAAATGAGGAACCCATTCCCATACTTTATTTTAGCGTAAACTTATTAATTTTAAAAATGTACAACTATAAATTTTTAAAAAATCCTTTTGTGTCACGGGAAACCTACTGCACACTGATGAGGGGCAAACACCCCGAAATAGCTGTCTGTGTATGGATTCTGTCTTGACTTTCAATTCCCAATCATTGTTACAAGGCTTGTATAAAGAGTCTAACATTAACTTGCAGGAAAGCTGGCTTCCAATAGGTGGCGCTGCGGAAGTATTGTTCCATCTGCCTTATTGGGGGGAAAAAATATGCGGACAGCACACAGAACAAAAGAGGCTGCACACAGACCCAGGCTGAGATGTTTTCCTGCATTTGCAATATCTTTGCATTTGTAAATGACTCTCTCCAATGACAAACAACCTCACATGAAAGATATGAAAATGTTGCAACCACAGCCGACAACTTAAAGGGGTTGTCCCGCGCCGAAACGGGTTTTTTTTTTTTCAACCCCCCCCGTTCGGCGCGAGACAACCCCGATGCAGGGACGTACAGAAAGCTTACCGGAGCGCTTACCTTAATCCCCGCGCTCCGGTGACTTCTATACTTACCTGTGAAGATGGCCGCCGGAATCCTCTTCCTCCGTGGACCGCAGCTCTTCTGTGCGGTCCATTGCCGATTCCAGCCTCCTGATTGGCTGGAATCGGCACGTGACGGGGCGGAGCTACACGGAGCCTGCATTCTGCACGAGCGGCTCCATTGAAGAGAGCAGAAGACCAGGACTGCGCAAGCGCGGCTAATTTGGCCATCGGAGGGCGAAAATTAGTCGGCACCATGGAGACGAGGACGCCAGCAACGGAGCAGGTAAGTAAAAAACTTTTTATAACTTCTGTATGGCCCATAATTAATGCACAATGTACATTACAAAGTGCATTAATATGGCCATACAGAAGTGTATAGACCCACTTGCTGCCGCGGGACAACCCCTTTAAATAAATAAAAGCATGAAATAAACAAGCAAAAATCCTAGAACTGATTCATGGCACTAGATTACCAGGAATTAGAGCGGTATCATCTGGATTACATACATATGAGATGTTATTTGCATCTCATATACTAACAAAGCAAATCAGTGACAGATGTACAATAATAATCTACAGGCATCAACGAAAATTCAGTGACATGTTACGTGCTGTGATGATGACTGCTTGTTTCTGGCTGCCACTGCTGGAAGCATTTAACAGATTCACTGGTGGCTACAGGGAGCTGCATGATTTAAAGAGAATGTATCACATGTATTCTTTAACCCGATAGGGAGCAAGCACTGTAAATTTATGGCACTTGGTACTGGGCTTTACTCACGGACGATAGTAAAAATATTGCGAAGGGTTAAAGATTCTGCTCCTGCCTTCCCTCTTGCTGGCTACATAGAGCTCAATGAGCATTATATAGTAGTGAATAGAGAAAGTGGAAGTGTCACCTCTGCTATTCGAATCAAGGATCACGTGACTGCAGGGTGTCCCATGCCACAGTAGAGCTGCAGGGCCCTAGCAGACTCAGATCAGCTCTGCCAGTGACTACTGTCACTACAGTGGGCTATTTTTCCCTATAACCAGTGCTCCTGTGGATACTGCTCCTATGTACACCCCAGTAAGGGTGCTTGTCCACAGGCATGATTTCACGAATCACGCCCTCTGATGCTTTCCATAGCACTGCTATGGAAAGCGCCAGCCCCCTGTCCACAAGCGGAGAATCACTACATGCTGAGAATTTCCCTGATTCTCCGCAGTCAGCCTATCTATCAGATAGGGCTGACCAGCGGAGATTTGGCGGCGGTTCCCACAGTGGAGATCCGCCGAGGGATACCACAACACCTGTGGACAGGGGGCCTTACAGTGGAAAAAGACAATGTGAATGACTCCCAGAGGTCCTTTAGGATGTCACGGGGGTCATACCAATTTTCGAGAGGGGAGGGGGCTTGAAATATAATCCCTCTCCCGAAAATAAGCCTTTGCTACACTAGATTAAAAAAAAGCAAAAATACTCACCTAGCTGGTGGCATCTGGGTCCGTTGTGCTGGCCTCCGGCGCTGCGGTAGGCTGCAGTGTAATCCTCCGCGCTGACAGCATTTTCTTCCTGGTGACGGGGCTTTGAATATCCTGCCTCCAGTAGGTGAGTGCTGTGATTGGATTACAAGCACCACTGGCTCAGCCAATCAGAGTGAGAAAAGATATTAAAAAAAATATAGAAAATAAAAACGCAGCGCAGATAATTTTGATAACTGTAGAAAAAAAATGGGGCCGTAAAACCACCACGTGTAACATGTAACACCTGTGCAAGGAGGGGGAGGAGGTGAGCTGTGACTACCACCTATTGTGAATGGTGGATCTTAGGTTATCTATATAGAGGTGTTACTTTCATTGTAATACTGTCTGTAATGATGTAGTCATATTTTGCACAACCTGGTGTGAATTTTGATGATGATTCACAGCCGATTTTACCATTTCAATTAAAGGGATGAAGTCTGCTGTAGATCCATGCCAAAATAGCCACCAATGGTGCCGATTTAGACGTGGCCTGTGACATGGAATTTGACAGGGATTTTCCGCTGCAGACAATCTGCACGAATTCCACTACATGTGAAAGTACCCTTGAGCAGTGACAGGAACTGGAAGCAGGAGATTAAATGTAATGTACATTGTGCATTAATTATGAGCCATACAGAAGTTATAAGAAGTTTTTCACTTACCTGCTCCGTTGCTGGCGTCCTCGTTTCCATGGAGCCGACTAATTTTCGCCGTCTAATGGCCAAATTAGCCGTGCTTGCGCAGTCCGGGTCTTCTTCTTATCTCAAAGGGGCTCCGTGTAGCTCCGTGTAGCTCCGCCCCGTCACGTGCCGATTCCAGCCAATCAGGAGGCTGGAATCGGCAATGGACACAGAAGCCCTGCGGTCCACTGAGGGAGAAGATGCCGGCGGCCATCTTCAGCCGGTAAGTAAGAAGTCACCGGAGCGTGGGGATTCAGGTAAGCGCTGTGCGGATTTTTCTTTAGGTCCTTGCATCGGGGTTGTCTCGCGCCAAACGGGGGGGGGGGGGGGGGGGGGTTGGAAAAAAAAAAACCCGTTTCGGCGCGGGACAACCCCTTTAAGTTGCCATGTAACTCCAGACTGGGTTCTATGTAATCTTAGGGTACTGTGTGCTATAGATCTTTCACCAGTGATTACATCTCCTGGGCTGCTGCTTCTGCACTGCTATTTATGGAGGAAGTTTGCTGCTCATAGTGGTTAAAAGTAGTACTGCAAGTGAAAAATTAACAACATTTTTGAAAGCATAAAAATAGGTTTCATAGCAAATTTCACATTTTAAGTCCAACTCTAAGCAAAGGTCTGGCAGAATCCTTCCCTTGATCCGGTCTATGAACTCGCTTCCTAGTATTTTACCTCCCATCCCTTTCCTGCCCAAGCACTTCCCTGACTACCCTGCCATTAAACAGGTGTCACACTGTTACAGGAAAAGGAAAACGGGAATAGACTTCCTCTACAGGGTTAGAACTGTCTCAGGATCACTCCCAGCATGCCTCAAGGTAAACACAATCGAAAAAAGAAATTTGCATTAGACAACAGCAACAAAGCGAGAGCAATAAGAGATTGATGCATGTAGTACTACAACTCTCAGCATGTGCTGCATTTGGACCACAATGGGAATATTTGTTCTAAAAGATTGATGCTAAATCCCTCTTGTCTGTATCATCCTGGATTTTTATATTTTACTGGCTGATGATAAACTTACTGATATTGAGATAACTGGGACACCAAGTGTCGGTCTTGTGGGAAACTCCACGAATGTGCTACACTACCTACAAAGTTAATTGGACATCTGAGGAAGAATCAAAAGTAGCATTTATTTCCACGTGTTAACACTTAGGCCTCGGTCACACGGGCGTTTTTTCGTGCGATTTGCGAATCGCATGACGGATGCGCATCCGCAAATCAGGTGACCGGGGCCGACGATTCACCGAAAAATCTGCAGCAGAAATGGCCCAGCGCTGCCCGCTATCCTTTGCCACAGCTGTGGCACAGCTATGGCAGAGGAGAACGATGTTCGCCCATTGAATTCAATGGAGCCGGCAATACAGCCGGCTCCATTGAAAGCAATGGGCTGCCGGCGAGCGCGGGATGAATTTTCGGGAAGGGCTTAAAAATATAAGCCCTTCCCTGAAAACCATCCTAAAATGTGTAAAAAAAAAAATAAAAAGTATACTCACCTTTTTCCTGCAGCCGGAGTTCAGCCGCGTCCAGCCGGCAGTTCTCCAGAACTGCTCTGTGTAGTATTCAGCAGGCGGGGATTTAAAATCCCCGTCTGCTGAATGGGCTACCTCTGATTGGTCACAGCCCTCACCAATCAGAGGCAGCTCTCACTCACCCATTCATGTCATTCAATAGCTGAGAGCTGCCTCTAATTGGTCCCTGCGCTCATGAATTCATGAATGGGTGAGTGAGAGCTGCCTCTGATTGGTGAGGGCTGTGACCAATCAGAGGCAGCCCATTCAGCAGGCGGGGATTTTAAATCCCCTCCTGCTGAATACTACACAGCAGTTCAGGAGAACTGCCGGCTGCGGCTGAACTCCGTCTGCAGGGAAAAGGTGAGTATACTGGTTTTTTTTTTTTTACACATTTTAGGATGGTTTTCAGGGAAGGGCTTATATTTTTAAGCCCTTCCCGAAAATTCATCCCGCGCTCGCTGGCAGCCCATTGCTTTCAATGGAGCTGGCTGTATTGCCGGCTCCATTGAATTCAATGGGCGAACATCGTTCCTCTCTGCCACAGCTGTAACAGCTGTGCAGAGGAGAAGGATCTTTAGTATATGTTCTCAATGGGGTCGGCGCTGCTGTCGCCGGCCCCATTGAGCGCATATATAGAACACAACGAATCGCAGAATGCAGATAGGCGCGTTCTGCGAATCGTTGTGTCCTATAATTTATCGCACATCTGCATAAAAAGCGGACATGTGACCGATCCCATTGTGAAGCATTGGGTCTATATCTACGCGGATCACATGCGCAAATCGCGGGAAAAAACACCCGTGTGACCGAGGCCTTAGTGGGGCTCCTTTGGCCCTAATGACATCAGATACTCTCCGTGCCACACTTTCTACTAACGTCTGATACACTTCAGCTGGTATTTCCCTCCATTCATCCTGCAAACATCTGAAAAGTTCTCTCAAAAAAGATGCATTGGCCCATCTACAATGGTGCAAGGAGTGTCGTAATTAGACAGTTGAGCAATGGAAGAATGTTCTATGGAGTGATGAATTGCATTACTTCATATCAGATCGAGGTACCTGGGTGTGGAGGATCCTGGGGAACACCTTTTGCCTGAGTGTGCTGTGCCAACATTTAAGGACAGTTGAGGCTCCATTATGGTCTCGGTCCGTAGGTTGTAGTGACAGGAGCCATGAACATGGAGATGTACCTTCTCATTCTAGACAATAATGTGCTGCCGACAATGTGGCAATATTCTGAGAATGGTCAGCCATACTTCCAACAAGACAATGCGCCTTGTCACACATCAAACTCTATATTACGTTGGTTTGAGGAGATGGATTTCCAGGAATAGACTGACCTGCACCCAACTGAACATATTTGGGATGAACTGAAATGTTGGGTCAGGAAGAATGAATCGAGTCCATCTTCTTTGAGAGAACTTGCCAGGTGTTTGCAGAATAAATGGAGGGAAATACCAGCTGAAGTGTATCAGACGTTAGTAGAAAGAATGCCACGGAGAGTATCTGATGTCATTAGGGCCAAAGGAGCCCCACTAAGTATTAACACATGGAAATAAATACTACTTCTGATTTCTGTTCAGGTGTCCAATTACTTTTGGTAGGATAGTGTATTATCATTTCATAATCCAGAAATCTGATAATCAGGCAGCATTGATGTCAGATTAAAGGAGTTTGACCATATTTGTAAAATTTATTCCTTTGAAGAATGTAGCTGACCTACATATATACTATTTTTGATTCTTCTCAGATGTCCAATTATTTTTGATAGGATAGAGTATATTGATGGCTGTACCATACCTGCCAACCAGTGCCGACCTTAGTGGCACACTAGCAGTGTCATTCCTGCTGAATGTGGGCATCAATAATGGCCTTACACCCGAGGATTGTAACCTACAGGAATCATAAAATTGTGTATCAGTATAGAATTCAATTCAAACTCATTACCTTCATCCACAATGAACTCCACAGCACCGTGCCGTCCTATATTGCTTACCTCATCTTAATCCACCACCCAGCCCGGGCCCTCCATTCCACTAACTAAATCAGATTAAGCATCCCTTTAACTCGAACCTCTCATTCCCGCCTCTAAGACTTCTCAAGAGCAGAACCAGTCCTCTGGAACGCGCTGCCCAAAACTATCCGGGCAATCCCCGACACACAAAACTTCAGGCGTGCTCTAAAAACGCACCTCTTCAGGGATGCATACCATATCCTCTAAACCAAACTCCTCTGTACTCCGCGTGATAACATGCTTCCTGTCCTACTAACTGCAATCCCTGCTAGCCACAAGCAACCGCCCCCTGGAGTTATACTGATTAAGCCACTATACAGATCAAGTCTGACCATTGTCTATGTGTATAGCATCCCTCACTCTCCACCTCGCCATACCGTGCACATCTCCAGCCTTTACCTTCTGTATCACCCCACTATCTGTAGTATGTAAGCTCGTTGGAGCAGGACCCTCACTCCTACTGTCTCCATCAACTGATTACTACATGTAACCATGGTTTTGTATCTTTGTTTCTGTTCCCCCTGTTTTGTAAATGCTGCAGAATATGTTGGCACTATATAAATAAAGTTTATTATTATTTAGAGAAACCTCATGTCAAGCTACGAGAGTGAGAGGGTTCAAGAATGACTGCTGCGTTTGTGAGAGAACCCAATGCAGGACAGTGCCACCCCGAGAGCCATCCACTATCACCGGTTGCTTCTGTATGATCTGGCCTGTAAACCCAAAGCTTTAATCACTAAACTGTGTAATTCTACTAGTAAAGTTTAAAAGTAATTCTAGTGACCCAGAACTGTCGCTAAATATCGATAATTCTGAGGAATTGTATAAATGTGCACTAACCTGTGGGAAGAGCAAAAGTTATAAAACTTCTTGTAACCTTCTAGAAGGGTCAGTCCTCAGTCTTCCATCTTTAGCCTACAGTCTAGAAGAGAGTAGTGTAGTGTAAACTAGTAAACTGGTTAGGGGAATCGCCGCCAATCTCAAAGCTAGTCCCTGCAAGAGCAGTGTTGCATTGGGAAAGGTGCAGACTCCAAGACCGAAGTATGAAACCCACACAAGCAGTACGGTGCAAAAAGGGCAGCACAAGGTTAAAAGGGGTATTCTGGCGATGGGACTTTTCTTTCAGTTTGCACCCATCCATGTGCTACAACATGATGCCTGAAGCACGCAGGCTCTCAGGCTGTGCCTCCCATCCCTAGCCTTAGCTCTGGCTTGCAGAGGCAAGCCCCTACAGCAGAGTGGTTGCTCTCTCCAGACTGACGCTCTACAGCATCGGTATCTTGTCTCCACGCCTTCTCCTCCTGACCGGGTACCGGACCGGAGGGGACGGGATCTGAACTCATGGCCAACAGCCATGGGTTACAAGCGACTGCTGTAGCTGCTAGTAAGAGGTACGGGTCACCGCTGCCCCCGTACAGATCCATCCATGAACCTGACAGACCCATTGCAGGAGCTCCACCAGTGGCTTACTACTGACTAACCATGTGTGCACTAAAGGTGCAGTGGTATCATATTGGATAGTACCCTGTAGAGCACGTGGGGAGGTATGGGCAGTTGTTATGGTTGGAACATCAAGATGCTTGAGCAGAATGGGGTGCAAATGAGTCTCGTGTTCCACATGTCACTGGGGATCAGTATTTATTGGCAATATATTACCATACAAGAACCCAGGTTGCCAGAGTCATGTCACTGTTGCAGTTTACCCCCAAATGTTAATGATATGGGATGCAGCTGCTCCAGATTTGCCCCTTGTCGGCTGGGAGTGATCAATTAAGCTCGGATGGGGTACCATTTTTACTTTACTATGGGGCACTCCCCAATTGCACAATCTGAAGCTCCTGGGATCCATTGCAAAGTCTCTTGTAAACCCCCACATGCTGGCATACTATAACCTTCTGTAATAAATGACCCACTGGGTCTTTTTGGCACAAGTGCCCAGGTGCAATTGCAACCTCCACTCCTATAGTTTTACCCTTGGCCTTGGTGTAGTCCCCTGATTAACCCCTTTTCTACCAGACATCCAAGGTGCAGTGGATACAACACTCATTAGTATTGATCTGTTTTCCACTATTTTTAGACTATTTAATGATCTGCTCCAGCGCTGACGCTTGTCTAAATAATTTAAAATGTTCTCCGGACTAATAATTTATTCCTATTCTAATCATTTATTCCGAAATGGCAGGAGGTGGACAATGGTGGAGAAGAGAGAAGATATTACGCTGAATTTTCTGCATTGTTGGAGGCAGTGTGCAATCCTGCTGCAGAGGAGACACAATGTGAATGCCTCATAAACCTGCACACAGTATATGTACTGTCTGGAAGACAAAGAGCCGTCCCAGGATCGTAGCAATGTACAATACGCCAGACCCCAAGAAGACAACACACAAAGACCATGACATAATATGCAGTATATGGGGGGGGGCTCTAGAAATAATATCGCTCTGACCGATGCACCTTAGAATAAACATCAAGATTGCATTCCCATGAAAAAGATAAGTACTACAACTTTAACCCCTTAAGGACCAGGGTGTTTTGGTCCTAAAGGTTTACCCATGTGGTGACCTTATTGCCCTATTTTTTTTCTTCAACTATCAAAATTATTTTTGCTGCGTTTTTTTCTTCTGTGGCACAAAAACCCCCAAACATTTTATTCAATTTTAGTCTTTTTTCTTTCTAAAATTAGTATATTTACAATAAAAATAAAATACAGGAATTGGTTCCTAATTTCTCTTTTGGACGTTTTGATCTATAATTTGCATAATCTGGGATTACAGGAAGCATGTGGCTACAGTTTTACTTGGCGTCAGTGGTGCGTAATTCTCTTTTATATATATATATCTATATATATATAGATATATATATATATATTTTTTTTTTATTCGATAATTTATTTTTACTTGTTTTTGTAACTATTTTTTTAACATCTACGTGATGATGTTATATAAGACCTCTGTGGGTCATTCACATTGTCATTTTTTTAATTTCACACTTTTCCACTCTAGCTGGGGTATACATAGGAGCCCGGTTATAGCGGAAAACACCCCCCCTGTATTGACAGTGATGACTAACAGAGCTGATCCAGGTTTGCTAGGACCCTGCAGCTCTACTGTGGCAGGAGGCACCCTGTGGTCACATGATTGCTGAGTCAAATAGCAGAAGTAGCACTTTTGCTTTCTTTCTACAGTACATAGCGCTCATTGAGTGCTATGTAGCCTGCAAAAGAGAAAAACGCTTCTGCCTTCTCCTCAGGGTCCTCATGATCCAACCTGCTCCTGCTAGATTGCAGGACCAGGAGCTTTAATCCCATGCCATATTTTGACAATCAGCCAGGATTAAAGCCCCGGACCAAGCACTGTAAATATACTGCTCTTGGTCCTAAAGTGGGTTTATATGATACTAATAGAAGATGATCAGATACAATATTCTGGATTACTGGCCATAGAAAAGGCCACTGCAGTGGGAAGGGAGATGCCAGTTTCCTGCAGATATTAGCTCACTCTATGAGATTAGCAGCCCAGAAAACAGCTGATATGTAGGGGTCCCAGGCATCTGACTCCACTTATCTACTATTCATGGTCTATCTTGCAAATAAGCCATCAATAGCTAAAACTGAGCAACCCCTTTAAGGCGCTCATATATCTTCAACACCTGTTTCCCTTCAGCTTTTTCCCCTGACTCAGCCAAGAGTTAATATGTTTGGGAGGTAAGCCACAGCCAGATGGATTATCTCCTGGAGGACAAATGGATCAGACATTGATATTCAATATCACCGAAGTTGAGCAGCCACGATGCACACTAACCCCATGATTTATATGTGCGCAATGGGAGAGAAGAGATTTGCGCAAAATGCTGTACGTGGACGGCATATAGATGATATGGGCTTGAAGGCTCAGCCTGCACGATCTGTAGCACGAGTTTCCCCAAAAGTAGGACCTACCATGAAAATAGGCCCTGCCCTGGGGTTGGGGGGCTAGAAATGTAAGCCCTACTCCAAAAATAAGCCTCAGCTACCAAACTTAAAAAAAGAGCAATACTCACCTAGCAGGCGCTGTCCGAAGCAAGATTACCGGGGCTCCAGAGACCAGCGGGAGGAACCTGGACAACGCCTGGTAGGTAAGTATAAGACCTCCCCCCAAAATAAGACCCAGTGCCTCTTTTTGGGCAAAAATTAACATAAAACAGGGTCTTATTTTCAAGGAAACACGGTAGCTATAAGGAAAACCCAGGATTCCGCCTTAATGGGGAAGATGGGAGAGAACTCCGGTTCCCGATGTTTACCCCATACACGCTGCGATCAATATTGATTACAGAATGTAAATGTATGCACTTAAGAGGGAATATATTCCTCCTGTGATGTCATCCCCGCCATCCAAACGCAGAGGGCTGATGGATTGCCATGGCAATCAGACGCATGACAATGACCTTTGGGTCTGCCATGGCTTGTGATGGCATAGAATACAGATATTAAATGTGTATTATCTGAGTGATCACAGATTTGTAGGTTCAAGTCCCCTACAAAAACATAGAAAAAGGTGGTGAAAAAAAATGCAAGGAATTAAAAACCTTTTTTGCACACTTTTACTATTTTTGCAAGAAAATGAATCAAGAAACAATGTTTAGTATTTTTGCATCCATCACTCACACAATAAATTGAACATACTTTTTTAATTCTGCACATCAGATTCTAAGTAGAGAGCAAAAAAAGAAGCTGAAATGCCTTTTCTCTTGCTCATTTCGCCCTCCAAAAACACTAAATGTGAGCAAAAAAAAATGTGTCCTCGAAGATGGTACTAATAAAAACTACAACTCGTCATGCAAAAAACAAGTCTACACACTGCTTTGACCATGTAAAAATAAAATTCTGAGACTTTGAATGCAGCGATACAAAAAACAGTTTGTTTTTTTTCAAATACATAATTTTGGTATCATAATTATACTGACCTGCACCAAAAAAATAATCATGTCATTTATATCACATAGTGAATGCCGTTAAAAAAAAGTTGGAATTCATTTTTTTCTCCCTGCCCTCCAGAAATGTATAAAAGTTATAGAATACATCACATGCACCCTAAGGGTGCCCACCCACTGGCGTTTTTTTTCACTGCGAAATTCGCAGGTTTTTTTTTCTGCAGGGGGTCTATGGGACTTGTAATGTAAAAATCGCGATCGCGCAAAATCGCGATTTTGCGCGATCGCGATTTTAGCTTTGCATGTCCCATAGCCCAAAGACCCCTGCAGAAAAAAAAAACGCTGCGAATTTCGCAGTAAAAAAACGCTAGTGGGTGGGCACCCTAAAATAGTAAAAAAACAACAGCTCATAATGCAACAAACAAGCCCCATACAGCTACAACAAAGGACCCTTTCCCCCCAGCCTGCTAGTCCGATAAGCAGACAAACAGGTTAGAGGACCCTTCCTGGCCACAGGTACCCTACCCAAATCATTCCGGTATCCCCTGAGGGCAAACTCATATCTCAATTCTTTCATCTAAAGACACCACATAGACGCCCATAGAACTCCCACCTGGGAGAACAATTCCAGCGATGCCAAAGAAAAAGCCAAGTAAAATAAGTCAGCGGCATACGCCGAATCCCAAATGGAATCATCCGCCTCCCCCAAATACCTTGGAATGCAACTGGAAAGAAACAGGCCTGTGTCTATCCCTCTGAGCCCACTTCAGGTGAAAACCCTTTGCCTGGCTGACATACGTTCTTGTTAATGTCGCTGACCCTTTGTATTTTAGAACCAAAAGCCAATGCAGCAACAACACTGTTAACCTTTGCTACCGACCAACCAGCAATGTCGCCCCCAACCAATACAATAATGCACCCACCCTTTCTTCCTCAGTGTGAATATCCCCCAAAAAGGCTACCCAACATTCCCAGTTCCGGTAAACCAACTCTTAAGCAGTCAACGTACTTGGTGCTAAAGATGCCCGAATCAGATGTCCCATTGTATGTCGACCAGACTCCAAAGCTATGGGGGGTGGGTGGGGTGCAATCCACCCCTTATCCACACAACCGGACCTGAGGCGCCATGTTGGAGCTAAGTCGTGTGGGCTTCCTAGCTTGGTGTGAGCACTGTTCTCTCACAGAGGCTGGTGAAACCACCATGGCCGGACCGTTGAGGGCCCTCCCACCTGAGTCTGCAACCATTCTGGACCATGGATGTCGGCAGCAGTAGGGCACTGCTCCATTTTGGATTCAACTCCTGACATTGCAGGCAAGTATCTGGGTGAATCTTAGCTGTGCTGACTACCTCCAACTGTCCCTCAACAAAATTGGGCTCACACGTCTCCCACACCAATTTTTATGCCCCCCAAATTCCACTATTCCTTTTAACCCTTAAGGTCCCAGACCGTCCCTACAAATCTTATCCTGTGGGCCTACACCCATGGCCTTTGGCTCACTGCCAGTGAAGCAGACCAGATGTTATCACTGATCAGCACCCAAAGAGTAAAGGCTGTAGCTGAGGCCAAACGATCAGCTGATCAGGGGGGATCCCACGCGGCGAGCCCCCATTAATCAACTATTGATTACCTATCCTGAGCATAGGTAATCAGTTGTCAAAGTCCTGGAATACCACTTTAAGGGGTTAAAGAATAGTCCGTCCCTACTGAAATTGCCAAGTTCAGATGACTGAACACTAATGTGTTCACTTTACTTTCCTCTTTCCGATGTCCTATTTGTATCTAGAAGTGTCACCAGTGCGTCTACAATATAATGTGTGACCACACACGCTTCGAAAGGGACATGGAGAACCAACAAAGCCGCCATTAACTCAGACACTTGTTATTAGATGTAGACTAGTGGCTGCTGCTGGTGTAACATTTTCCCTGCAAGTACAGGCTCAGTCCAGCAATGAGCGTTGGCAGTGCTTTAGTAATAGCATCCTTACGGCCAATGCTGTTTAGCGAATGGTGCATATGACAAATGCTTCATTAATGAGTCAGCGAACTAATCGCACTTTGCAATGGCGATCGCAGAACTAAAGATATCACTTCATCCAGTGCAGTATATAAAGTTACATTGTGTTTTCATATTGATATAGCGGTAATGCAATTTCTGCATGGGAAACAGCGCCACCTAGCTCTTAAAATGATGAACTACCATTCACAATATTTCCCATAATGAATTAAAGGGGCATTCCCATGCTGTAAAAATTGATAGCATATGGCTAGGATATGCAATTACTTTACGATTAATGAATGTCCGAATTCTGGGACCTGCACTGATTTTTAGATTAAATGGGCTACAGAGCTGATTTAGTGCTGTATTGCCTGCACAGTGGTGCTCTAGACACCTTGGCTGTGCAGGAACTGCAGCACAACCACATATCTGTGCGAATCTTGAATAAGCAGGGAGTGTTGGGAGGTTTAAAATGTAAAGCCTGCAGAACTGTAAATGCAGCTATGAGGTATAATGCAGGCTGAAACTTTGATCAGTACAGGATATAGGCCCATTTACACGGAGCAATGATCACTCAAAAATCAATAAAAAGCTATAGTTTGAGTGATAATTGTTGCGTCTAAACGCGCGGCCATCGTGTACTTTTCATGCACTGCTAGCTGATCGTTAAATTCAGGTCAGCTCTGGAGTATAATACAGGATATAACTCAGGATCAGTACGGGATAAGTAATGTATGTACACAGTGATCCCACCAGCAGAATAATGAGTGCAGCTCTGGGGTATAATACAGGATATAACTGAGGATCAGTACAGGATAAGTAATGTATGTACACAGTGATCCCACAAGCAGAATAATGAGTGCAGCTCTGGGGTATAATACAGGATATAACTGAGGATCAGTACAGGATAAGTAATGTATGTATACAGTGACTCCACCAGCAGAATAGTGAGTGCAGCTCTGGGGTATAATACAGTATGTAACTCAGGATCAGTACAGGATAAGTAATGTATGTACGCAGTGACTCCACCAGCAGAATAGTGAGTGCAGCTCTGGAGCATAATATAGGATGTAACTCAGGATCAGTACAGGATAAGTAATGTATGCACACAGTCACTCCACCAGCAGAATAGTGAATGCAGCTCTGAAGTATAATACAGGATGTAACTTAGGATGAGTACTGGATAAGTAATGTAATGTATGTACCAAGTTGCTCAACCTTTCCAATAAAATTGTGTTCCCGTCTAAATGTGCAGATTTACTACAACCCTGATAGAATATTAGATATTCTCGTACTTAATAAAACCTGTTGCGTTCCAAATTCTTATACAGGATGCAGGATAGAATAAAGTGATTTGCATTTGAATTTGATTACTTGCCATTCCCCGCTCACACACACTATATATACTGTATATACACTCTGCTGGGTCGCTGCCTATCTGCTTTGGCAGTTGCTTCTTCACAGCTGTCGGTAAATCCCGGGTCTACTCTTGGAGACAGCTGGTCGACTGAATTATGAGAGCTCCTGGGAGCCCCAGCACACAAGAGGCGTCCATGGGGAGGCGACCAGACACTGATTTATTGATACGAGCATTTCATTTTCTGCTTAGCAAATCTCCAGGAGTCAGAACATGGCAATCCTCATTTTTCTCATTGTATAGAGAGTGCAGTGATGGAGAGAGAGCTATCAACTGTTGTCATCTTAAAGACCGTGTCAGGGTCTAGGACAGCTCTGTCCGTAGGGGGGAATTAAAAATCCCCTCTCTTAAAATCAATCTGATGCTTTTTTAGGTCCAAAATCTCTGACCATTTATTCCTTGATATCGCAGTTGGAGCTCTGTTTTTCTGATACAGAGTTCCAAATACCCTGCATAGAGCTAGAATGTGGCATTAGAAAATAACTAATTGTAGAAATCCATTTTTAATGTTAAACCGTGTTTTTTAAATTCTTCATGTATTGTTTAAATTTCCAATGTTATGATCAGTATTTTAAAAATACTAGTATGCTGCAGTTTTTATTCTGAGCATTAATGGCCGTTTTACACAGGATAAGAACCTCGCGATTCTCGTTTGCCGAGCGAACAAGCTGGTGACATCATCACCAGTTTGTTCGCATTCGAGCAGCCAGTTTAAACGGCAAGATTCTGGTTGAGAACCGAGCAGTTCTTCTACTACACGATCTTCAGTGCTTCACATTCCTATGAACGATCAGTATCTAAACTGCCCGGTAAGTGAACGACAAGCAAGAAGCTCATGATTCTCGTTCATCGTTTGACAGCGTTTAAACTGAATGATTATTGTTCACTTTCACTTGTTTGAATGATAATCGTGAAGTAGAATCATTAACTACTATGACAAAGTGTTGTTGGCATGCTGTGTGACATGTGCAGGGGGGGGGGGGGGAGGTCAGCTTTGATTTTCAGGTAGTATGATTGGTGGATTCTGTGTTATTTAAATTATATACACTGAATAGACAATTTATTGGAGACCCCCATCTGATATTGCATTGGACCTCCTTTGGCCTTTAGAACCACTGCTAGTTCATCTAGAGCTATCAGAAGACTTGGTGTGCCAAGAAAATCTCCCCTATAGGCCGAATGCAGACAGTCAGGTCAGATTCCGACTGCAAGGATGTGACCCTGCGCTCCTGCAGTGATCTCCGGCTTACCTGTCAGACGTCTTCACTCTGCGCTGTGGATATGCTGGCTGGCGCACAGCTGCTCATGACTTGGCCGTGCGAGGCTCACACTGAAATAAGATATGCCGCGATTTCCTCCTCACGAGTGGAATATCGCAGTTGATTTCCGCTCATGGTCATGGAAATGTATTTTTCAATGCATGTCCTATTTTCTGTGGGATCCGAAGCTCTGGATCCCGCAGTGCAAATACGCTGTGTGCATTAGGCCGTACCATCACTCGCCCTCCACCAGCCTGACAGGAAGGGTTCACTGATTCATGCCGCTTGCAGCAAATTCTGACCTCCCATTAGCACGGCGCAACAGAAATCTGGATTCATCTGACCAGGCAATTGTTTTTCCACTGCTCAGTGATACAAGTTTTGTGCTTTTCCCCTTCCCTGGAGTCTCACCTTCCTGTTTCTCTTATACAACAATGGCGCTGGAACTGGTCGTCTGCTGTTATGGCCCATCCGTGTAAGGAACGATGAGTCGTGTGTTCGGACAATTTAGTTGGAGCAACAGCGTTGTATTTACCTGCAATTTGCCTGACTGTGTACCGCCTGTTCTTCATAACTATTCCTAATTCCCTCCTCCGACCCCTTTGCTTGAGAAGTTGTTTATGTTCACAGGACTCCCTTTCACTGGATGTTTTTTCCCCAATCACATTTTTGGTAGACTCTGCGGTCGGCAGTGAAATCCTGGCCCTGGCTAGTCTAGAACCGATGATCAGGATTCATTCGAAGTCACTCCGATCGCTGGATTTTCCCATCTAATGTGGATTCACACTGAAAATGATCTATATAAAACCTGTCCCATAATTTTATGCTGCACTCCGAGGTCACAGGGATAATTTCCGTACAGGGGAGCTCCAATCGTGAAAGGTGAAATGTTCTCTTCTATTATAATTCCGCCTGTGATGATAACGAGGACTGCTGAAAAGATTTCTCGACAGAACAGGAACTGACAGATTATTATTAGATTTAGAGGTCAGAGTGAAAAAAACACAGGTTTTGAGTTTTTTTTTCTTCAATACATATAATGATCTGGAAAATATAAAAAATAGCTAAAAATGTCTTAAAAAACTGTGTTAAACAAAAAAAACTTGATTTATACAGTAAGTAATTTTTTTTGGTGACACTTTCCCTTTAAGAGCTCCACAATCAGACTCCACAATGTGTTGACTTCAATTCTTTTGATTGTTTCAGTGAAAACAAACATAAATCTGCCTCTCTTGGCTCCCAAGTCAGGAAACACAGAAACTTGGCAGTGGGAACTGGTACAGGCGTAAATGTGGCCAAGCCCATCTCTAATCCACCTACCCGGCCATTGTGGCAGATTGGCCTTTGTTCTGCCAACTAAACTTCTTCAGGGTTTTATTGTAACCGAGTAACAAAAAGTAAGGGCGGCTTAAAGGGAACCGGTCCTCGCCTCTGAGCTGGCATTTTACGGGTCCTGTTTTTAAATGGAATTCAGCGACGGAAGTTCTGAACGGACCCCCAACAATGATGTGAACGGGCCTTTACTGACATCTTCTTTGAAGTTGCATACAAGCTACTCCCTGTTATTGGCCACTTAAAGGGATTTTCCTATGAGGTCTCTTGTTCATACGCTCCATTAATACATAAAAATGGGGGGACCCACTTTTATTAGTCAGTGCAGGGAGCTAGGGTGGTCTCACACGAGCGCATAGTAATTGTGGATTCCGTGAGCGACTGATCTGTGGATCAATTAAATGCGATGGATTACGCAGTTCCACTCACATTAGCGGGTCGGAATTGCATAATCCGCTTGTGAAAAATAGGACGCAGCATGTCCTATTCTACATAGAGCCCGTTGAGCTCTGTCATCGTGGATATACTTGAAGCCCATATGCAACTACATTGCGTTTGGGCTGCGAGTATCCGCGCCATTGCTAAGTGATACGGCCATGTCAGCCCAGCCTTACTGTAAAGAGTGTTGCTGATGACGTCTTTGTCTGGCTTCCTATTGGCTGCAGTGGTCACATGGGGAAACAGCCCTGTGACTGCTGCTGTCAAAGTAAATAAAAGACCGGGGCGGCAGCGAGCGGTGGTGGGGGAACAGTGCGCAGTGGCAGGTGAGTATTGTGTTTTGCTTTTGACTATACTTTGTATCCCCCCACTGCTAACAATGTTAGGAGTACTTGGAAAACCCCTTTAAAGTTATCTCCTATCTTGTGCATTAACTTTAGATGTTGGCACAACCCCTTTAAGAAGTTACATATCACTTTTTCTCTGCAGCAGATTTCAAGTTTGCATGTGCAACAAATATTTGCCACATACATTACAGCGCAAATCCCCGTTATAAATAATAGGACGTGTTCGATGCATCCGCAACGTGTGAATATATGCACTAAGGCCACTCTCACACACGGCGTCGGCAGAACGCCGCAATTTAGATTGCGGCGTTTTGCTGCGATTTCTACCGCCATTTCTGAACGCATGTCACAGCGTTTATTAACGGACCACATCATTGTGATGGGTGATGAGGTGCGCTAAAAAGCGCGAAAACGCTGCAAAATAGGGCAGACAGTACTCAAAAATTGAAGCGTTAGAAAATGAGCACAGGTCTGCGAGGCCCATTGAAATAAATGGGAGCGTTGTACTGTGATTCCCGCGGCGTTCAAAGCATCCCAGTAATTGCGGTAAACAGCACATGTGTGAGAGTGGTCTAAGGGTTTGAGCAGACAGAACCGTGCATTAAGAAAGGGGGTTGTCCTGACAGGACATCCCCTTTAAGGCCATTCTTCAATGGAATAACCAACAGGTAGTCAGTATTAGTGTATCTTGACGCCACCGGAAGCTAGAGGTTTGACAGCAGGAATGCCCCCGTTACACCCCCAGCTCCCGATAGGGTCAAGAGTAGAAGGTCCTAGGAGCTGACCTGAGTAGCTGTAAATGCTGGCATGTTTGGCCTGTAACATGCCAGCATTTACATTTTATAATCTAAGGCTAAGAAGCAAAGTTACCCTCACTCGAAGCCTGCAGGGCTCTGTGCTGTGAGTTAGTTGGCATCCGCCGCCTCTGTAATAGGTCACCGCCGTTACCCCAATGACGTTCCATGTGGAGGCTCTGTCTCACCAGCTGCCTCTGTGCTTTAAGTTGCCAGCCGCCGCTGTCTCACTGCTGCGTAATTGGCGTTCCCATGCTGCATCTGTAGGCTCCGTCCCGGCTGATGCCTTTGTGCTGGAACGTTGGTGACAGCGGCGCGTCCCCGATCACAGCTACCAAAGCTGCGGGCATTCAGGGGGAAGGACAGCGCTTGTCGGTCGGCACGGATACATACGCTTAACGGCGCTTAGCAGTCCGCTTGACGCCACATATCAGTCCCTGGTGCCCAGGACACCCAGCGCTTCTTCACTGACTGTGGTTCCTCCTTGTGGGGTGCAATTCCTTTAACCCTTTCCAATTAACTGTCTGACGTCTTCCTACATTCTGATTGAAGCTTGTACAGCTCCAATATCAGAAGATGTCCGATGGGGTATTCTTACTGTCTATTGCCAACCACTCAGCTGTTGGAGCCTCTCTGGCGCACACACACTGGCTTTAGCGAGCAGATGGCACCGTTGTATAAGAGCAAAAGGAGAAATTTTGAATCCAAAATTGGATTGCAAAGGGTTAATCTGGCATCAGTGCTGCCTGATTATTAGATTTCTGGATTATGAAATGATAATACACTATCCTACCAAAAGTAATTGGACACCTGAACAAAAATGAGAAGTAGTATTTACTTCCATATGCTAACACTTAGTGGAGCTCCTTTGGCTCTAATGACAGTGGATACTCTCAGTGGTATACTTTCTACTAACGTCTGATACACTTCAGCTGGTTTTTCCCTCCATTCATCCTGCAAAGGTCTGGCAAGTTCTCTAACAGGTGCGGTTCATATTTCCTAACCCGACGTTCCAGGCATCAAAGGCATCCAGTAGGGTTCAGGTCGAACTCTGTGCGGCCAGCCCAATCGTATCCTCAAACCAATGTAAAACAGTGTTGGATGTGTGACAAGGCGCTTTGTCTTGTTGGAAGTATGGCTGACCATTCCCAGAGTATTACCACATTGTCGACAGCATATTATTGTCTAGAATGTCAGGCTTCACCTTTGTGTTCATGGGTCTTGTCACTGCAAGCAAACGAGACCATGCCATGTAAAACATCCCCAGACCATAATGGAAGCTCCACTGTACTTACTTGAATGCCGCGAGCTAACTAAGGAGGCGGCACATGACTGGGAACAGGTACAGCAGGGGTTAAGTAGAGCGAGCAAAAAGGGGGGTGGAGTTTAGACAGGAAGAGAAAGGGTGGGGGGGGAGCGGAAGGAGCTCAGTCGTGAGACAAGAAGAGACGGGAGAAGACTGGAGAAGAGACAGCAGCAGAAAGAAGATTGCAAAGGGCGAAAAGTGTTTCCAGAGAGAGGAGAAGAGGTGCGGCAAAGGGAAGGAGTATCCAGCAGAAGAGGAGAAGCGGCGAAGAAGTACCTGCAAGCGGCGTGGAAGAAGAGAAGGCAACCGCGTCCGGCGATCCAGAAGTCCCAAGATCGGAGGATGGAGGAGCTGCGAGCCCAGATTCGGGAGGCGATCCAGACGGACGGCGCGGAATGGCTGGAGGAGATCATCGCAAGCTGCAGATCGGGGTCGGAGTCCGGAAGGCCAGTCGGGCCTGCAGCAGCTTTACCGGCGGCTGCCGAGGGAGCGGAACAGCTGGGGGATGCCGGGCGAGGCCGCCCGAGGAGAAGACGGAACCCCCCTGCGAGGCTCAGTCCGAGCCCCGCCGCCAAGAGGGTCGGCCGCAGGAGCGGCCGCAGTGGAGAGATGATGCAGGGCGCGGGACGCGCCACGAGGGCGGAGGCGCGAAATTCGAATCGCGCGGCGGTTGGAGCGACCGCGGAGGTGCAGCGGGAACAGCCGGGCGGCAGTCCGCAAAACAACAGAGGGGCACCGGCAGCATCAAGCAGGGGCTCCGGGTCCAGGAGCCAGCGCGCAGTCGGGCGCACGGCAGCAGGAGACACCGGCAGCATGGAGCAGCCAAGGAGGCACGTACCACGTGCAGACGCATGGCGGGAAGGCAGGCAAGATGGCGGCAGAGCAAGGCAGCAGCGCCAGGTACCGGGGAGGAGGGGGGGAGGAGCGTCCTCAGAGGGCCAGGTGGCCAGGCACTTAAACCCATTACCCGGGAGGTATAACCCTGGGGGGGGGAGGGATAGGGGATACAGCCCGGCCACCAGCTCTACCGGCAGTGCAGCCACCAGGGCAGGGAGCGCTCAGGGAGTTAGGGAAAGTGGGGAGATTATAGGAGAAGCGGGGATCCCATTTGTTTCCCTTGTCCCGGAGGGTCCCTCGACCGGGTCTTATGCGGGTCACCCTATCCATGAGCAACGACATAGCCGGTATGTCACTTACATCCCGCCCGCGGGCACCGGGTACGTAGTCAGCACCCAGACTCGTGAGCATAGCGGTCGCGCGGCTCACAGATATCACCTTCCACAGCAGCAAGCGATAGCGGCCCCTAGCTCACAGAGGCTTTGTTATGTCAACCCACGTTTCGTGGTGGCAACATCGTCAGGTGGGGGGGATTCCTCACAGGGCTACGCCAGTCGCGCAAGCGGCAACAGGCAAGGTTTGGGTGCCAAGCGTAGACAACGCGAGAGAGCTAGGAGGGCAAGGTATCAGCAAAGGCGTGAGAGTGAGCTTGCGAGAGTAGGAGCGCAAGCAAGCGAGAGCATAAGGAGGCCGAGCGGAGAGTCTCTGGGCGACGGATCCAGGAGTCCAGGTGTACGGCACCACCAGGATACTTACCGCCATGCGGAACCTCCGCCAACACCTTCAACAAGCAGGCACAACATACGCCACAGGAGGCGGGATACACCCCCGGGACGGCCAGAGCGGGGCCACCTTATGATAGCGGGAGGATATGCGACAAACGACGCTCCGCATGTGAGTTCGCGGCAGCCATCGAGCAGCAGAGGCAGGAGCCCTGGGAGAAGGACGGCAGGGACCTCGCCCTTGGCGATGCCGGAGGACGGTCGTGCCGGTGAGTCAGACTGTTTAAATGCTTGGAAAAATGTAATGGATCCCGCCAAGGTGGCGGAGAAAAATGATTTGGTGTTAGTATTAAAATCGGTTTTGAGTAAAATGGATAAAAAAGAGGTTTTATCGGTGTCCTGTGGATCCCCGGGGGGCGCGGGCCCACCCGTGGGGCAGGAGGGTGGCTTAACAGCCGGAGGTGAAGTGGACCCGATGGAAGGGTTGAGATACGCAGACTCGCTGTTCTGCGGGGTTGCCCCCTTGGGGGTCGGTGTGTCGGATGATCTACTCGATAAGATCCGGAAAGGTGTTTATGTGGATATATGGTCTCTGTTGTCTCCGGACCATGTGACGGTGGATAAAGAGAGGGTGTCGGATCGTGTGGATAAAAAATCGAAGGTCGCTAAGACTTTCTGTAATTGGGTTCAAGCGTTTACGATTTTGGCGTACGTTACATGCCAACAGTACCCTAAGAAAGGTCCCGAGATGTTGGTCTATCTTAACACCATTTTCAGTGCATATAAGTTGCACGGAGGCACCGCGTGGTGGCGCTATGACGAGGACTTTCGTCGGCGCGTGTCGGGTACGGCCGTGAGTTGGGCGACAAAAGCGACCGATGTATGGTTGCAACTCATTTTAGCTCAACGCCCGCAAAAACCTACCTTTCAAGGGGGGGCCGCGGGGGGCGGGCAACAGCCCCCTGCGGCCTCTCCGCGGCAAAACGGGTCATGCTGGCTCTATAATGAGGGCCACTGTCGGTTTTTCGCGACGTGCAAGTTTAGGCACGAATGTTCGGTCTGCGGAGGACAACACTCCGCGGTGCGCTGCTTCAGAAAACAGAGACAGCCAGTCGCCGGGGGCGGTGCCAGTGGAGCACCGAACCCCGGTGAAAAGCAAGTACCTCTTCCAGTGGCTCGACAGATACCACAGGAGGGAGGAAGCAAGAATCCTTAGACAAGGTTTTACCGACGGTTTTTTAATCCCCTTTTCATTTCAACCTGCTTCCACCTTGTGCGCAAATTTAAAGTCGGCCCTGGATAATATAGTATTGGTAAGAGAAAAGGTCAACAAAGAGGTGTCGGCGGGCCGCATGGCGGGCCCCTTCGACGAACCACCGTTCGCGAACTTGCGGGTCTCACCGTTGGGGCTAGTCCCTAAAAAAGAGGCGGGCAAGTTCCGATTGATCCATCATCTATCCTTCCCAAAAGGGGAGTCGGTAAATGATGGCATTACAAAGGAACAAGCATCGGTGGTTTATGCGTCATTTGACCAGGCGGTCGCTTTGGTCAGAGCAGCAGGTAAGCGGGCACAGTTAGCGAAAGCCGACATTGAGTCGGCTTTTCGGCTACTTCCAATTCACCCTGAGTGTTTCCACTTGTTGGGTTGCAAGGTAGATAACCAGTTCTTTTATGATATGTGTCTGCCGATGGGCTGCTCGATTTCGTGCTATTACTTCGAGCTTTTCAGTTCATTCCTGGAATGGATGCTCAGGTTTGAAACGGGCATCACATCGGTGACGCACTACCTTGACGATTTTCTGTTTATCGGTACGGAGGCATCGGGCACCTGCGAGTTTTTGTTACGCACATTCCGGTCATTGATGCAGGAGGCGGGGGTCCCATTGTCTGAGGAAAAGACCATGGGCCCGGTGACAAGGTTAACTTTCCTAGGAATCGAGATCGACACCGAGGAAATGGTTTTTAGATTACCGATTGAAAAAATTGCCCGCCTCCGGCAGACGGTTAGCGATGTCGTATGGTGTAAAAAAGTTACGCTGCGTCAAATACAGGTCCTCTTGGGTTTATTGAACTTTGCGTGCAAAGTGATACCCATGGGTCGCGTTTTTTCACGGAGGCTGTCGCTAGCGACGGTGGGTGTAAAGGAGCCGCATCATTTTATTAGAGTCACGCCCGGGATTCGAGGGGATTTACACACATGGAAAATCTTCTTGGAAGCGTTCAATGGGCAGGTGGTGTGCCCTAAGGAAGAGTGGTCGGGTACAGGTCTTAGCCTGTCCGCGGACGCTGCAGGGTCTACTGGATTTGGGGTTATTTTCCGGAACCACTGGTGCAGGGAACCATGGCCAGTATCCTGGATAACTAAGCGGTGGAATCAAAACATTACTTTATTGGAGTTTTTCCCGTTGGTGGTGGCTGTGGAACTATGGGGTGAGGAGTTACAAGATCACAAAGTGTGTTTTTGGTCTGATAATGCTGCGGTGGTGCACATTATTAATCGGCAGTCTTCATCTTCCCCACCGGTGTTGGCACTCGTGAGACATGTGGTCTTGAGATGTTTACAGCGTAATATATATTTACGGTCAAAGCATGTGCCGGGATATAAAAATGTGGCAGCTGACGCGCTCTCTCGTTCGCAGATGGAGCGGTTCAGAGAGCGGCACCCTCAGGCGGATGCGTTGGGAGTACGCTGCCCGCTTTTCTTGTGGGATCTGGCAGAACAGAGCTGCTGAAGCTTGTCGAGTCATCCGTGGCAGTGGGAACCTGGAAAAACTATAATGCGGTGTGGGAAAAATGGTTGTGTTGTACGGATGGCAGGGTAGCTGGGGGCGAGAGGGCCCGGTCAGCTACCCTGGATATGTTAGCGTCCCTACGGGCGGGACGGGCGTCGGTGGATGCGGCAAAAAAGCATCTGGCGGGCGTCGCTTTTTTGCTAAAGTTGCACGGGTTCAGAGACGTTACAAAAGAGTTTGTTTTTCGCCAGATAGTGCGCGGGTGGAAGAAAGAAAAGGCCGGCTCTGATGCCCGCCGCCCGATTACTTACCAGTTGTTGTGCAAGTTATTGGACACTTTGGAGGTCACGTGTTGCAACGGGTACGAGGTTTTACTGTTTAGGACGGCGTTCTTGCTGGCATTTTTTGCGGCGCTCAGGATCGGCGAGTTAGTTCCGAAGAGTAAGTTTATGCCGGGAGGTCTTATGTTTGACGATGTGGTACCGGTAGTCGACGGGCTACGGGTCAGGATTAAAAAATCAAAAACCGACGTTTTCGGTAGAGGTGAGTGGGTGCCGATCTCGCGGCTAGGCGCAGTTTGGTGCCCAGTAGATACGGTAGCCAGTTACATGGCAACAAGGCCGGCGGGGGAGCAGTTTTTGGTTCACGCATCCGGCCTCCCCCTCACCAGGTTTCAGGTAACGGCGGGGTTAAAATCGGCTTTGAGGTCTGTGGGCCTCGATCCGAAGGAATTCGGAACCCACTCCTTCAGAATCGGTGCGGCCACGTCGGCAGATGCGGGTGGAATGAACGAAGACGGGTTAAAACGGCTTGGGAGATGGAAGTCCCAGGCATATAAGTCTTATGTGCGACCCGATCTGGCGGTGGGAGATTTAAGTTAGGGTCAAAAGGCCCCTCGTTTTTCTTTAAATGTGAGGCAGTGTCCTTCAAGTTGGTTGCCCTTGTTTTGTTTTTCTTGTTTTTATTTGCAGCAGCAGAACCGTGGAAGGTACACATAGTCGGGCATTCCTATATTCACTGGGCACAAAGGAGGGCAGCAGTACGCCCGTTGGGATCGGAGCTAGGCCTACCCGGAACATCCGTAACCTGCCACGGAGTCCGGGGGCTAAGATGGCCCGACATGTGGAAGCTGGTGGTGGACATAGCCAGAAGTACCCCCCGGAAAGTGGTGTTGGTGGTTCACGCCGGGGGGAATGATCTCGGGAAAGCAAAGACACGAGACCTGTTGGTCATCATGAAGCAGGACTTACTGCGTTTTCGGGAATGTTTTAACGAATGCATCATTGTGTGGTCGGACATTGTCGCGAGGAGGCTCTGGAATGGAGCGAGGAGCCTGGAAGCGGTGGATAGAGCCAGGAGGCTGATCAACATGCGGATGTCGCAGTTCGTTCACTCTATCGGAGGGGTGGCGGTGCGCCATTGGGAGCTGGAAGAGAAGGAAAAGGGGGCATTGAGGAGGGACGGTGTTCACCTCAATGATGTAGGGTTGGATACGTTCCTATCCGGCTTGCAGGATGGGGTTGAGAAAGCTTTAGCTCGGGTTGGTGGGGTGGGGACGGAATGAGCCGTAGTAACGCGGCACATCCCGTGTGGCCCGGATTTTTTGTCCATGCTGTGAGGAAGTAGAGGAGGGTTTGCAAGCCGAAGGAACGGGGCTTACAAACGTCCTCAGTGGACTGTTTACGGACTTTAAAGTTTTAGCATACGGACAGCATGGACAGTTTTTTCAATAAAGTTTTTCAATAAGGTTTTTTGATATTCGTTAATAAATAAAAGCTGTGGCCTACCCCACAATTGGCAGAAACAAGAAGTTGTAAGTATTGGTTATTTAGTAGATAAGTGAGCGGGTAAAGGATTGAGAGTGTTCCCAGTCTTGAATGCCGCGAGCTAACTAAGGAGGCGGCACATGACTGGGAACAGGTACAGCAGGGGTTAAGTAGAGCGAGCAAAAAGGGGGGTGGAGTTTAGACAGGAAGAGAAAGGGTGGGGGGGGAGCGGAAGGAGCTCAGTCGTGAGACAAGAAGAGACGGGAGAAGACTGGAGAAGAGACACCCGCCCACCCGCCCTGGAGGGATAGGGGAGAGGTGGGACGGTTATGAAGGACTATCGTTGGAAGTTGTCACAGCTGTTTTGGCCCGGATTTTTTGTCCATGCTGTGAGGAAGTAGAGGAGGGTTTGCAAGCCGAAGGAACGGGGCTTACAAACGTCCTCAGTGGACTGTTTACGGACTTTAAAGTTTTAGCATACGGACAGCATGGACAGTTTTTTCAATAAAGTTTTTCAATAAGGTTTTTTGATATTCGTTAATAAATAAAAGCTGTGGCCTACCCCACAATTGGCAGAAACAAGAAGTTGTAAGTATTGGTTATTTAGTAGATAAGTGAGCGGGTAAAGGATTGAGAGTGTTCCCAGTCCTGTTGGTACAACACACTCAGGTCGGCGGTGTTCCCAGCATCCTCCACACCCAGGTACCTCAATCTGATGTGAAGATGGAGTAGTGGGATTCATCACTCCATAGAACGTTTTTCCATTACTCTACTGTCCAATGATGAAGCTCCTTGCACCGTTGGGCTTTATAATGGATGGCTTGTGTGCAGAAACATAACTATATACTCAATACCATGCAGTTTTATGGCCGACACCTCCAAGGGTCTGTATCATATGTAGCGTGATTTAGGACATGTGACATGCTAATATGACCCGATCCATTTTACTCATAGGGGGGTCCGAATACTTTTAGTTTGTAAAATTAAATAACATTTTCATTTAATGATAGAGAACGTTCTGGAACACGGTGAAGGAATTTCCTATTGGGTTCGCTCTGCTCAGTCTTCTACTTACAGCATTTTTTGTGAAGTTTTGTAATATTTTGTAGTTTTCTGCTCGCGACAAAGGCCGGATTATTAAAACTTCTGGATGATCAGAAGTCAGACTATAGAAATTTCACTGTTTGTAATACATTCAATATTCTATTTCTCGTTATGTTATGTTTTCAGATCATTTCTGGTAAAACGTTCAATTTGATTTCCAGCTCAGAAAACGAGCTCCAAAAAATTTACCACGACAATTCCAAATTTTCTGAATGATTGTAGCGATGTGTAATTTATCCCCAACACAGCTGCCCGGCGCCATATGCGATCGTTTTCTGTTCTGTGGGGATATTCTGGGGGCCAATCAACCATGCCTACAATTGCATATGTCTATACCATATGCTGCGTATGTTTTATTAATATGTTCCGAGTCATAAGTGTTTCCCGGGATTCGTACGGATGGGGTGGGGGGGATTAGGAAGAAAACAAAAACCCATTCAAACAACATCTTCATCACCGCAAATCTCCACAGAATAACAACCTCACAGGATTTCCTGAGCAGCAAACAAGAAATGAAGATGAAAAAAGCTACAAAACGCGTTTCACATCAGAGGCTGAAAAGGCAGAACGCGATAATAACCATTTGCTATCTAGCAGAATTGGCCGCCTTCTGTTTGCTTGGCAGTTGGATGACTTTTAAGCCCTGAACTAAAACTAATGAGATAAAATGTGCGCCTAAGCACACGGAAGCCATTGTGATGTGTGGAGACATTAGACCCTTTGATTCTATGCTGAGTGACAGGTACCCGCTGTGCCGCGCCGCCCGGCTGTGCCAGCCCTTTAATAGGTATAATGGTCTCTTGGATTAAAGAACAAGTGAAAAAAATACACTTGAGGGAAAAAAAAAAGAAAGAAACCTCCATCAGTCTCCGGGCTCATCTCAAACAATCACTGGGATGCCTGAAGACGGCGACGGTCTGTTTCGTGAGGGAGCTTGAGGGGCTGCAAATCTGAATCGCTGCCAGATATGGAACTCGTGCGGGGTTGGGAAGGGCGTATTATTGCACAGCGCTGAACAGACCGCAGATATAGAATTCGCTTAAAAGAAGGACGCTCAGCCAAATGTTCAAGTGTTATTCTGCTTTCTAGAATATTTCGCCGTTTAAGGTTTTATTCAGATGGGCGAGAATCTCGCTAAACTTGCACGAATAGGAACTCTATTCTTTTGGGTGGATTTATTCACATGAGCGTTTTTACCTCACAGGATAAAAGCCGCAGCACGCTCTATCTGTAGGTGTTCTTGCGGAACGTCTCGCCCACTGCACTCACATACCACACGATGTGCAGGCGAATGTGATGCGGGGTTTCCCATTGAAATCAATAGGAAACCCTTGCGATATTCTGATGCGCGGTCAGAAGGTTGCAAACGTTTCACATTGATTTTGGCGTGAAAAACACACGCTGGCATGCACAGTATAGGGGTTTCTCTGCCTGATATCGTGCTCGCCCGGGTGAATGTACCATAAGGGCTTCTTCACATTGGCGATCGTAATATCGCTGTGGCAAAATTGCATTTTTGTTCATGCTATTTTTGAGCGCTACCGATGCTTTTTCCTGAGAATAATCTCACATCGCATCGCTGCCTGTAATTTACCCATGCGGCAGGCAATAGGAGTTTCTAATGTTAAAATGGCATTGCATGAACATGGCAAGTTCGTGTATTGCGACACGATAAATCGGAGGCTCCACGGGGAAACATTGGCGAGAAAAAATAGCAAAACGCAGAAAGATGGAACAAGCTGCGATTTTCAAATCGCAGGACAGAAAACATCACAAATGGGAATGAAGCCATTGAAAAGCATGGGTTTCATAATTCTTTCTCCTTGCACAACTGCAGCGCTCAAACATTGCCCGATTTTCTTGCAAATGTGAAGGCAGCCCAAGGATGGCTTCATATGGGTGTATGTGCAATAATGCTGACGATAGCGCGACCTTCACAGCGCAAAAACTTACGCTATTGGGAGCATTTCAGCACCTTTTACTGTACTTTTTGCACTGCCAGGGTCTGTTCATATCTGTGCACAGACACACCCACGCCATAATTAAAAAGGCCGTATAGCCTAATTAGTGTAGGGTTTTAATTTCCTTGTGAAATTGCGCAATATCGTGTGGATCGGGTGTGCGAAGACCACCATAGACTCCTATGGTACCAAAAATGGTGCATGTCGTGTTTATTCAAATGCACACTAAAAAGCGAAAGTATGAATAAACCTATTGAAAACAATGTGTTCTATTTGTGCACGCAAATGCTCTTGTGTGAAGCTGCCCTACGGCCTCATGCCCACGGCTGGGTCAGATTCCGAGCCAGATCGTGCAGTGCAATTAGTCCCTGTACCCTGGCATTGACCCCCGATTTACCCGCAGGTCGCAGCGAATTCGCAGGGGAAAAGAAAACCCACTAGTGGGTAGGCACCCTAAAAGGGTTTTTCTGGGACTTTTACTATAGATGACCTATCCTCAGGAGCATCTGCTGCTTGGGACCTCCAGTGATCAGCTGATTTTGCGCCAGTTGTCATTGGGGATGAAGCTGAAAGCTGACTGGTCCATCCCTATTAGACTGTTTGCACACAACCGGATTTCAGTTGCGGAATCCGTGATAGTCACCCGCGCGGACAATCCGTGGTATTCCGCACCCAATGAAAAAACAGAGCATTCTCAAGTCTGCCCAGATGAGTGGATAGCGGCTGTGATTTCCGTGAGCTGATTGAAAATCGCAGCATGTTCTATTTGTGTGCAGACTCTGCATGGACAGCTTTCATTGAAGTCTATGGAAGCCATTCGACCTGCAGCCCATCCGCAATTGACACTGCGGATAGATCGCGGGTACCCACTTTATCGCCTAGCAACAGCGCAGGAAAAACAAATATTTAAAAGACTAAAACTGTACTGCGCACGACCGTCCGCGAGTGTCCGCAGTCATCCATAATACAGTGAGAGAAGGTACGCAGGGTTGCCAGCCGGGGTCAGAGCCGGATTCCGCGGTGGGCTCCTGAATGCGGAATCCGACCCGATCGTGTGCAGCCGGCCTTAGAGCGGTGCGGATTGGTAATTGCATGCACAGCTTCAAATTCAATGCAATACCAATCAGGGCTGCTGCAATGCTGCCAGCTTCCAGGTCCGTTCCCCACTGACAGCTGTCTGATATCAGCTGATCGCTGGCGGTCCTACAGCAGACCCCGCTGATCAACTATTGATGAACTATACTGAGGCTACGGCTGTTTGTAGACGGAATGTTTATACTTCGTGAAAGTGAATGATATCGTTTGGTCCAAACCAACAACTTATGGATGCGTGAGAATTGTTTGCTTTTAGTGCGCCGTTCACTTCATGCAGGCATACGAACTATTGCTGGCTTGTTTGCTTATCTTCGGTTTAAACAATGATCCTTTAGGCCTTTCCACTATACAGGGACTGAAAGATGCTGAACGATTCCCGATTGAACGAGCCAACGATGTATCTGCTTGCACGAGAGTGAATGAGCTAGCGGTGACGTCAGTCATTCAAACGAGCATCGACTTGACTAAAAGGACCCTTAGTCATCAATAATAAAGTCCCATCAAACCCCAGAAAGAGCCTAATGCATGCAAACTATGAAAAGTAGTGTTATTGCCCATAGCAACCACTAACAGATCAACCCCAGACCGCCCCGTTATATATTTGTCAACATCCGCCAAAGTGTCAATGTTTATGTAAATTTTGCACAAAATGAGTATTTATGATAGTTTTGGCAGAATGGGGCTGGCCGTTCTGAGCCTTCATCAGAATGACAGGCACCACAGCAAAAGCTGACAGACTCCATTATGAGTCAATAGAGTCTGTCAAGTATCGATGATATCCATCATACGCTGGATGTCGTCCTGCTCCGAGGAGTCTGTTCTACAGGCAGCAACGGCAGATGTATGAACAAAGCCAAAGGTGCACGGTCTAATGTGAGTCTGTCTACTTTGTGTCTCATAAGAAACTTATGTGGAAAGTTTACTTAGTCCACCTCTTAAAGGGGTTGTACCAAAATTGACTTATCACCTATCCACGGGTTAGGTGATGAAAGTCTGATTGGTGGGGGTCTCACTGCTGAAATCCCCACTGCTCCTGAGAACAAGGATCCCATGTCCTCCTCTCCTCCTCACTGTAGGATCGCTGCACCCCCTCGCAGAGATGAGGATACTGAATGCAGTGGCAGTCGCTTATGTGTAGTGCAGCTCTATTCATTTTTAATGGCACTGCTGGAGATATCAGAATGCTTGAACTCGGCTATTTACGTCAGCCCCATTGAGTTAATGGAGTGGCACCACATATATGCAACTGCCCCTTCATTCAGTCTCTTCCTCACTGTTGGGAGGGCAGTGAGGAGAATGAGAGACATGGGACCCCCATTCTCATGAACGATGGGTGTCTCAGGAATGAGATCTCTACCTATCCTGTGAATAGGTGATAAAAGTCGATTTTGATAAAACTCCTTTAATAAACTTGGAGCACATCTAGCCAGTCTGTAACAAAGAGCTGGCACGGATTTCTGCTATTATTTACGCAAGTTTCTAGCCTAAATTGTACAAAATCTGATGAGACCATGCCCCTTTTTCTAAACCTCACCTGGTTTTAGAAAAGTGATGAGTGGGTCCAAAAGTCACAAATTTCCTCAAACATTTTGTGCCTTATGGAGTTTTTGAGCACAAGTGCTGAGCAGAAGTGATGTGTGATAACCCGAGGTGTGGTTAGAGGGAGTTACTCCCAGGAGCAGCATATTGCAGCGTGCGCAGAAAGAAGGTCCTATGGACTGTGAGCAGCGAGGAGAGGAAATTGTCTGAACTGTGTGAGAGGGGTGAGCAGTGCTTTGCTCCCCTCTTATGGATCAAAGCAGCTCTGTCCCCATCTACTGAGCTCAGGACTGAGGTCTCCTTCTACTGCTTCTATCAGGCATTCTGTGGCATCTAGGACAGAATTGCAATAATGCAGACTGCAATATCAGCATTGCCCAGAAGAGGGAGCTCCAAACACAAACAAAAGTTATTGCTAATAGAACTAAATTCAGCTATACTAGAAGCTTCGAGACAAGCTTGTGATTGATTGCGATTCTGTGGGAAAGGGCCAGTGGCCATCTTGGGACAATGTGAGAGCAAAAATATCAGCAGAAAAAAGTGGTGGAGACCATACGTTAAGGCCTCATGTCCACGGGGAAAAGAAGAATTAAAATCTGCAGCGGATTTTAACTCTTCACCCGCACGCGGATCCGCACCCCATAGGGATGCATTGACCACCCGCGGGTAGATAAATACCCGCGGATGGTCAATAAAAGTGATTTAAAAAAAAAATGGAGCATGAAAAAAAATGGACATGCTCCATTTAGGTGCGGGTCTCCCGCGGGGACAGCTCCCGCAGGCTTCTATTGCAGCCTATGGAAGCCGTCCGGATCCGCGGGAGACCAAAATCAGAATATACTCACCTGCTCCGGATCTTCCCTGCTTCATGGCTTCATCTTCTCTCCGTCGCGGCCAGATCTTCTTTCTTCGGGCCACTGACGTGCCGTGCACATCCGCCGGGCCGAAGAAAGAAGATCCAGCTGCGACGGAGAGAAGATGAAGCCGCGAAGCAGGGAAGATCCGGAGCATGCAAGAGGTGAGTAAAAATGCTATTTTCAGCGCTCATGTCCGCGGGGCAGGAGGGACCCGCTGCGGATTCACCATGGAGAATCCGTAGCGGGCCTGATTTTCCCCGTGGACATGAGGCCTAAGTACAGCGATGTAAGCTGCATTTCCTGTGCCAGCACAGCGACCAGACCGAGTGCTGCCAGAGTGCCGACTGGCCGAAGAGGAATAGTGCGCAGAGCGATAACTGGCACGAAGAACCCCGCAGCGCTCGGGAGGAAAGGGAGTTTCGCTCCTCAATATTTCCGAACACTGAGGCGTTGTTGAAGTAGGACTAGACTGTGAGATGCAGACACTTGGCAAAGAGGACGCCAGTGGTAATGAGTGCGCAAATTTTCCTCAGGACATTAGGCATAATTTGCTGGCCAGGGTGTGGGGGATGCGGACTAGGAGAGTATCTCTCCAAATGGATGCTGAGATTTGGAGTAAATTTATAGTGCAGTAGTGTAGTGTGAGGCCTCAAACTTAATAGATGTGTTTCTATTGTAAATGTGAAGATATATTATATGTGTGATATAATGTGAGGTGTAATGGGGCAGCAAGGCACTGGTTAAAAGAGAGCAGAAGAATGTTTGACAGTACCGTATGTTCAGAGATTTGACATTGTGCATCCTGTGTGCCACGGACATAGCTCCTACTGAGCATGAGAGGTCAGGCTATGAAGGGAGGCTCAGTGCAATGTATTGTGCTGCATGCATGTGAGACCCTGGTGCTAATGACATCTGTTAGGGAAAGGACGCAGCTCCTATGGAGTGAAAGGGGTTGGTATAAACATAGTGTAACTAGTATCGGGCATGATGAGAAAAAGCCCAAGAGTCATGTGCCAGATTGAGGCAATGTATCGGAGATGTAAATGCCACTGTGAAATACCAGGTGGGAAAAATTTCATTTTGGGATTATAACAAGTAATTGGTTACTGTTGCTTTAAGAGACGTTATGCTATGGGTTATTATGCAACGTTCAAGTACAGTGACTACATGTAGTCAAAGAAGAGCCAGGAGTCAGCAACGGGAGGTTTCGGGTTGCAGCACAGATGAATGAGGCAAGTAGCGTAGTCGGAAGGGAAGCCAAAAGTCAGTCTTGCAAAGCAGCAGAGGAACAGGCAACTGGAGCTTGATCAAATGGTTCTGTGGTGTGGAGCAATACAATCACGCATTGAGGGAGTGGCAGGGCTAGGCTTTTATAGAAAGTGCAATCAAGACAGAGGTGGGGTCAGGACCAGGAGGCAGGAACTAGATAAGTGGGATTAGGGAACAAGGCTGAAAGTTATGCAAGGGAACTGTCCATAGGCTGGATAGTTCAGTACTGAGAGCCACTGGCTGGAGTGTAGGAGATGCAGTACCATCCACCAACCTCATTCTGACTATCTGACCATGGCCAGCTCCTTGCTTCCCCAAGTAGAGGGGTAAGGTGAAATTGGTAAGAAAATAACTGTTGAGTAAACGTTTATGGTACAATATGAGCTATAAATTCTTTTCGTGCATACTGCAGACAGCCCTCTACAATCGGGCCCTGTTCCTGACCCGACTCCCCATTGACCAGATTTGGCCAGATCCTCATTTGTAATTGAGTCAGCATTACGTGGCACAGGGGGAGCCCATTACTGAGCTGGCCTGATTTCATGAGGACGTATAATCTTGTCGGCAGCACAGCTCCACTTACAGGGGGAGAAGTGCTGCCGACAACACATGAATTTTGGCGTGGCATAACGAGGTGACCACCTGACAAACGTGCTTTTAATCGTTTGTTGGCTGGTCGCCTCTACCTTCACACAGAGCAATGATCAGGTGAATGAATGTTCATTCCAAATTACCAACCCGTGTAAAAGTCCCGTGCATGTTCGTTGCCCGTTCGGCCAAATCTCTCCCCTTGTAGATTGCTTCATGCCCGGATTTTTCATGCTTCAGCAGAACAATTACTTCTTAGCCTAAATAAAACTTTTTCCGTTGACACCTACATCGCGGCTCAGGCTAAAATATTCATCTTCACACAACACATTAAATTCATTACACAGAACATTTA
Source organism: Eleutherodactylus coqui (assembly GCF_035609145.1). Classification (NCBI taxonomy): domain Eukaryota; kingdom Metazoa; phylum Chordata; class Amphibia; order Anura; family Eleutherodactylidae; genus Eleutherodactylus; species Eleutherodactylus coqui. Next base: position 190,895,283 of record NC_089839.1, read on the forward strand.
TCAGAATCTCGTCTTCACGATACGGGAGAAAAGTAACACCCGAACTGTGAAGAAGAATGAAGTAAATAACCCGGCGAGAGCGAAGAATCCAGATAGAAGAGATCTGTGACGCTGTAATCTGCATCTCTCAATATGTTGTACTTGCTGGAAATGCAGCGTTATTTATTGTAGAAGGTGCTACTCTGCTGGAGAGCAGCGTATGTACGGGCACAAAGTACTTTCAGGACAAATTACTACCATTGTTTAACCCCTTAGGGGCCCATTTTAGGCTCTAGTGACCAACCAATTTTTCAGTTTTCTTCATCGTCGCATTCCTAAAGGCATTACTTTTACATTTCTCCAGAGATGAGGGCTTGTTTTTTTGCGGGAGAAGTCATATTTTTTAATGGCATCATATTTGGGAAACATATAATGTATTGCATAACTTTTATTAACTTTTTGAGGGGGGGGGGATTGGAAAAAATAAGCAATCCAGGCATTATTTTTTGGATTTCGTTTTCACGGCGTTCAGCATGCGGAATAAATCATGTGATAACACTATTCAGCACGATTCTGGCGATGCCAAGTTTATACCGTTTTTTATTTTGTTACTTTTGTACACTAAAACACTTTTTTTAAATGATCTTTTTTTTTTTTCCAAAAGCCAGAACATTTTTATTTTTCCATCGATGGAGCTCTATAAGGACTTGTTTTTTGAGGCCATGAGCTCTGGTCCTCAATTAACTTTTTTTTTCTATTCCGCTATTTTCTATATCGCTTTATATGAGGCAAGTTATGCAAAAATGAGCTATTTTCACCATGTTTTTTTTCATAGTGTTCACCATACGAGTTAAATAATGCACTAACTTTTTTACGTGGGTCATTATGTATACGGCGATACCAAACTTGTGATATTTTCCCATAAAGTATGGGGGAAAAGGTGGGGTTTTGACTTTATATTTTTTTTACATTTTTACACTTTTTTGACCTTTTACTTTTGTCCCACTTAGGGATTTGAATTTCATTATTTTTGACATGATACTTTAGTATTGCAGTGTATAATATTGACCTATGAGACCCAGCCTCTGCCTGAACCTCCTAAGCCACCGTAGATGGCGGACATGGAGGTCATCTTCAAGCCTCTCTCTTGGTGCCATGGCAATCCATCGGTCCCCAATCAGATTGCAGGGGTCCAATGGGTGAAAGAGGGAGTCGCCTTCTTAGGTCAGCCTCACGGCATGTAAAGTGTTAATCAGCTGGGATCAGAGGGGTCTGCAGTCTTAGCCATTATAAATGGAGTCCGGCTGTCATCAGACAACCGAGTCCCCGCTAAAGAAAGCCATGTCAGTATTCTGATGCAGCCCCATAAAAGTATATGCATCAGAATAGGAACATAAAGTTATCAATTTAATTATACATTTCCAGGAGGAATAACAGAGGAACAACACAATGCAGACTTTTGGGAGCTCTAGACTTGTTACAGTATATAATGTAGAAAACAGAAAGGAGAGTGGCCAAATCCTGTACAAAAATATCTGTAAATCTGGTGAAATGTGAAAAAATAATTATTACTGTATTCTCATTTTTATAGATTCCTATGAATTTTCCACTTGCCAGAAAGCATTTGACCAGGAGGGAAGGGCTGAAGGAGTGTGAGCTACCGAGAACTCGCTGATACAGAGAAATGAAATCCATTGTTAGGAACTATCATATATTCCCAAACGCGTAGGTGGGATGAATAGTGTGCATTCCACAAGTGTGGTCCGCTCCGTACCTACTAGGAGTAGCCTACGTGCTCATCCAGGAGGAGGCGCCACAGAAGCACAGCTGCTGACTGATGAGAACCACATGTTTTCATATAAAAAACATCTAATATTTGTGTTAGATTATCACAAGCTTCTTGGATCATGAATAGAATACTAGAACTGCAGGGAAGACTGACACATAAAAAGAACAAAGTGAGAAAAAACCCCAACATAACAAGGTAGATGCTAGAATGTGTCATTTAAGTCGGTGTCACATGGGTATTAGCGCATCAACGCATGCATTTGCGCAGTAGAGGTTGAATATTTGCAAGCATATCCATGTTTTACTGTACTTGCATGTTAAAAAAAAAATGCAACCGTATTCCCATTCAAATGGACAATTAGTGTAATTAGTGCAATGTGTACTTTCGCTGCACAAATGCACAGGATAATAGGTAGAGGCATAACTTGAAGCTCCTGGGCCCCAATGCAAAACCCGGAACGGGGCCCCCAACTATAATGCTTTACTCATAGTACTGGGCTCCCTATATGGAGAAGAGAGGCCTTATGGGCCCCCCAAGGCTCCTGGGCCCGGGTGCAACCGCATCCCCTGCATCCTCTATAGTTACGCCCCTGATAATAGGACATGCTGCGTATATTTTTTTGCTTGTGTGAATGAGCCCAATGGCTTCTATTCACTGTATATTGCATGTGCAGATTTTGGGAGCGCAAAACACTGCACCAATGCATTCGTGAATATGCAGTGAATAGAACCCATTGATGTAAATGGGTTCATTCACATAAGCGTATTTTGCACGTATATTTCCTTCAGGCAAAAAAAATATGAAGCGTGCTCTATTTTTCTGTGTATGCGAGCAGGGAAAAATCACTTTTTGCACTAATTACACTAGAGCCCTCTTCAATGCATGTCACCTTGGTTGCGTGTTTTTTTGTGCGTGCAAATGCGCACGCAAAAAGTTCAGTAAAACACGCATGTAGAACATCGGCCATTTAAGTTAACTGGTGTGTTAAAAAAAGGATTGCACTTGCATGATGTGAGTTCAATTAGTTTTTAACGCATGTAACCATGGAGACCATAAAATATATTGAGAACCAGCAAGCGCAGTGCCTGTGCATTGTATGCGTTTTTTTGAAATGTGCATGGAAAATAGATGCAGAATGGATGAAAAATTGTGTGCGTAAATAAAAAAAACCCATAAAAATCACAAGAAACTCGCGCAAAAAAAGTTTTTTTTCACATATTGCAATTGCCCGGGTGAATGCATCCTCAGGCCCCCTTCACACGAGTGTATGTGCATTTGTGTGCACCTCAGCGCGACTTTTTTGCACACTGAATGAGGCTTTTTTTTTTGGCGCGTGCATCGGCGTATTTTACTGTACTTGTTGCGCCCACAAGCCATGTTCATTTGCGTGCGGCAAGCAAAAGCACCGATGAGAATGGCTAATTAGTTCCAGATCTGTTCTTTTCCCAATTATGCAGCATATTACGCATCTTCTTGCGTATTGCGCACATTTGCGCACCCCCATTGACTTTTTTGGGGACGTTTGGGCGCAGGAAAATAGAGCATGCTGCGTTTTTTACGCACATGTGAACAAAGGGTTCTATTCACTACGTATTACGCGCGCAAATATTTCCGTATGAAGCCGGTCTTATTCAGATTTATTATCTAATGGCCCATGGAAACTCACCGAGGGCACAATGATATATCATGGCACATTGCACCAGAGGACATCCTCAGCTCTGCTGCATCTGACAAATTAAGCACAAGTACAATCAGCTTCTGAATCTGAACATCTACCAACGTACAAGAACGCTAAAAGTGGTCGTTTTCTCCATCCGTGAAATCATAAAGAACTCAGTAAATCCAGTGCAGTATGAATGGTGCGGCATCCACAGCGACTCCCTGATGGCACGGAGACCGTTAGGAGGACGCAGACTCCCCAGTCTGGGCGATGTGGAAGCTGACCTAGTTTATACGTGTCACTTGTTCTATCTAACAAGACTGGAAGTCTGGGGCGGCCAATCATCCATGTGATCCAGCGGCAGACACTTAATAGATAGCAGAGCTGTCACCAGGGGCATGTTGATCGGATGTCACATCACGAGTGCTACATATCGCTGGGTGCTTCGTGATCTTAGTATCCTAGAGGCTATTTAGGTTATGTGTATATAGGTTCTATTGTCTGCTGTGTATTATTAGGACAACTACAGGCTTCCCCTTAGAAACCCCTCTCTACAAAGAAAGTCTGCCGCAGTTTTGGAGTTGGCCCAACTATGAAAGAATATGAATTTAAAAAGTTGGCCAGAATTAGAAAAATGTGTCCGCTTTGTTAGGCCGCATGCATACGGCTGGGTCGGATCCCAAAGAGGAATCCGACCAGGTGCCTAGCCATGACCCCTGTGCACCTGGCCGGATGTCTTCTCCTCTGTGCTGCGGATGTGCCAGCCAGCGCACATGCGCAGTAGAGATAATGCCGCGCCATCTCTAGGCGATGACACGGATCCAGAGGCGTAACTTGAAGCTGCTGGGTCCCAGTGCAAAATCTGGAATTGGGCCCCCAACTATAAAGCTTCATTGATAGTTTTGGTTTGCAATCTGGCGAAGGGAGACTTTATGGGCCCCCTAGGGCTCCCGGGCCTAGGTGCACCCCCTTACACCCCTGCTCAGATCCCACAACCTTTCCGCAATGATGATTGGGGAAGGGACGCAGGATGGGCGGCTTCCATTAACTCCAAGCATGCTGCGATTTCTCTTCTGCGAGTGGAAAATTGCATTTGATTTCCGCTCGTGTAGATGAAATCGCGTTTCGCCATAGCATGCTATGGGCGGTATCTGCGCGGAATCCAGAGGCAGATGCCCGCTCTGGATTCCGCAATGCAAATGCACCCACGTGCATTCGGCCTTACAGAAGCAGCGCCACATCTGCCCACAGGTTGTGTGTGTTATTGCAGTTAAGCCCCGTTCACTTCAGTGGAGCTGAGCTGCAATTACAGACACGACTTGTGGACAAGTCTGGCGCCACTTATGGAAGAACACAGTCAAGTTTTTTGAATATTGTACAATTCCTTTAAGTGGAACTGTCAATGATGTCCACCATGGGGTTGTGCTTAAAGGAAAATTCCACCTAAATGCATCTTCTGACATGGCAGAGAGACAGATGCATGGCCAGCCTTAGCTACGTGTGACCCATGTGGCCACACAGGGTGCTGACCATAAATTTGGAGGGGAATACCAGGCAGATGTAAGCTTGGTTCGATCTCCCTCCTGCCTAGCCACATGATCTTTTTCTGTGTGGCTGCATCTTATGGAACTACATGAATCACCCTCCTCCAGGCTCTGTCTCCTCTTCTCTAATGTTCTGAGACACCACTATCAGCCCATTGGTGCCCCCACAACACAATCGCTTAGTTTTGCTACTTAATTTATGCTATGAGCTTGGTTTTGGTATTGTATCAATGTACTGAGCTTGATTCTGAGGCTGTATTTATGTTATGAGCTTGATTTTGGTGCTGTAGTTATGTTATGATCTTGGTTCTGGAGCTGTATTTATGTTATGAGCTCAGTTATAGTACAGAATGTACTCACAGGGCTGTTCTGGTGTGGCTATGTGATTATCTCGCTGCTTTCTGCACAAGCAGAATACAAGCAGACTGCCTATCTGTAATATATATCCTATGACAGGGGAAGCCAAAAAAAAAAACTTTGCACAAAGTGCCATGTAACCTAAGGCTGACCTCTGTGAAGTCAGCACCCCATCTTTCAAAAAAGTTATTTTTTTTATGAGTTCTGGATGCACCCCAAAGAGTTCTAGAGTTCCCTATTAATTTTTAAAATAGTTCTAGCGAATTAGGCAAAAAAATCAACAAATGTATCTCTGCGGTGCTAACTTCCAAAAATGATATTAATAAATCAGCGAGAACTTTGTAAATATGGGTATTAGAGCTTCGAGCATTAAGAGTTTTCTTCAGAACTCTTGAGGTGCTACCCAGAACTCTTATAAAATCGCGGGATTTCCCCCAATTTTTTTTTACACATAACTGAAATTTTTCTGATCCGGCATTTAAAAATCATCGAGAACTTTGTAAATATTGGTTCTACAGCTTCGAGCATTATGAGTTTTCTTCAGAACTCTTGAGGTGCTACCCAGAACTCTTATAAAATCGTGGGATTTCCCCCAAAAATATTTACACATAACTGAAATTTTTTTGATCCGGCATTTGAAAATCAGCGAGAACTTTGTAAATATTGGTTCTACAGCTTCGAGCATTAAGAGTTTTCTTCAGAACTCTTGAGGTGCTACCCAGAACTCTTATAAAATCGCAGTATTTCCCAAAAAATTATTTACACATAATAACTGAAATTTTTGGATCCGGCATCTAAAAATCAGCGAGAACTTTGTAAATATTGGTTCTAGAGCTTCGAGCATTAAGAGTTTTCTTCAGAACTCTTGAGGTGCTACCCAGAACTCTTATAAAATTGCAGGATTTCCCCCAAAAATATTTACACATAATAACTGAAATTTTTTTGATCCGGCATTTGAAAATCAGCGAGAACTTTGTAAATATTGGTTCTAGAGCTTCGAGCATTAAGAGTTTTCTTCAGAACTCTTGAGGTGCTACCCAGAACTCTTATAAAATCGCAGGATTTCCCAAAAAATTATTTACACATAATAACTGAAATTTTTGGATCCGGCATCTAAAAATCAGCGAGAACTTTGTAAATATTGGTTCTAGAGTTTCGAGCATTAAGAGTTTTCTTCAGAACTCTTGAGGTGCTACCCAGAACTCTTATAAAATTGCAGGATTTCCCCCAAAAATATTTACACATAATAACTGAAATTTTTTTGATCCGGCATTTGAAAATCAGCGAGAACTTTGTAAATATTGGTTCTAGAGCTTCGAGCATTCAGAGTTTTCTTCAGAACTCTTGAGGTGCTACCCAGAACTCTTATAAAATCGCAGGATTTCCCCAAAATTTTTTACACATAACTGAAATTTTTGGATCCAGCATTTGAAAATCAGCGAGAACTTTGTAAATATTGGTTCTAGAGTTTCGAGTATTAAGAGTTTTCTTCAGAACTCTTGAGGTGCTACCCAGAACTCTTATAAAATCGCAGGATTTCCCCAAAAAATATTTACACATAATAACTGAAATTTTTTTGATCCGGCATTTGAAAATCAGCGAGAACTTTGTAAATATTGGTTCTAGAGCTTCGAGCATTAAGAGTTTTCTTCAGAACTCTTGAGGTGCTACCCAGAACTCTTATAAAATCGCAGGATTTCCCAAAAAATTATTTACACATAATAACTGAAATTTTTGGATCCGGCATCTAAAAATCAGCGAGAACTTTATAAATATTGGTTCTAGAGCTTCGAGCATTCAGAGTTTTCTTCAGAACTCTTGAGGTGCTACCCAGAACTCTTATAAAATCGCGGGATTTCCCCCAATTTTTTTTTACACATAACTGAAATTTTTCTGATCCGGCATTTAAAAATCATCGAGAACTTTGTAAATATTGGTTCTACAGCTTCGAGCATTCAGAGTTTTCTTCAGAACTCTTGAGGTTTGAGGTGCTACCCAGAACTCTTAGAAAATCGCAGGATTTCCCCCAAATTTTTTTTTACACATAACTGAAATTTTTTTGATCCGGCATCTAAAAGTCAGTGAGAACTTTATAAATATTGGTTCTAGAGCTTCGAGCATTAAGAGTTTTCTTCAGAACACTGGAGGTGTTATCCAGAACTCTTATAAAATAGCAGGATTTCCCCAAAAATTATTTACACATAATAACTGAATTTTTTTTTGATCCGGCATCTGAAAATCGGCGAGAACTTTGTAAATATTGGTTCTAGAGCTTCGAGCATTAAGAGTTTTCTTCAGAACTCTTGAGGTGCTACCCAGAACTCTTATAAAATCGCAGGATTTCCCCAAAAATGTATTTAGACAAAACTGAAATTTTTTTGATCCGGCATCTAAAAATCAGCGAGAACTTTGTAAATTTTGGTTCTAGAGCTTCGAGTATTAAGAGTTTTTTTCAGAACTCTTGAGGTGCTACCCAGAACTCTTATAAAATCGCAGGATTTCCTAAAAAATTATTTACACATAACAACTGAAATTTTTGGATCCGGCATCTAAAAATCAGCGAGAACTTTGTAAATATGGGTTCTAGAGCTTCGAGCATTAGGAGTTTTCTTCAGAACTGTTGAGGTGCTACCCAGAACTCTTATAAAATCGCGGCATTTGAACAAACAATATCGACTTTATATCAGATGTTGGTTGAGGAGGACACGCGCAATTGCGGGAAAGACATTGAAAGGAATTGGGAGCGAGAACTAGGTGGGGCCCCAGAGGAGTCTTGGAAAAAAAATCATACATCCTGTCACATAAAATGTCGGTTTCTAGCAAGGTGCAGGAGTTAAACTACAAAATACTAACAAGATGGTACCAGACCCCAGTGAAACTAGCCATGATATTCCCCCAGTATCCGGATAAATGTTGGAGATGCCAATCGGAAAGAGGGTCATTTGTTCACCTCTGGTGGTCATGTCCTCTGATGCGCCCATTCTGGCAGGAGATCAACACTCTTTACTCCACGGTATGCAGAACTCAGGTCCAGTTTACGCCAGAAATAGTAGTACTGTCTATGTTCCCAGGATCAGTGGCACATTTGAAAAGCTCCCTACTCAGATTTTTTATACTGGCCATGCGACAGATAATCCCCAGAATATGGTAATCTATGACACCTCCCTCTAGAATAATGTGGTGGGAAGCTTTAGATCACCTGAAAGATATGGAAGAGCTCAGTGCCAGAGACGAACTAGGACATGAGAAATGTGCCTCTATCTGGATGATCTGGAACCAGTTTTGATTTTCTCCGGACCTTACCACATCGTTTCATGTCTTTCTTTTCTCCTTCTCTCTCATCTTATTTCACTTCTATGCCCACTGCATGTTTGCTTGATATAATCAGTTTTCTAAGGCTGGGTTCACACGGGGCGGATTTGCCGCGGAAATTCTGTGCAGAATTTCGCCGCGGCAAATCCGCATGCGGCCGCTAATCCCGGGATTAGCCAGCCTTGTGGACGAGATTTCTCAGAAATCTCGTCCACACGGGACGGCAAATCCGCTGCGGCTAAGCCAGCGCGGATTTGCCGACCGCGGCATGTTCATTTTTTTTTCCCCGCTGCGGGCGCGCTCTCCTCTATGGGAGCGCTGGCCTCAGCGGAAGAGCGGGCGGCCGGGCCGCTTCAAAGCCGCCGCGGGTTTTGCAGCGGCGGTACTCCTGGTACCAATAGAACCAATATTTACAAAGTTCTCGCTGATTTTTAGATGTCGGATCAAAAAAAATTTCAGTTATGTCTAAATAAATTTTTGGGGAAATCCTGCGATTTTATAAGAGTTCTGGGTAGCACCTCAAGAGTTCTGAAGAAAACTCTTAATGCTCGAAGCTCTAGAACCAATATTTATAAAGTTCTCACTGACTTTTAGATGCCGGATCAAAAAAATTTCAGTTATTATGTGTAAATAATTTTTTGGGAAATACTGCTATTTTATAAGAGTTCTGGGTAGCACCTCAAGAGTTCTGAAGAAAACTCTTAATGCTCGAAGCTCTAGAACCAATATTTACAAAGTTCTCACTGATTTTCAAATGCTGGATCCAAAAATTTCAGTTATGTGTAAATAATTTTTGGGGAAATCCTGCGATTTTATAAGAGTTCTAGGTAGCACCTCAAGAGTTCTGAAGAAAACTCTGAATGCTTCAAGCTCTAGAACCAGTATTTACAAAGTTCTCGCTGATTTTTAGATGCCGGCTCCAAATATTACAGTTATTATGTGTAAATAATTTTTTGGGAAATCCTGCGATTTTATAAGAGTTCTGGGTAGCACCTCCAGAGTTCTGAAGAAAACTCTTAATGCTCGAAGCTCTAGAACCAATATTTATAAAGTTCTCACTGACTTTTAGATGCCGGATCAAAAAAATTTCAGTTATTATGTGTAAATAATTTTTTGGGAAATCCTGCTATTTTATAAGAGTTCTGGGTAGCACCTCAAGAGTTCTGAAGAAAACTCTTAATGCTCGAAACTCTAGAACCAATATTTACAAAGTTCTCACTGATTTTCAAATGCTGGATCCAAAAATTTCAGTTATGTGTAAATAATTTTTGGGGAAATCCTGCGATTTTATAAGAGTTCTGGGTAGCACCTCAAGAGTTCTGAAGAAAACTCTGAATGCTTCAAGCTCTAGAACCAGTATTTACAAAGTTCTCGCTGATTTTTAGATGCCGGCTCCAAATATTACAGTTATTATGTGTAAATAATTTTTTGGGAAATCCTGCGATTTTATAAGAGTTCTGGGTAGCACCTCCAGAGTTCTGAAGAAAACTCTTAATGCTCGAAGCTCTAGAACCAATATTTATAAAGTTCTCACTGACTTTTAGATGCCGGATCAAAAAAATTTCAGTTATTATGTGTAAATAATTTTTTGGGAAATCCTGCTATTTTATAAGAGTTCTGGGTAGCACCTCAAGAGTTCTGAAGAAAACTCTTAATGCTCGAAACTCTAGAACCAATATTTACAAAGTTCTCACTGATTTTCAAATGCTGGATCCAAAAATTTCAGTTATGTGTAAATAATTTTTGGGGAAATCCTGCGATTTTATAAGAGTTCTGGGTAGCACCTCAAGAGTTCTGAAGAAAACTCTGAATGCTTCAAGCTCTAGAACCAGTATTTACAAAGTTCTCGCTGATTTTTAGATGCCGGCTCCAAATATTACAGTTATCATGTGTAAATAATTTTTTGGGAAATCCTGCGATTTTATAAGAGTTCTGGGTAGCACCTCAAGAGTTCTGAAGAAAACTCTTAATGCTCGAAGCTGTAGAACCAGTATTTACAAAGTTCTCGCTGATTTTCAAATGCCGGATCAAAAAAATTTCAGTTATTATGTGTAAATATTTTTGGGGGAAATCCTGCGATTTTATAAGAGTTCTGGGTAGCACCTCAAGAGTTCTGAAGAAAACTCTTAATGCTCGAAACTCTAGAACCAATATTTACAAAGTTCTCGCTGATTTTCAAATGCTGGATCCAAAAATTTCAGTTATGTGTAAAAAATTTTGGGGAAATCCCGCGATTTTATAAGAGTTCTGGGTAGCACCTCAAGAGTTCTGAAGAAAACTCTGAATGCTTCAAGCTCTAGAACCAGTATTTACAAAGTTCTCGCTGATTTTCAAATGCCGGATCAAAAAAATTTCAGTTATTATGTGTAAATAATTTTGGGGGAAATCCTGCGATTTTATAAGAGTTCTGGGTAGCACCTCAAGAGTTCTGAAGAAAACTCTGAATGCTCTAAGCTCTAGAACCAATATTTATAAAGTGCTCGCTGATTTTTAGATGCCAGATCAAAAAAATTTCAGTTATTATGTGTAAAAAATTTTTTTGGGTAATCCCGCGATTTTATAAGAGTTCTGGGTAGCACCTCAAGAGTTCTGAAGAAAACTCTTAATGCTCGAAGCTCTAATACCCATATTTACAAAGTTCTCGCTGATTTATTAATATCATTTTTGGAAGTTAGCACCGCAGAGATACATTTGTTGATTTTTTTGCCTAATTCGCTAGAACTATTTTAAAAATTAATAGGGAACTCTAGAACTCTTTGGGGTGCATCCAGAACTCATAAAAAAAATAACTTTTTTGAAAGATGGGGTGCTGACTTCACAGAGGTCTAAGGCTGGCATAGAAGACAAAGCTTCACTTTAAATGAAATTGCCCTACAGACACCTCAGCAGCCCGGTTGCTGTGATATGGGGCAAACAGCATTGACATTTGAAGTACTGCGCTTTAAGGATCATTTATTAGCTTGCTTCTGGTATTGTAGATATGTACTGTACTTGATTTGTAATGTGTTTATGTTATGATCTTTGTTCTGGTGCTGTATATATATTACGAGCTTAATTTAGGTGCTGCATGTATGTTATAAGCTTGGTTCTGGTATAACATTTATTCGCTGAGCTGTTCTGGTGTGATTATGCTGATATCTTGCTGCTTTTTGCGCAAGGAGAATACAGCCAGACTGTCTATCAATGCAATATATTTTGCTTTTTTCTTAGGAGGGGGAGCAGGGTCAAATAAATTCAGCACAAGGTGCCATTTAACCTAAGACTGTCAATAGAGACACGTCACATATTGGTGAGGGTAGACGCGCCATAAAAATATGACAAGCGGGGGGTTAGAATGAGGGTGCCTGATTAATTACAATTCTCTATGGCATCATCTCCATTTGAATGAATGGGCAACGTGGAAACAGTTGACATAAAAGGTATATAAAATGGCCAGAATCGGTGCGACTTGGTTGTGAGTGTTCTCTTAGTACAGTGAGGAATTAGGAGTAATGCTGCATTTAGGCAGAACCATTATCGTTCCGAAAATTGGACAGATGCGCAAAACTGAACGTAATTGTTCAGTTTATACATGAGCCAATAAAAAATGAGAATCGTGAGGTTCTCACTCGTCGTTCAGTTTCATCCGGCATAAAAATTAGCACCAGCTCGATCACTTGTCGGGCACTTTAAACACTGATCGTTCACATAGGTGTGTGAAACACTGAATGTAAAGTGCCGAGGACTGCACGCTCCTCAATGAGAATTGAGTAGTCTAAACATGCAGCCTGAGCGCAAACGAGTTGGTGATGACATCATCAGCTCAATCGCTCAGGCAGACGGGAATCGTGCAGTTCTCATTCCATGTAACAGCAGCTGATTCACACGGACGATTTTCGGGCACAGAAGCGCCCAACAATCAACCCAGCAATTATTGCAACTGCGCTTTCACACAGGAGTGATGACCGCTCAGTGAATAGAGGCTCCGGCCGCTTGCCATCATTCACAGTAAACAGGCAGTCTTTTATAGATGAACAACTGCCTGTTTACACGAACCGATTGTCGCTCGATCTTTATGCGTGCCTAAACTGAAGATAGGCAAACAAATCATCGTTCCTAATTTAGTCATTGGTAGCATTTATACTGAATAATTATAGTTGAGATTCCACGATACAGCGAGAATCTGCACGATTAGCGTTCCGGGTAAAAGAGCCCCAAGTGAGAGCTAAAACTGACACCACTTATCTATGGTGAGACAATAGGATCAAGTCAGTGAAATACAACTTGATGACAGCACTTGGCCAAGTGTCTGCTAGGCTCCATCAATTAGCCAGAGTAGATATGAAGAGTATCTCTTGCTATGGAGGAACTGGCATGTTTGTGTATTACATGGAGAGCCAATTCATCTCCATAAGCACTATGTAATGATTCCAGTTTCCCTGTGCAGGGAAACTGAACACTTAGGCCTCTTTCACACTGGCATTACAATTTTCAACTGCGCACATCGCGGCCCGAGAATCGCATGAACGAGAGAGAGCCACGACCAGGTCACGGTTAATCTTGCTTTTTCTCGTCCCTTCACATGGCCAGGTGCAGCGTATATACGCCGCAGCCCTGGAATTCTGTTGGCAGGGGTGAGAATTTAGTGATACTAAACTCTCTCCTTCTTCCTTTGCAAGCTGATTGCGACAATAGAAGCTCCCATAGAAGCCTATGGGAACTGCCGGCAAAGGAAGGATGTGTCAATTATGTTGTCTTCTCCGTTGTGAAATTCACCTCCTCTCAATGAGGGGGTGACTTCCTCACAGGAATTTGTGATGAAGGAATCTGAGCGTTCCCCTAGGAAACCATTAGTTCTAATAGACGCGTGTCTTTTAAGCGTGTGATTTATGCGCGGCTCGCCTCCCCCGTGTGAATGAGCCATAAAGTAAGATATGAACTAACAATCTTATCAAAACTAAAATCTAAAAACCTTTACATTCACACCAACCTTGAATTTCACCAGATTTCATAATGAAATGCGGAAAAACTGAAGCTCATTTGGGATGATAAATTAGTGGGATGCAATTACTGGCACAATGCTAAAAACTCAATTAGCAGGCAGATTTGTGAAATGTAGTCTTGCCCTATGTGCGGTAATGTGAAATCTTGCTTGGCATTATAACAATCCAAAATAATTATCATACAAATAGCTGCCTTCATTTGTACAAAAAATGGAGCGTTTGGTTGGAAACAACATAATTTATTCTATATTTTCAGTCACTGCTGTAAATCGCTATATTTTATAGAAAAGAAATACATTGAAATGGAAACTCAAGGGAAAAATCATGGCTGTCTGCAGCCACCTCTAGGGGGAGCTTACTGTATATGGAGGACATACGCTGAAAGCTCCCCCTAGTGTCCGTTTCAGGTAGCCAGAATTTTATAATTTAACTCTGGCTATGCTGGGAATTTAGAGTTCTGTATTAGAAAAATGCATCTCCAAGCCCAAAAAGATACAATATACAGTTAATCATTACAGAAATTTGGACCTATTTTCATAAATGAAAATGAAATTGGGTTAATAGGGCTGAATGTTTTACAAGGAACAAAGGAAAATTTGGGAAACCAAAAAAAGACCAAATGATTACCATCGTCATTACCATCACCAGTGGTCCTTGAACCGCCACCAAAATACTAGTAAACGGACTACCCCACTAAAACTTATCACCTATGCAAAGGATGGGAGTAAAGGCCCCCATGTAGATTATGGTTTAGTCATCTGAACCCACAGACAATGGTGGGGCCAGAGGACTTTCTAATGTGTATGGGGGTGCTTCAGTTTTCTCCTGACAGATCGGGATGTTAAATTTCAACGCCTAATCAATTTGTTCCCCGGGAGGTAAGCCCAACATGCCCCAACAACCCCAAGGTCATAGGTAGGAGTTCTGCATTGTAGATGGTCTAACTCAGTGTTTTTCAACTCCAGTCCTCATGGACCCCAGCAGGTCATGTTTTCAGGATATCCTATAGTAAGAACACCTGTGGTAATGTCTGAGGCACTGACAAAAATTACATCACCTGTGCAATACTGGGGAAAACATGACCTGTTGGGGGGGCGTGAGGACTGAAGTTGAGAAACACTGGTCTAACTTAGGGCTCATTCACACGGGAAGCTAGGCACGCAAAAATCACACACTTAAAAAACACGTGGCTGTTAGAAACAATAGTTTCCGATTGCAACATTCAGATTCCTTCATCTAAACCTTCACATGGGAAACCATTGGTTCCAATATCCGTGTGGTTTTTAAGCGCGCAATTTTTTTGCACGCCTAGCTTCCCGTGTTAAAGAGGCCTTAATCTCCTATTCTTATGGTATGAAGTATCTAGATGGGTTGCCTTGCAGATGAACCACAGCTTCCACCACACTTGGCTAGAGTTCAACGTTTTTTATAGTTTTTAGGTAACAACTACAGTATGATCTTCACATTGGTCTCCCACACCCTTGTGCGCTTATTTGCACACACATGACCAGCCGGCACCACCCATCACCTTGTAGGGGGGCACCAGGCGGATGAAGAGCAGGGGCAATTGTCCTCCTTAAGTTCTCTGGGCAGATGATTTTCTTCTTCAGCGTCTTGGGGAGCTATATGAATCCTCCTCCTCCTGGCTTTGTCTCCTCCCCTGTGATATTGCTTAGTTTGGGTACTGCTTTTATGTTACGAGCTTGTTTCTGGTGCTTTTTTATGTTATGAACTTGGTTCTCGTGCTATATTTATGTACGGAGCTTGGTTCTGGTACAGTATTTACACTATGAGCTTGTTTCAGGTGCTTTATTTATATTATGAGCTTGGTTCTGGTGTCATATTTATGTTATGAGCTTAGTTCTGGTACTGTATTTATATACTGAGCTTGGTTCTGGTGCTGCATCTATGTACTAAGCTTGGTCTGGTGTTGTATTTATGTTATGAGCTTGGTTCTGGTACTGCATCTATGTACTGAGCTTAGTTCTGGTGCTGTATTTATGTTCTGAGCTTGGGTCTAGTGCTGTATCTATGAACAGAACTTGGTTCTGGTGCTGCATTTATAATACAAGTTTGGTTTCGAAGCTATGTTAGTAGTAAACATGGCTCTGGTACTATATTTCTGGTGCTGTAAAGGGTTTCCATCTAATCTGATGCCGACACTGTGTACACATGACCCCTTGTAGTTGCAGGGGAGGCTTCTATGGTACACGCGCTTTTAGTATAAAGAACTGGACTGCACCCGGGCTGGCATCAGCACCATGCAAACATTGTTAAGTGCAAAAACCCACTGGGCTACATGGGCCCATAGCAATAGGAATAAATATGCTCTAATCTTAGCAAGTGAAGACTGGAATAGACAGGAGGCCGATACACCTGAAGCCCATACTTGACGGTAGTCACTCTATTATTTGTAATAAATACCCACAATCCTTTGCAGATTTGTACGGTTTTCTCACGACCTCAGATTACACTAATTAATACACAGGCATCTAGCAAGACAGCACTGTAAATCTCCCTATAAACTAATAACCCAGAAGTCTCTGTGGACTTGTGCTACATCAGCGCTGTCTCTTTACTTGACACTACATGCAATTAATGACATAGCTTAAAAGTTTTTGCCGCTAAAAATGCCTGATCTGACCGCATCCGCACAGTGATGCAGTTTTCTTGTAAGATCATTGGTAATAAGAAATTACTTTGGGTCAGGAGATTACAAGAAGCAAGATGAGAAGATTATTACTGAGATGGAATATTGATTTATCTCCGACGTTTGTAATTATGTAATGCTGAAAACACAACCCAAGATACACGGCCGCGACTTCTGCATCATATACGGAAAATCAATTGGCCAAATGCATAAATGGCAAATTCATAAATGTGCTGATTGTTAGAACTGCTCCCTGTGGAAGCTGGAGTTTTTGATTTTTTTTTTTACTAGGATGAAAATAGTCTTTTGGCCACAGGCGCAGATGTAGGACCTTCTACAGCCCAAGGACAGGAAGAAATTTGTGTTTATTTTTGCTTTTCCACAAGTATATAGAATTTAATATTCAACTTACTTTTGGAAGCCAAACGCAACCAAACTACAATTCCCAAACTATTTTATACATGGAATATTATCTTTATTGTACGAGATGCTGCAATTACGGGGATAACAAATGTATGCTTTTAAGTTAATGAAAACAGTTTTGTGAAATTGTATACTTTTTTTTTCTTCTGCAACTTTAAAAAACTTTTATTTAATGCGACCCTCCGGGCCTGGAGAAGCAAAGATGGCTGCACCAGCTCCTCTGACTACCGCACACTATACATTTGTATGCATCATTGACCAATGTTGCCCGCAGGAGCAGGGCTGCCAGTCAGATCAGCATGTAATGTCCTAGGCTGGGTTCACACAGGGAGGATTTGCCGTGGAAATCCGGAATTTCACCACGGCAAATCCACCTGCGGCCGCTAAATCCGGGATTAGCCAGCAATGTGGACAAAATTTCTCAGAAATCCCGTCCACACAGTATGGCGAATCCGTCACGGCAAGGCTGGCAGAAGCCGGCGTTGCGGCACGTATTTCCCGGCCGCAGCATGTCCAATCTTTCTTTTTTTCTGTTGCGGCCACGTTCTCCTCTATGGGAGTGCCGGCCGCAATGGAAAAGCATGTGGCCAAGCCGCTCCAAAACCCGTTTTGAAGCAGCGCTTTCCCGGCGCAAATCTCGCAGTTTTTTGCTGCGGCCAAACTGCGAGATTTCCGCTGGGAATACGCCATGTGGGAGCCCAGCCTTAGACTAATGATGCATGGCGCAACCATCTTTGTTTGTCCAGGTTGCTTTACCTTTTTTTTTTTTGTTTCACAAGGAAACTTTTATTTTTCATTGTAAAGGGGTTTAATAGCTTTTTTTAAAAAAATATTTATGACCTATCCTTAGGTTGGAACATCAATATCTTATCGGTGGGGGCCAACATCTGACATCCCCGGTGATCAGAAGCTTTTACGAACTAGCTGAGTAGGGAGATAGTCTGCAATACTATTCTGCTGCATAGTGTACAGAACTGAGCTGGTTCTGGCCACAGCTAAGTGAAAATCACTGATCGTCAGGGGAGGGAGCAGGAGTCAGGCCAAGCCATTCAGATATTGATGACCTATTCTGAGAATAGGTCATCAATAAAAATACCTAGGAACCCCCATTAAAGACAACCTGTCATATCCGGGAAGCACTATAAACTAGGTTATCGTGCCTATAGGACATGGAATGTGGAGTCTGGGGTCACTTCTTATACTTACCCGACTTCCTGTTCTCTTGCTCTCACCCCTGGAACTCGGCACTTGGTCTCTAAGCATGACACTATCTTCACTGTTCTCTGTTGGAGTGAGTATTGGAGGGCACCCTACAGGGTTAGCGGCTCCCAATGTGGAGGATTTCCCAAGACTTCGGGATGGAGCAATCTGTCCCCTTTACTTCATCCTTAACCCGATGAGCAAACAACGACAAGCCAAGAGCAGTGGTGGGATGCACCACATCGGAGCAGTACAAACTTGTTTGCTGAACTATATCCAGCCCCCATATAGCTCCTTTTTAGTTGGAGATGCTCCAACGTTTCTGGAGGTTCTGCCTAGAAGAATCCCCAAACTAATGGCTGAGTCGGTGACCCTGAAACAGGAACCACCCGCATACCAAACACAACGTATCCGCTTACACCAGCAGCTTCTGCTCATCTCAGACTCTGTTCCTTTTGCAGCACTGCACGTCATATGCTCTCTGCCGCCAATCCCAGTATCCACAACATAATGTACAAAATGGCACAATGACTTCTGGCCATCAGATGGCAGCAAGTCCACATACAACTGCAATCTGCATATAATCATTGATGACATGTGAACCACCCTTGCCATAAATTAGCAGAAATCAAACTTCCCCCCATTATAACTGTGCAACCCCCGAAGCACTACAGCTCTAAGAGTGCACGCACTGACTGAAGAAAAGAGTCATGGTCACAGACTGAGCACCAACTTCCAGGGGTGACAGCGAGGGAACCAGGTAAGTATAAGAAGTTCACCCCCGAACTCCACGTACCCGTCCTATAAGCGCCATAACTTAGTTTATTGTACTTATTGGACGTGATTGGTTCCCTTTTAATATTTCAACTATAGTATAACCAAACTGGCATTCCAATAGTACAGCCTTGATGGGGGGATCTATGTTGGGCCCCAATCTGTCATACAAAACCATCAACCCTAGTGATACAGATGAGGAGACTGATACTGAGAGAACAAAGGAAGCCTCTTCCCTTTAATTTCTCTCTATAGGTGCCACATCAGGTTATCACGCAAGTGCCAGAGTATTTCGATGTACCTGGCTATCCAAATTTCGTAAGCTGTTGTACATTTTGACATGGTCCGCATTTATCAATATGGTCTAAAGGAAAATCTGCTCTTATTGTCCATAGCAACCAATCACAGCTCAGTTTTTATTTCTGCAGACCAGTTTAAGGGATGAAAGCTGAGCTATGATTGGTTGCCCTCATTTGATAAATGAGGCCTATGTGGTATAGATGTAAAACTCTTTAGGGAGTTAAGCAATCGCTGTTTATCAGGAAGGAGCCGAGAGAGATGTTATGCACACACCAGGCGTAAATCTTGTTACTGAGGACATTAGGAAAAGATATTTAATGGCTTCATAGAATGATGTTAAAAATATGAGACCCACATCGATCCGGCAGCTTAGACATGTGATTTATTGGATTAAAACTAAGATATCATTTCAACTAATTCACATTTGGTGCCTCTGAGAGAAATTTACAGATAAGGCACAAGTTATTACTCAAGAAAAAGTCATAAGTTAAAATAAAAGGACTAAAAGCCTCATTCTACTCAAAACCTGAGGGTGCCATACACACTAGATACAGATCAGCCCAACCCGCGTATCTTGGCAGGATCAGCTGACCATCTAATGGCATGGGGGCCTCCCAAAAGTGCCCCACAAGCAAATGCCTGAGGAGATAAGGATGAAGCAGTTGGATTGTATTACTTACACCACACATGCATGCTCAGCTGAGTGTGCATGTACACGGGGGCATTGGTAGACATTGCTGTCAGTGAAACAAGCCTTTGGCCGGTAGATCTTGTGTGTATGTGCAGTGACCCAGAACGAACACTACATAGTGTTGACCTAGTTCTGGGAAAGGAGGAAAGGAGTCATGTGTGCTTTAAGTGTTCTCTATACTGTAAGGGTTTCATTTCTTCTTATGCAGCATGTATTAATATATAGACCTGAAGCTAATGGTTGGCAGATGATAGAGCAGCCCCAGTGATTCATCATTCCTTTAGCCTCCTGCCTCTCAGCCAATCAGCTTTAAGCTAAGAGAGACTTAGCAAAAAGATTCTAGAAGGAGAGAAACCAAAGTTATATAAGTTAGTGTAAAGTTCCAGAAAGTTCAGCGTAGAAGTGCAGAAGAAGAGAAACAAATGTAGTGCTAAGTCCGCAAACAGCTGGTTCAAGGGACAGACCTCACAGTTCTACAGCTTCTTCCCTGAATCTTATGTTGGAAGGAGAAAGGTGCTTAGTACAGGCTGCATTCTCTCAGGCCCTGTTGGAAAAATCAAGACAAGCAGTATGTGATTCTACAGAAGGGAAGCAGCACTTCTAGCCACCACCTTCACACTGGATGTTGAGAAATTGACTGTTAAGACGTTCTTAACCCTTTTATCATCTGGATGCACAATAAATACATGAGTTTTGGGGTACACCTGCCCAACTCCCTGGTTTCTCTTCTACTGAGGGACACACAACAGCATTCCAGGGAGCAGAGGCCAGATATAACATCAATTCCCCAAATTTCACTGTAATGCAGACGTGTGAGAGAGGGACTTGTACCATCATTGCCAGCATGACATAACCTCCCACTCTGACATACTATGTATGGCCAGTCTAAGAATACAGATGTGACTGCAGTTAACCAAATATCTTACTGACCGATGTCACATTATTAAAGGTGCAGGAAGCTTAAGTGTGTTCAGAGTGAGGAGCTTTATCTAGCTTTTCCTATCATATGGAAGTACATGGTGGTCACTGGTGACTCGGTAGGATGAATGAGTCAAACTCAGAGATTGTTTTTATTTTACCCTGCCAAGTAGTGATTACACAGGTACAGAGGACGTTAAAGGGGTATTTTCAAAATTGACTTCTATCCTAGCATAAGTGATAAATCTGAATGGTGGAGATCTCACTGCTACCAAGCAGGCTTACTAGACCCCTTGCAATGACATGGCGATTGAATGAAGTGGTGTCTAAGCAATGAGTCCCACTGAAGATAATTAAAGTGACCATCACTTCATTCCTTCTCATTGCCAGGGGAGCAGTGAGCCTGCAGTGAGGAAAGGGGTACATGAGACCCCCATTCTCAGGATCAGTGGTGAGACCCCTACCAATCAGACTTCTATCCCCTATCCTATGGATAAATTCTCTGGGTATGCCAGGAATGGCACTAACAAGACATTCTGCCTAGGCCCATATATTTCAATAGAGGACTAGAGGAACAAAATGAATCTTTCACTCAGGTGAAGGAAGGCCTAGCATAAAGCTATAACATACACCATACAGAAGGGAGCCGAAAAAAGTGTTATAAGGTAGTCCACATATGGGCATCAAAAACGTGACTCCACAGAGAAGTGATGCCCACTCGGCCCCAGTGCCCACATATACATATAACTTATACTGGTAACTACGTGACCTGTCAACACGTGATTTCCTCCCAGCAAGTAGAGTGGTCTTTAATTGCATACAGCAAAAAGTAGAAATTCTATGCACTTATCGCTGTTAAGCAGCTATTTTAATCTCTCCTTCGCGACAGACTTCAGAAAATGTACGTTCCCCAAACCAGTAAAGGTGTTAATTAAGTCCCACTGTGTTTTTGTTGTGTAAAACGTTGCGGCAGTCTGGGGCGAAAAGATATTTATAATGCAGTAAAATAGATGCTCAGAACAGAAATAAGGCGAATGTGCCCTCGTTACCCGTAGCAACCAATCAGAATTCTTTTTATTTTCCAAAATTTCCTCCCACATCCTAAAAACATGCTAATAGGCTAATTGGCTTCCTATGAAATTGGTTCTAGTCTCAATGTGTACAAATCAGGGAAGCAAGATAGTGAGGACAGGAAGTGGGAAAACGCTACGGTATATGTTAGCGTTATGGAAGTAAAGGGAAATAATAAAGGACATAGGTTAAATAAACATGGACTCTAGTTGCTATAAACTCAATCTATAAGCCAACGCAAAGAGCACCTTCTGCTCTGGGGGATAAGGTTATGTATTAGGGGGCCTTCACACTTGCGCTTGCGATATCGCTGCGTTTTTAATGCAAATGTCAATGGGACTTTCTAATGTTAAAAACGCATCACACAAAAATCGCTAAGCACAAACCTGCGATGCATTTTTAACATTAGAAAGTCGTATTGACATTCACGTTAAAAAACGCAGCGATATCATGATCGCAAGTGGGAAGGCGCCCTACATGGTTGGCCATTCATTTGATCGCTGCAGGTGAAATGAGTGGCTATATGCCGCTTCCCTGGTGATAACAGCCAAGAGCCGGCCTCATAAAGATCAGCTGATCGACGCCGTGGCTTCATTCTAAAGGTGTTCATTAGACAAAACTTGGCCTTCTGATAGCAGATGTTGGGGGGAAAGTAGGATTGGGCATCTTGGATTTCAATATGCCCGATCCCTTTTCCTGTGGAAGTGTGTTACTTTAACTGAATGACCATTTCAATAGAGAATCCCATTAAGTGTTGCACTGGCTCTACTTTGGACTTCAGAATCACAACAGTTCATCATGGCGCTCATCTACAGGTATCAGGGTGAGCCAAGAAAACCTTCTGCGCACCATTGCTCCATCTTCACCAGCCTGAACTGCTGTCGCAAGAAGGGTTTATTGATTCATGCTGCTCCTACCAAATTCGGACCTCCCATCGGCATGGTGCAAAGAAATCTGGATTCATCTGAACAGGGGATGTTTTTCCACTGCTCAGTGATACAATTTTTGTGCTCTTTTGTCCCCTGGAATCTCACTTTTCTATTTTTTTTAGGACTCCCACACACTTGCATTTTTTTAACGCTGCGTTTCTTGTTAACGCGATTGTCAATGGGACTTTCAAATGTTAAAAACGCAACGCAACTTGCGTTTTTGGTGCATTGCGTTACGTTTTTAACATTAGAAAGTCCCATTGACAATCGCATTAACAAAAAACGCAGCGTTAAAAAAAACGCAAGTGTGTGGAAGCCCTTAGCAATGGTGCTGGAACTAGTTGTCTGCTGATATAACCCATTCATTCCAAGGAATAAGGAGTGCATTCAGACATATTAGTTGGAGCATCATTAGTGTTGTATTCACCTGCAGTTTCCTTGACTGTGCACTGGCTGGTTCTCAAAAAGATTCCTGACATCCTCCTCTGACCCCTTTTGTTGATGAGTTGTCTACATCCACCAGATCCCCTTTCACAGGATGTTTTTCCTCATTCACACCATTGCCTCTATACTCTCAACATCGCTGCACAAGAAAACCCCACAAGGTTGGCGGTTTTTGAACTACTGTCACCAGCTAGTATATGACCGATGACCAGGCCTCATTGATGCATTTTCTTGCTGTGAGGCCAGCCGGTGACCCTGCGCACGGCAAGTGACTGTATTGCGTATGACTGCGGAGGCACGCAGGCGTCAAGCTCAGTACATTTTTTTTCGTTTGTATTACCCGTGCTGCCGCTTAGCGATGACGCGGGTGCCCGTAGCCCATATGCATTGTCAATTGCATATGGGCTGCGGGTCACACTCCTCCATTGACATCAATGAATGCTGTCTGCATGGATTCCACGGTAAAACAGAGCATGCTGCAATTTTTCTTCTGCTCGCCGATAACATAATTCATACCCGCGAGTGTGAAGGAAAATTCGAAAGGGCATGCCTTTTAATGCCCGTGTTTTACCGTGGATTGTCCGCTTGGACGTCAATCGCGGAATCCGCAATTCACACCTAGTCACGTGAGACCCCCTAACATGGATTCACACTGAAACATCACATCATTTTCTGCACTCTGAGGTTACGGGTCTAATTTCCCATAAGGGGAAGCTCCATACGAGAAAGAACCAGTGTCTCTAATATAAAGTTGCCACTCAGTTCTCGTCCCTATACAGTTTAGTTAACAAAACAAAAAACGTATAGACCAAAATAGTTACAACAGGAAGAGTTTCCTGTATGCTGGCGGCCTTACAGTTGAAAGCTCACAATAACCCGAGTGCTGTCTCCTACTCTGTCATTACGCATAGGAAGAGCCTTTGTGTGACTGCCAGCGAGTCTTAGATAAATACGTCTTTTCTGTTGCACAATTAAATTCCAACCGCTAACTCGAGAGCAGAATGAAACTGCCGCGTCACATGTGATGATAATAATGACATTTAACCATACATAAATATTAGCGATTTCCATTCTCCGTACAGAAGGGGGTCTTGGATATAATCTATGCAGTTTACATTAACAGCTTCTGGAAAGACAAATCGCTTGATTAATGCATGTAGACAATCATCATGAATAAGTCATTGCTCGCCTCCGACCTGGGAATACAAAACACTTCTTCGATTCCCAAAGCTTCCACTGTTGGGTGCGTCTACTCTACGACAATGCTTTACCCTAGGAAAGGCACATAGTATTTTTAGCACCTGCTGAGTAGAAAGCTTTTATCACCACATTGATTCTGGACCCTTTAAATGAAGATAGTAGAAGTAGAGAATAGATTTCTAGGTAATGGCCTTACATTTTTACATCAATATCTTACCCACTGGGTTTTTGGGGCAAGACAAAGGCTGGCACAAGAGTCTGTTTCTTGTTGGGTCTGTAGCGGGAGCATTTTCCTAATCATCTTCCAGAATTGTTCAAGTGAGCACAGACTAAAAAATTTTCTGTCCTTGCTAAGCAGCCCTGAAAAAAATCTCCAAATCTAAAACCATTGGAACTAATTTACACCAGTTGGTAACATTCCAACCATTACCATGGGCACTAAGTGTGTCCCTCTGATTAGTATAGATATCGTTGCATCTATTCACACCATGAAGGAACTGGTTTATATAAATCCCTTCTCTTGGTCAGCAGCTGATCAAGGGATACAAGAAAGCTATTAATTTCAATAGTCAGCCACAGTCCCCAAAAACCAATCTGGCTGTAAGAGGGTAGCTCAAAGCACCCTTTCCATCAATTCAAGGTGTCCTAATATGGCATTTAAGAAGTTAGCAAAGTGGACATTCCTTATAAAACTCACCATAGAGATTTGATTTTAGTTAGTGGATCTGAGTGATAGGATCCACCCGTTATGTAATGCTTATTAGGCCTGGTAGACCATTAATGCCCATTTACACTAACAGATAATCACTCAAACGACAGTTTGAGTGACAGTTTTGGGCAATCATCTTTGCATAACTCTTAGCTACTTAAGAGTTAATGCAGGCGGAGCCAGACACCGCCGCGATAGCTCGGAGAACAAAGCAGCTGTTTTGTATATGCAAACAGCTGCATTGTTCTCAGAGCTTTCAGCTGGTGTCCCGCTGAGAACTGCCAGCCGGATACCAGCTGAAAGAATACTATCGGCACCGCCAGCTGAGAAAATCAGCATGCAGCACTGATAACAGTCATCAGTGATTTCTAGCCTGCTAGAAATCACAGATAAACGAATCGTGCGTGAACAGTGCACGATGATAGTGCGTTTAGACGCAACGGTTATCGCTCAAAAGATGGCTTTTGACAGAATTTTGAGCGATAATTGTTGTGTCTAAATGCGCCTTTAGTTTAAGAGTTGCCACTGGTGGAAATTGAAGTTGAATTATTCCTCTTTGTTTCTTTTGGTTCCACGGAGATAAGTGGTGTCTGGCTATAAGTGCACAATTAAATTGGCTGATCATACAGGTTTTTTTTTTTGTAACAGAGACAAATGGCTGCCAGTCATATCTGGTAACACTATTCAAGAGGAAAAACAAAATATTCTTGGAAATTAAAGTCCAACCCATCGGACCCTTCTCTCTCACAATAGCAGGGAACCATCAGGCAGGTTAAACAGATGTATCATATTTTGGAATTTCCAACAATTAAGTATCTGACAGCTAGGACTTCTACTGACCCAGTGCCAGCCTTAGGTTACAGATTTTTTCTGGTGCCCCCTTTTTCCGTCATAGGAAAAAAAGATATATATTGCACTGATAGGCAGTCTGCCTGTACTCTGCTTGTGCAAGAAGCAGTAAGATAGCCACACACTCACACCTGAACAGATAGTGAACAAATACTGTATCAGAACCAAGCTCATAAATACAGCACTAGGACCTAGCTCAATATGTAAATACAGTACCAGAACCAACATCATCACATTTGTACAGCACAAACCAACCTCAATATAAAGATACAATAGTAGAACTAAGCAACTGTGTTGTGGGGGTGCTGATAAGCTGACAGTGGCACCTCTGAAAATCAAAGGGGAGGAGGCAGAGCCGGGAGGAGGATTCATGTAGCTCCACAAGACGCTGCTGCATATTATAAGAGGATCATCTGGCTGGGTAGATCTAAGGGAGGTGATAGTTTTACCCTACATCCATGTGCTACCACCTACGGGTTGGTGGCTGGCACCCTGATCACATGTAGCTGAGGCCAACCATGCACTGACCCACCATCAGAGCTCTTTGGCTGCATCTTTCTTCACTACCCCATTCAAAACTTGAACACTTGTCCGAACATGGGAGTTGGGGGGAAGAATAGCTGTTGGCTGAATGAATCAACTGTTGGACCAACAGTTATTGAAGGTGTATGGACACCTTTAGACTTTAATAGACGTGTTGATAAGTTGCAGGAGAAATGCATTAACTTCCTTTTCATGTAACTCCCTAACATTTAAAGGGGTTGTCCAGTTGTAAACTACTCTGCAGGATAGGTTATCAGTAGTTGATAAGTGGATGTCAGCTGTTTACTGTGCCGGTGTGCTCATGTATGCAGCAGACTTCTGCGGGAAACAGAGCTCAGTTCTTACTTGAGTGGCCAGGCTTGATATTACAGGACATTCCCTTCAATGGCAACCTGGCCTGCAATACCGAGCCTGGCCACTGCAGTGGAAACGAAGCTGTCAGCTTCCTGTAGAAATCCAGCAAACATCTGATTGGCAAGGGTCCTGGGCGGCAGACCCCCATTGATTTACTATGGAGAGCCTGTTCTGTGGATATGTCATCAATAGTTTACAATTGGACAACCCCTTTAAACCTGTATCCAATATTTTTGTGAATTTGAGTAATTCCATGTTATATAGCTATCACCTGAATTGCTCCTTTCGGAGCTTTCAGTAATAGAGCAGGGCAGTTATGGGGAGTACAAATTTCCTGCAGCTACCTTCTTGGTGCCATCAGCAGAAAACAGGAGCTGTTTATAGCAGCCTGTACCTTCTGTATGGTGTAGGTGTTGTAATAAATATTGCAAAAGGTTCTTCTAATCAATATCTAATCACTTCCCGGTAATAGAAACATATCAAGAAACTGCTGATCTTGCGATTCCCAAACAATTATTTCAATGTGGCTCCAAGGTAGATGGAGTCCTCCATTTCTACAAAGCTGCTTTTTGCAACTACTAGCACATTTTTTCAGTCTGATTGAGTACAAAACTATTGCTCTATGTAATCTGCCAAGGCAACAAAATAATAAGTACAGCTAGGGCATAAATAAACAGGTACTGCCCCTCAGACACAATACTATAAAACAATGCTTGCACAAGCAAACATCACACAATGCAAAATCTAAGTACTGCAGACAGAGACGACTGAGAGAACGGAGCTGCTCGGACTATATGACAAGCTGCATTAAAAATAACGTAAATCAAGACTTTTAACTCCTAGCGGTCATACGCCACCTCAGCTGCATTGCAAGCCCCTATGACATCAAACCAATACTCAATACAATCAACAAATGAACAAATCTATCACCGGATAGCGGAGTCTCTCTCCCGTAAACTGAGGGATTGCAGAGCCTGTGAGCGTACTTCCCACTGTCCGCAGTCAGAACCCACTCGCAATCTCTAATTAAGTCGCTTTTGCACACTACAAACCTCATCATTATGGAAAAAAGCAAAAAATAACATGGAAGGAGTACGAGTGCCAAAGGCAGAGAAGAAGAAGATGAAAAACAACATGTGAAACCTCAAATCATCATATAGATAAACGTATTACACATGTTACATTCCTTGTGTTACTTTATTCAGTTGTACATCATAATAAGAAGTCAATTTCGGCTCATGATGACTTCATTCTTCATGTCTATCTATGAAATGTAGTATAGCAATATATATATATAAATAAGATAGTACAGTATAGTAAAGAGCTAATATAGTATATACACAAAAATACACATATATACCTGTTAGTTGGTATTTTTAAAGGGTTTGTATCAGGACCACAAGTAATCCCCCTATCTGGATAGGGGGTAACTTGTTGATCAGTGGGGGGGCCTACAGTGTAGACCCTTGCCAATCTCGAGAACAGGGGTCCCGTTTCCTCCTCTGCCTGACACTACGGGGGTCGCTTCTCCACCCACAGTGGCATCAGAACAAATGGAGCACTGGCTGACCACACGCTGACGTTGACCCATTCATTTTAAAGGGGCTGCCGGAAATGTCGCTCAGCTATATCCACAGTCCCATTGAAAGTAAACGGAGCGCTAGTGCGCTTGCATGACCAGCGCTCGATTCAGTCTCCTCCTCACTGCTGGGGGTGCAGTATGCCTGCAGTGAGAAAAAGGACGGGAAACACGGGACCCCCATTCTCAGGATCGGTAGGGGTCTTAGCGGTGAGACCCTCACAAAGCAGCAAGTTATCTTCTATCCTTTGGAAAGGGGATAACTCGTGATTCTGGTACAATCCCAATAAACTGATTTAAACTCCTGATAACAAATATAGCACTATAGTTATTTATGCATAATTTTCCATATACAATGTAACAAAAAATCTTAAACATAAACAATATATATAAATAATAAACATTCTACATATAATAAACACAATGTAACGTGGTTAGGGAAGGGTCAGATCTCTACAGAACACTCAGTGTTTGTTACATTGTCTCTTCGGGTTAATTGATTCTCTCTCTTTCAGTCCACTGATAACAGTTTAGTGATTAGGCAGGACAGGCTTATAATACAGCACAGAGTTCTGCCTTGTCATGAGAGGTTGCAGTACAAATGAAATGCCCCCAGGCTTGCTGGTTTCTAGACAATGGGCATCCCTTGAGTGTCTCTCTGTGACCCTGTAGCAGTCCCATGGTAATAATGCATGCATTGTCCTAAGCAGCATCATCCATCATGTAAAATTTAACTACAGCAATCAACAAGCAGCATATGCAATCAATAGATGCAGAATTTCCACATGCAATGTACTTGCTTGGTGTGTGCACATAGTAATAGGATATTGCCCCTGCTGCATATGCAAAAAAAAAAAAAATATGGGACCCTACCTCTTTGTTGTTGCAGGTCCTCTATAGAGACTCACAAGCTCCCCTTTCTTGCAGCTTACACATGGGGTGCAGTCCAGGGTTGGGGTTAGGAGGTGCACTCAGCAGTACACTACACATACAACAGTGAATGCACCACGCCTCTATATCCAGCACTGGTTTATTATCCCCTCAATAGCTGTCTGTCTCCACTACACAAAGCCACACCAGCCTCTCCTCCCTCCTCAGCTGCTGCATGGAGAGACAGATCTGCCTGTCACACCAGTGACTGCAATACAATCCCTGCCTGCCTGTATGTCACAGCTCAGGGATGCCCCTAGTCCTGCTAGGCTCAGCCTCCTCCCCTCCCAGATAGAGAACCCCACATCATTGATCCTCCTAGTTATCACTGCTGCAGAATCTATATATTATACAAGCCAGAGATGGAAATCACCACTGCAATAGCCAAATAGCCAAGTGCTTAGGCAATGCAGAGCAATAGGATTTGCAATTTGCAGTCTGGACAGGATGGTGAAAGCAGGGGACGTATGAAAGCACAATGAAGTGTGAATCATGCCGTTGCAATTAAAAGGAAATTTTTAAAAAATGATGTTTTAATCGTGCCCCTTCCTCCTTACAAGGTTATGGTATGATACGTG
Source organism: Eleutherodactylus coqui (assembly GCF_035609145.1). NCBI lineage: Eukaryota > Metazoa > Chordata > Amphibia > Anura > Eleutherodactylidae > Eleutherodactylus > Eleutherodactylus coqui. Next base: position 190,925,048 of record NC_089839.1, read on the forward strand.
CCCATAGAGAGCAATAGGAATATCTAGGCTATTGAGGAATCTATAAATATGGAAAGTACACAGAAATAATACATAGAAGTCCATTAGATTCGGGGACTTCATGTGCACTTTTACTGTAGTAATATAAAATAAATCGTGGCGTCAGTGTCCAGTTTAGATAAAGGGGTTGTCCAGTTATAACTGATTGATGGCCTATCCACAAGATGCATCATCAATGGTAGCTTGGTGGTGGTACATCACTAGAGCCCCCTGCTATTCAGTTGTTCTCTAGCCCAGTGCGCTCATGCACAGAGCTGATTTCTGCAGGAAGCAGACAGCTTCGTTCACACTGCAGTGATCAGACTTGGTACTGCAGGCAGTGTTAATACTGAAGTGAATGGGAACTTGGCCTGCAATACTAAGACAGGCCACTGCAGTGAGAACAGAGCTGTATGCTTCCTGCAGAAATAACAAGTACGCTGGCCTACCAAACAGCTGCATAGTAGAGATCTCTAGCAACATACCCCAACTAATCTACTATTGATGACGTGTCCTATGGCTAGGCCAACAATAGTTTACAACGCTGCAAAAAAGAGCAGATAGCACTTGAAAATCGTGGCGTTAGAAAACATTGCGTTTGAGCGCAAGTCTCTGAGGCCCCACTGAAATCAATGGGAGTGTTATATCGCAATTACTGCGGCGTTCAAAATGCTGTGGTAATTGTGGAAAAAAAGCGCATTTGTGAGAGTGGCCTTTGGCTAACTTCACACAGGCGCGCACACTATTGGGGTGTGAATGAAGGTCTGATATCTCACTCGCCAGCATGCGAATTTCCCGCGGATGCAAGGAGTTTTTATATCAAAACCGCCTTGCATCACTTCGGGGAAGTAGCGATCCTTCATCGCAGCTGTGGATTGCAGAGTTTCTCCCATTGTCTTCAATAGAAAAACCTTGCATTGCACTGTGTGCACCAAGGAAGAGGTACGTCGCTGCCGCTGGCAATGGGTAATACGATGCAAGGGCGCGCCAAAAGATAGGATGGGCAGCGATTTGTTTCCCGCATTCCACAATTTTATCGTCCATGTGAAAACGGCCTGAGGGTATGTTAACACACAGCATATTTACTGCAGGCTTTCCACAGAAAAAAAAACATGCAGTAAATCCGCGACAAATCCACAGTGGGCCAATCCACACCTAAATGGTACAGAAAGTGCTGTGTAACCTTTGTTACGGATCTGTCGTGGGTTTTAGAAATTGCATTTCAAGGGTTAAAAGCTGCAGCATAAATAGACATGCTGCGGATTTAGAATCTGCAAGATTTTTCAAAAACGCTGCAGACTCCGTGCAGATATTTTGCACTCCATGTGAGGGAGATTTCTGCAGTCTCCACATGACTTGTACCGCACAATTTCCACAGAAAATCCACTGTGTGTGAAGGTACCCAAAGGCTACACACAGGTGAGCACGAGAAACCTGGTCCAATATTGCGTTCGCAAATGTGCGTTTTCATACCGATGTAAGGTGCTTTTTGGCAAAAACGCCTCCCATTACTTCTGTGAAGTAGCGATCCTTCTGCATTGCTTTCAGCTGCGTTGGAGGATCAGCAAGTGTTTCCCACTGTTTTCAATGGTAAACCTCCCATCGCACTCGTGTGCACCTCACACAGCGTGCACTGTGTTTTACTGTCCCATTGAAAACAATGGGCGATGCGTTCTGAGGAATGCGAAAACATAGGACATGCCACGTTTTTTTCCTGCACCACATTGCTCATGTACTCAGCCGTGTGAAACCTAAGGGTATGTTCACACGTAAATGATTTGCTGCGGAATTTTGTGTGAATCTGCAGCATATTTCACACTTTCAGGGCTTAAACAGACAAATACGTTACGCTGCGCAGGAAAATCCCATGCGCATAATGTGGTGAACAGAACATGCTGATTTCAATGGGTTTATTCTCCGTTTATTCTTTTTTTTTACATGGACCGAAAATGAGTTTATGGGGACGAACAATTTCTAGTATGACTGTTCATCCCCACAGGCTGGCTGCACATCTGCCTGCTTTTATGCTCACTTAAAACCTAAAATCAGCTGATGAATGAACGGTCACTCGTTAGTCAGCTGATTACTGACCTTTTTACATGGCCCAATTGTCAGGCAAATGAATGTCTAAAGGAATGGTCATGCAAAAGACTTTTTAAACAGCGCCTTAAAGGGGTGTTCTGGGACCTACAGTATTCAAGACAACTCCATTCTATTTTACATTCCTTGTCAACAGTTCAGTGTCCTTAGGATAAGCCCTATTTCCTTGAGCCAGCCTGCTGACTAACTATAGTTTAACCCTCTGGTTTGCACTCCTAGTGCTCTTTACAAGGCCGCCCTCACTTACAGTTTGATGCACGGGACTTGCAGCTTCTACTGACCCCAAGCCTTCTGGTAGCGTTGTCTAGGGGTCGGGTGTACTACTATCTTCTCCTCTCTACTGACGTTTGGCGATCCTGCTCCTCTCCAAGTCTGGGCAGCGCCATCCACAGCCTTCTTAGGTCAGTCCTGTGTCACCTCAGAGCTGCTCTTTCTCATCAGCACCTTCTCCTCACAGCCAGCAGCCTATCTTTTCTCTGTCCAGCAACTGCACACCCCATTATGCAACAAAAAATTGAACTTTTTATATGAGGGCATTCATTAATTACAATCAGCCCAGTGAGCATGCTCAGTTTGGCACATGCTCAGTTTTGGCATGTTTCTGTGGCAACCTTAACTCTTAAGGGTGAGTTTCCATCTACTTCCACTTGCAGAAAAGTTGGCAAAAGACAACATGAGGGATTGAAGTGGGGAGGAACCGGAAGTTACCGTGCCTGGAAGTCATGACTGCGAACAATGTAGGTGCATGGCAGTGAATTTAGGGGAGCAAGGAAAAGACTATTAATGTATCTAGGGGACTTTGTGGTTGAGTGATGGGGACACCTCTTTAAAAATTAATTTTGATATCAGAAAACTCCTTTAAAACGTGCCTGAAACACCATTAATTAAAGGGGTTGTCTTATTATGTCTGATTGCTGCAGGTCCAGCTTCTGAAACCTCCGTGATCAGTGAAATCTGGCTGAATGTAAAAATATGGCAACGCTGAGATTTTTTTAGTAGCTCTCTGTTCTGGTTAATAGAGAGGGTCCTGAGCAGGGAACCCCATTTAAGATGTCCATATACCCGAATTAGAACGTGTGACATGGACTTATTTCCTTTATTCAACTTCTTTATATGTGCAACCCAAATGCTATAGAGCTAAAGCTATATGTACATGGAGGACCTGTGCCCTCAATGGTGAAAAGTATTCTCATGAGGGTGAAGATGCATGGCGCCAGATGTTCAACAGGTGATGACCTCACGAGAGAGGCTTAACCTGTATCCATACCTCATTCCTATTGCATAGAGGCTGGCAGGGCAACATGTGTTTCCAGGTCACACAATACTAATTCATTACCAGTCTGTACTGGAAAGTAACTTGGAGGTTTCTTACTGTTGTCCCATCATCTTCATTCTCCTTCTTCTACACTCCTGCTCCATGCCTTGGCTGATAGGTAATGTGGGAGGCCTATGTCATCCCAAAGGGCTGATCAAACCTCATAAGTCTTGGTATAAGCGAGGAAAAACATTTTCCACCATTAATTAAAAGCCAATAGGTGGTCTTCAGTGGTGGCCTAAAGGCCAATTGTCTGCTTGTTTAATGATTGCTGATTGACAAATTGCATGTTGATGAGCACACATTACTGTCCAAATGGCGGGAGATCAATAGTATGGGAGCGAAAAATCATTATGATTGTTTGTCCCTTTACAAATGACATTTGTCAGCAGCATGGAGGGATGCGCTGCTGATGAGCAAGTGGTTTAAGCCCGGCATAACAGATCCAATGAGCTGATGATCAAGTGTTTGCTCGTTCATCGACTGATCCTGGGGATATTCAGAGAGGCTGGTGATTGAGAAATGAAATGCTCATACCTGATGATCAGCCTGTTTAAAATGGCCTTAAAGCGACTCTCCTTTTGTTTTCTCGGAACCAGAATGTACAGTTATATTACCGGCCATTGGTCTTATGTGCCAATGCCCCACTTATCCACTGGTCCTGGGTCCCATTTTCTGTTGTCCAAGAAGCATTGGTAGTGTTAAACTACCAATGTGTTATATCTGCTCTTTGGTTGGCCAATGCTACTTACATTATCAGTGCTGGCCAATCAGAGAGCAGTGCACAGTGTGCATTAGCTACATAGAAACTTGCAGTGGCCACCTTGGCCAGCTGAAAACAGAATCACTGAACAGCACATCAAAGTAACATCAGCAGAGAGGAATGCCACCAGCTAATATACTCTTCCCGCTTTGGTCCTGAAACAGGGAGGTCACTTTAATATTGAGATCTACTGGACCACCTTGCTTTAAGGTCTATTCTTCTCAAACAGCATCTACTATTTGGCCCAACTAGTCATAATAGCAGTGGTCTCTTCATTGTGCCAATCAATGAATCCAGCTCAGAGACCCACTAATTGAACACTGATGACCTACCTGAAGATAAACACTTGAATACACATTCGATCTAAGTGAATTGGCCTATGACCTAATTCGTATGGGGTCTAGAGATAGTCCTCTGAATGCATTTATTGGGGAAAAGATGAATTCGGCAGGAGTCTAGAAGTGCCTAAAGGTTCTTTTACACTGTGGGAGGTTTTGCCAGAAACAAGTGTTGGTCAACGTTTTTTTGCAATTCAATCGGTTCTCATCAGCTTCATTTATTTGGAGCAATCAGCATTACTGTATGTGCCCGAACGATTGATAGTGCGCTCTTGGGGCACATACAGCTCCACTGTTGTCGACAGAACATCACGGTTTACTTAGAGTGATGTGCTACCAACAACTGATGATTTTTGGTGCCACATAAGAGATGGAATCACCCAACAAACTATTGCCAATGTCTTCACACGGAGCAATGAATACATAATTGGACAAACATTTGTTCCTAATTACCTTCTTTGAAAAAGGCCCTTTATTTCCTCTCCACAGTGAAGTAAACAAACACGTTTGGCCGGTCCAAGTGTATTGATATATGGGTTCAAAAGAGTGGAAATTGGAAAGAATTGGTAAGATATCTTTGGCCAATTGCTGTCCCATGTGATTGATGGCTTTATGCATGGTCTAGGACGGCTCTGCTCACCTTTGGTTCCATGTGTAGAAAGGTCATTGTGCACATCAGGGGTGCAGTCTACAAGTCTTGGTTTAAATGCCAGGCATTGTGGAATTTGGACACAATCGTGCCCTAGTCTCTACCCCACTCAAGTCCATTGAGATGATGTGCACTACACCGACCATCTGAAATAATGTATCACAACCTCTTGTGGTTTGTTATTTGGGACCATTTTGATTAAGGGCCCTTTTACATGGCCCGATCATTGTTCAAATTCTTACTTACTTACGATGATTGGGCCGTGTAAATGCCCGCGGCGACTGAACGATGAACAAAATTACTCGTTTTTCACTTTATGCAGGCATAAGAGAAAAAAAGAAAAGAAAATCAGATGACGATTGACTTGTGTAAACTGGCCATTGTTCATCTGTGGACGATGGCATGTTTACTGCGAATGGAGGCAAGTGGGATGGCAGCCCGCCTCCCTTTAATGAGCATTCCACAAGAGCAATTATCGCTGGGACGGCTGTTGGGCGTTTCAGCATGTAAAAGGGCCCTAAATCTTGAAGGGCTGGCTATCATGAAATCGGAAGGGCTGACTATCATGAAGTACACAGCCCTGATACAGTGCAGATATTCCAGACGATCTATAATTTAGGTGACAGTGTATTCTATCAGTATAATTCTGCACACTGACTCAGCAACCTCAGTCACTTAATCATTTATAAGACTCATCGCAGAGCTGCTACTTGGCGAATATGTCCAGGTTCCTGATATCATATATTTTATTCAGTGCGGTATATTTAATTACTTAGGATTTCTGAGGATAGATCTTGGTCCTTCTATTTTCCTTAAAGAAATACTACAGTAAGGAGAGATACAGTCCTAGTGGTGACTGCGGGGATTGTAATTTAGGGTTCCTTTACACGGGCGTATTTGCACAGGCAATACGCGGAGAATAGAACCCATCGATTTCAATGGGCTTGGTCACATTTTCTTTTTTCGTGAACACATTTCACGCACGAGAAAAAAAACACAGCATGCTCGGCTTTTGTGCACATTTGCACACCAAATGTCGCCATAGAAATCTATGGGGTGGGGTTGTCCAAATGCACATGCAATGGGATGTGCCATATGCCGTGCAAGTGCGCAAGAAAAAGAATACATCTGGAACTAATTAGGCTAAATAGCCATTTAAATCGGGGCAAAGTTGTGGCCCGAGTGCAAAAAACCATGACCTGTGAGTGCAAAAAGTGCAGGAATATACGCAGATATGTGCGCAAAAAAGCCTCATTCATGGTACATACATGGTGCACTGAGATGCACCAAAATGCACAAAAGCCCGTTTTAATCTGTGTGAAGGGCGGCTTCACACAGATGTTTACACAGTGAATAAAACTATAGATTTCAATAGGTTTGTTGACGTGGCCGTATTTTGCGTGCACATTTTCGGCCATGCAAGAAAAGATAGAGCATGCGCTTTCTGCACATTTGCGCATCAAAGGTCCCCATAGAAGTTAATGGGGGTGCGCAAGGAGGTGCTTGAAATACTGCGTAATTGCACTGGAATTAATTAGCCATTTCAATCAGTGCTGTGAAGCCGCGCTAAGAGGATTGCGTCATCAGACAATGCCTATTGCTTAAAGGGGGTTTCCAAAATTAAGAAAAATTGTTAAGACAGAGAAAAATGATATAAGCCACACTCACCACCAAGGATATTACTGGGGTCTTAGGCTCAATGTCCACATGCAGATTTTATTTATAAAATCCGCGTGTGGCCACCGCACGGGACACCCGTGCGCCTTGCTGCCCATAGGGATGCATTAGCAACCGTAGGGCAGCTAAAAGCATGCAGGTAGGATTTCTTCCCGGATCGCACGCACGGGAAGAAATCGCAGCATGCTCCATTTTGCGGCACAGCCACAGCTGTTTTTGTGCTGTGACCCGCATTCGCGGGAGAGCACATCCGCCGGCCAGAAGAAAAAAGATCCGGCCTGCACTGAGGAGAGCCCCTCAGCGTCCAGAGTGGTAAGTATACTGCATTTTCCCTCTCCATGGCTGCAGCACACTCGGATTTCACTGTGGGATTCAGCAGTGGTATCCGTGCGTGCAAGTGGACATGAGACATAAAGGCTGGGTTCTCACGGGGCGGATTCTCGGCGGAAATCTCACGGTTTGGCCGCAGCGAAAAACCGCAAGATTTCCGCCTGGAGAACCGCTGCTTCAAAACCCGCGGCGGTTTTGAAGCGGCCCGGCCGCTTGCTCTTCCGCTGCAGCCGGCGCTCCCATAGAGGAGCGCGGCCGCAGCGTGAAAAAAAAAAATGGAAATGCCGCGGTCGGCAAAACTCATCCACATGGCTGGCTAATCCCAGGATTAGCGGCCACATGCGGATTTGCCGCGGTGAAATTCCACACGGAATTTCCGCAGCAAATCCGCCCCGTGTGAACCCAGCCTAAAGGATAAGGGGCACAAGCTCCAGGGAATATGTTGCAACTCCCCTCCCTTTATAATAGTGATTCGGAGAAATGGTGCTCCAAGTGTTTAATTAAGAGGCACCTGGTGAGTTTGGGGTAAGAGAAGGTGATTTCCCCAGCAATCAGCTAGAGGCTCCTCGGTGGGAGAGAGAAACCCAGACAGTCTGCGACAGACGTGGAGCCTGTGTTGGTAAATGGACTGTGCTTATGTGATGTTTTGGGAATTAGTCGGCTTCACACGGATGTATTTGTGCACTCAATCCGCAGTAAATAGGACCCATTGATTTCAGGGGGTTTGTTCACATGCACGTATTTTGTGTGTGCATTTTGGACGTACAGAAAAATAGAACAGGCTCTATTTTCCTGCACATTTGCACATCAAAGGTTTCCATGTAAGTCAATACGGGGTGCGCAAATGCACACAGAGATGCGTGAAACACTGTGGAATTGCGCTGGAAAAACAGCACATCTGGAACTAACTAGCCATTTCAATCTGCGCATTTTTTGCCGTGCACAAATGAATATGCCTCGCAGGCAGAATAAAATACAGTAAGCACGCCAAGACTCATGTAAAAAAGCCTCGTTCATAGGCGCGCCCAATTCTGTATATGTCTGTGTGAATCCGGCCCAAGGTCTGTTTAGAGAGGGGCGTTGATGAGAGGTCAGGCGACTAGGATTTACTTTTGTCTGTATCGGTGTAGTTGGCAGCTGAAATACTGAGACCAGCTACTAAGTGCAATAAGACTGGCAGCAGCCAGATTCTAAAGAAGCCCACTGGTCAAGTGTCTTCATAAGAGTGGCGTCAACCCATCTTGGGTGAAGAAGATGGCGATCCTGTAAAATGCTTAACCCCTATTGTCACAATACATGTATAGTTACCATATAACATTGTTTCCTCTATCACAAAAGTAAATATTACCACCATCCATAAATATTGTTTACATGCTATTATTTCATAAAACACACTATACACGGCCAAAATAATACTGTCATACCATTACCACTACTACTGCGTAGTGACTGGTTAATAAAACGCACTATAAAAAGACCAATATTACCAATACACTATAGAAGGGCCAAATAATACCGCCACACCACTACATACTGACTGTTATTGTATACAAAATACTGTACAAAGATTAATACTACCACCATACAGTGCCATATAGCAGGCGCCCTGCAGATTGTATAACTGATTACACAACCGTATCCAGTGAGTGACGTCAATTCCGACTGGAGTTGTTCAATTTTCCTATCGAGTGCAGAGCGCCATCATGACTTCTTCCAGCCATGACGTCTTTCTGCAAGTTTGCTTCACAGACATCTTTGGCTCCTCCGTTCTTCCAGCATCCCAAAAACTTTTGCCAACCTCTTCATCCTATTGCTATTCCTAATTATGTGTCTGTTATTGCCCTATGTGCCCCCAATACTGTACCAGCGGTGTGATATGGTGCTCCCACATACTGTACTTCAGAACTAAGGCTGGAGTCACACGAGTCATATTCTCGGCGGAAATTTTGCGGTTTTCCGCAGCGAACAACAGTGAGATTTCCACCGGGAAAGTGCAGCTTCAAAACCCACAGCACGTAGCCGGGGGTTTTCGAGCGACTTCGCCGCATGCTTTTTTGTTGCGACTGGTTCTCTCATAGAGGAGAGCGCGCCTGCAGGAGAAAATTTTTTTTTAACATGCTGCGTCCCGGGAATCCGTGCCACAGCGCCGACTTCTGCCGGCTTTGACGCCATGGATTCGCCACCCTGTGTGGACGAGATTTTTGACAAATCTCGTGCAAATGGCTGGCTAATCCCGGGATTAGTGGCCGCAGGTGGATTTGCCGCAGGGAAATTCCATGGCAAATCCGCCCTCTGTGAACCCAGCCTAAGGGCTCTTTCCCACAAGCGTATATCGGCCGGCCATTTTCACGGAGCCCATGGCAGTGGTGGGAGGGAGTTTAGCAGCGTTGCTGCTAAACTCCCTCCCTCTGCTCTCCTCCCCCCGTGCAGGTTCACCTCTGCTCTCCTCCCTGCTCGTTCTTTGCAATGGGAGGGGCGGAGCTAAGCACCATCCCATCCCGTCTCCTCCCATTGCTGGCTACGAACAAGGGGCGGGATGTGGGTGGAGCTAAGCTCCTGCCCTCTCCCCGCCCCCTGTCCATAGTCAGCAATGGGAGGAGGCGGGACAGGACGGTGCTTAGCTCCGTTCTCGTCCCGCCCCTCTCATTGCAAAGAACGATCGGGGAGGAGAGCAGGCCTAAGATAGTGAGGGAGGTGTGACAGCATGGTGACCTCGGCTCATATGCGCCGAAACCCATGCTGTGTGAACTGGCGCACAAACGTTATATTTGTGCGCCCGTTCACGAGTTTCTATGTCCCAGATGATAGAGTATATCGGCCGGCCATGAAAACACCCGCCGATACATGCTCATGGGAAAGAACCCTTACAGTGTTTTAACTATAATTATATAATTATTTATAATTACCCAAAAATTGTGTCAGGCATTATTAGTACACCACACAGTAAGGCTGCATTCACACAAACGTATATCGGCTCGGTTTCTCATCTGCAGGGGGGGGGGGGGGGGGGGATGGAAGAGCCAGGAGCAGGCACTGAGCTCCCGCCCCCTCTGCCCCCTCTCCGCCCCTCTGCACTATTTGCAATGGGGAGAGGCGGGATAGGGGCAGGGCTAATTCTCAGCACTTAGCCCCGCCCCAGTCCCGCCTTTTTTCGTTGCAAATAGTGCAGAGGGGTGGGGAGGAGGCAGAGAGGGGGCGGGAGCTCAGTTCCTGCTCCTGGCTCTTCCATCCTCCCCCCCCCCCCCCCTGCAGATGAGGAAAACGTATATCGGCTCGGCGTGAAAACCGAGCCGATATACGTTCGTGTGAATGCAGCCTCAAAAGTGTGACCGTTAGAAACCCGAACAGTAATGATGCTCGTTTTAAGTGCCTCCTCAAGCAGGTATAGTACATTAGTAGTCTAAGAAAATCATTACCCGCTCTCAGACTTAAGGCACGAGCTGGGTGATGTACTCTACCATCTGATGCATTGGATTCCAATGCATCAGAACACACAACCGTATTCCCGTGGTGTAAAAGCGTCCAGCCAGCCAATATAACGCCGAGCGCTTTTATGCCAAACAGGAAAGATAGTCCTGGAACTATCTTTCCCCGCCGGAATACGGCCGCTGCCATAGACTCCTATGGGAGTCGATGACAGCTGCCGGAGAGGAGAAGTGGGAGGAATTTTAGCAGTGTGACGGCTAAACTCCCTCCCCCTTCTTTCCTCTCTGCCCCTTGCCGGCTGTTTGCAATGGGAGGGGGTGAGATGGGGATAAGCCCCACCCCTTCCATTGAGGGCTGCTAACAAGGGGCAGAGAGGGGGCGAGAGCTTAGCGGACTAGCTGTCGCCACATTCTACCTCTTCCCCTTGCTGAGAGTTGGGAAGGGGGAGACAGCTTAGCAGAGCTAAACTGTCTCCCCTCCGCCCAACGGCATTACGGGCTCGGCGCATATGCGCCGGGCCAGGGCCAACTGAAATTTTTAAAAACCCTGATGTCCGTATGAAAAAGTTCTTACTGATACAACATACAAAGGCAGGTGTAGAACTTGTCAGCATGCAGAAAGACAAACTGCAACATAGAGGAGCTTTGCACAGCTGAAAAATACAGATGAACAATCACTCACACACCAAGCACATATTGGGGGTACTGACTACTTAGTATTATACCTGCACATAGGCTGCCAGACCAACTGATACATGTGTGCCATGCAGGCTTATAACCTATTAATGACGCCACATATGATTCAGCCCAACAGGTTGCCCTGCACCTCAAAAGTGAACCACACTGGTACCGCCACCCCAGGCTTCCCAGAATTTAAAGCCAGACTGCTTTCTGGAAAATAGTGAAAAATACAAATAAATAGAAGGTATTGGTTAATATTCTGGCCAAAATACGGAAGCCCTTAAGCCCACGTCAAAGGGTCTTGTCCTCTTGCTGGTCCCTACAATGCATTAGTAGTCTAAAGACCCATTTATACTCAACGATCATCGCTCAAGTCTCTCAAAAGACATCTTTTGAGCGATAATCGTTGTATGCATTTACACGGCAAGATGGACGCTCAAAATTTGCTCAAACGGCAGTTTGAGTGACAGTCTTGAGTGTTCACTTTGCAGAAGTGTGTAAATGAAGGCTCACACTGTATGCAGAAGACAAGCGGGACTGCTATCTTCTGCATACAGCTGTTGTCTTCTCCGAGTGCTCAGTTGGTATACAGCTGAGTGCTCTGAAAGGGGTATGCATAACAGAACAAGAGCGCTATCTTCTGTATACAGCTGTTGTGTTCACAGAGCGCTCAGCTGGTATGCAGCTGAGCGCTCCAAGTGGGGTATGCAGAGCACAGCTAGAGCACTGTCTTCTGCATACTCCTGCTGTCTTCACAGGGCGCTCAGCGGGGTATACAGAAGACAGCTGGAGTGCTGTCGTCTGCATACTCCTGCTGTGTTCTCCAAGTGGGATACCAGCTGACACAATAGTATCAGTAGTATCCTGCTGAGAACTCAGCGCGGTCCTCATAAGCTTGCTGAAAGAAAACGATGAGCGAATCCTTAACGAAAACTGCACGATGTCTGTGCATTTAGACCCAATGATTCTCATTGAACAGATGGCTTTGAGCGACTTTTGAGCGAGAATCATTGGGTCTAAATGGGTCTTTACACTACCAAAGCACTGTGGTGGATTAGTGGATTAGATGGTGTGAAGATGGTGTCCATCTTGGATGGCTAAAGTTAGGACCCAGAATTGACGAATCGGAGGGACAGCAGAGAAGAACAACTACAAGTAATGTACCCCATACGCAATCTAGTCTTCAGTCAGAATTTTGTCGGGAAACCAGAGGCGTGCTTTAATACCTGTGTACTTTATGAAGTGTCTTTGGGCATTTCAATGCATGTTGTATCTTCTGCCATTCCAAACTACATTGAATTTCTGCAGCAAACCATGATGTGTGTGTGTGTGTGTGTATGTATAAAATATATATATATATATATATATATATATATATATGGTGCTTGCATGACAATGACATATTGGTTCAATTTCCAGTATCTCAGGGAAGGTACATTGGCGGTCAGCCAATATTCATTTTACTGCAGCAGAATGTGTTGTGCGGGTTCCTATGATGAGTCCTAATAAACAGACTGGGGGTACAGATGTAGTGGCCCAAAACACCATGCTAGCCCCCTCCATGAATGTCATACATGTTTCTTTTATGTAGGTGCACTGTGCAAAGCTTCTCCTGCCATGTCCAGTGCGTGTGTTGCACAGCTGCGGAGAGGTTAACCTTAATAAAATCATTGCCTGCATCAATCTGTCATGTCATGTGGTATGAGTAAAGGTCTAAATAGGAGTGCTTGAAAGCAGGAAAGGAGTTCAGTCCATCTTCAAGAGTTTGGAGAGAGTGCTAACACAGAGCTACATGGAAGCACCTTCAGCTTCCATATAGGTGAACATGGAAGAAGAGGAGATATATCCCACTGCGATTGGAGTCTGGATGTGAGTGGAATGAGTCACCAAATCTCAGAGAGAGAGAAATAATTCCATATAGAGGAACCCACCGTTCCAGGTACCAGTTCACACTACAGGCTTTTCTTGTGCGCCGTCTAACCTCAAGATCACCGCACAGAGGTACACCACTGAGTCACACCCACGCTCCTGCCGTGCGGAGTGTTATTGTCCAAGTCTTTTGTAAATAATTGTCTGCCAGAGAGTCTGCGGAGCGACCCCTACCCCCTTCCTGCATTCTCCTCTGGGTTATCAGCTGTCACTAACAGCTGACAACCCGTCCTGCCTCTGATTGATTGCAAAGCAGGAGGCTTAAATCCTTGCCGTAATTTTACATATGGCTGGGTTTTAAGCCCAGGACCAGACCCTATATATTTACTGTGCCTGATCCTAAGTGGGTTAAATAGTGGCTTGGCCTAGTACGCATGTTTGAATGCAAAGCGGGGGAAAGCCACTGCCATCGGGCAGTAAAAATGCAACTGCATGATCCTTATCCCCTCTGATATCTGCCATCAGGGGAAAGTCGAGAGGCCGCTATACACATTAAATGATTGGTTACTCCAACTGAGAAGGCACGTTCGGTCAGTCTAGATCTGATGTGTATGACAAGCCTTACCTCACATAGACTTCATCTATTCTGGATTGGGGATAATACAATGCTGTGAAAAAAGTTTGCACCCACCCTTCGAGTTATATCTCCTGTAAGTTACACTAAACGGCAATGGCATGCTGCCAATATTTGGCAGCAGAGGGGTTGCCACAGAAAGGGCACTATTACTTTCCTGAGGTCAGAGAGGGAACACTGTTATTCTGTGAGGCCGCAGTAAGGGACACTATTACTAGTTAGAGCAACAGAGGATTTTATTTTGTGAAGTCAAAGAGAGAACACTATTATTTTGTGGGGGCTCTATTAATTTTTGATGCCAATATTACATTGTGGGGCAAAAGAGAGAACATCATTACTAAAGCCTGGTTTAGAAACAACAATAATCGCTCAAAAAATCTTTTGACCGATTATCATTGTGTGCTTTTTTGCAGCGCCAGGTGACCACTCAATGTTTGAGCGATCACCTTGCGCTCCAAGCAGCGAATGCAAAAGACAAGCGGGGCTCCGCTTGTCTTCTGCATTAGGCTGTTCTCTGCTCGGAGTGCCTGTCTGTTATACAGCCGAGCGCTCCGAGCGGGGAATGCAGAAGACAAGCGGTGTTCAGCTGTCCAGTTGTGTTCTTCATACCCCGCCTGTCTTCAGGGAGCAGGATACAGCTGAAACAATAGTATCAGCTGTATCCTGCTGTGAATTCCTGATAAGGCTCATCGTTGTCTTTCAGCATGCTGAAAGATCAGCAATTCCTTAACGAAAACTGCACAATGTCAGTGCAGTTAGACACGATTATCGCTCAGAAGATGGCTTTGAGTGATTTTTGAGCGAAAATCGTTGTCTAAATCGGCCTTAGATGAGGCCAGAGGGAGCATTGTTAGTTTTGCGGCCACTAGTACTATTTGGGACACTGAGTTTCACTATGGGTAACAATAGGATAAGGCGAGTGTGTAGAGACAAGTTTTGACTGGAAGAAGACTTACCGTATATACCGGCGTATAAGGCGACGGGGCGTATAAGACGACCCCCCAACTTTCACCTTATATGCCGGTAATATAGTGTAAAAAAAAAAATCATTACTCACCTCCCCCGGCGTTCTGTCGCGCTCCGGCAGGATGTCGCTCGCTCCTCGTCCCCGTCGCAGCATTGCTTTCTGAATGCGGGGCTTGGAATCCCCGCCTCCAGAAAGCTAATACACACGCCGTCAGCCAGTTACAGCCATTCAATGACAGCATTGAATGGCTGTGATTGGCTGAAGGCGCACGTGGCTTCAGCCAATCACACCCATTCAATGATGTCATTGAATAGTGTGATTGGCTGAAGCCACGTGCGCCTTCAGCCAATCACAGCCATTCAATGCTGTCATTGAATGGCTGTAACTGGCTGACGGCGTGTGTATTAGCTTTCTGGAGGCGGGGATTCCAAGCCCCGCATTCAGAAAGCAATGCTGCGCCGGGGACGAGGAGCGAGCGACATCCTGCCGGAGCGCGACAGAACGCCGGGGGAGGTGAGTAATGATTTTTTTTTTTTACACTTTTTTTTTGGTATTACCGGCGTATAAGACGACCCCCGACTTCAGAGCAGATTTTTCGGGGTTCAAAAGTCGTCTTATACGCCGGTATATACGGTAATTGCTCTCTTGGCCTGAATAGAAAGGAAACTTTACTCCAGTCAGAGAAGATGTCACCTGGATCCCTGGAGGTAACTGCACTGTAATCACTATCACTATGTAGAGCTGGTAGCTGACTATTATTTGGTGATTGCATCTGCTGTGTCACAGGAGTTGTCCTATAGTCTTCAATGGAAAGAGCCAGGAACATTCCTGGCCACTTTTCCACTTTGTCTACTCCTATAAACTACCATGTCTTGTGCAATTGGGATCAGGAGACCCTCATTCTCCAATTAAGTGGGTAGTCCCAGAAGTATGACACTGGTCACCAATAAAATAGAAGTTTGTTACTGAGCAATCGCTTTGTGTCCTTCTGACGTGCAGGCAGGAGATAAAAGGGTGCCGAACAATAGGGCCCTAGGCCGTCTGTTCCCCATAGACAGATAATGTACAGACTTATTCCTCTCATACTTATGAATGCCTAATCAATCCTACAGGATGTATACAAACAATAGGTCCATGCAGCCGCGGTCCCCGGAGTGGTGCGCAGAACGGTCCTTAAGCAGAATGCGTATTAGTATATTGGAAAGCGTAATATGTGTGGTCACCCTGTAGAAGAAGAAAAACAAGAGCCGAAATAGCTTCTTTCTTTTCTCAGCAGAAACTAAAAGAACGATCAATCTTTATGGGGGAAAAACACCAGAAATTGCCTGGAAAAATGCCAACCTGACAGCATGCTGCATTGGGAAAAAACACCAATGAGCAAAAAACAATGCAAGACAAGGAAGGAAAAGCGCAGCAGGCAAAAAGAAAATATTCTGCATTGCATTTAATATTTCCCTATTGACTTTCAGCTAATGGTCGCCTTTTTTCTACAAGGAGAATGCAGATAAAAATGCTGCAGAAAAATTGTTATCACATATCCAATGCACTTCAGCCAGTTTTCTGCCATGAAAAAAGTTACCAATTTTAGTGCATGCATGCATGTGGGGATATTCCTGCCTACAAATTATTACCTATGTACAGTATGAACATTCTACATAAATCATTGGACATCTGAGCAAGAATCAAAGTAGTATTTATTTCCATATGTTAATACTTAGTGGGGCTCCTTTGGCCCTAATGACATTGGATACTCTCTTTTGCAACTTTCTACTAATGTCTGATACACTTCAGCTGGTATTTCCTTCCACTTAGGGCTCTTTCACACGAGCGAATATCGGCCACCGTTTACATGGTCGGCCAATATACGCTACGATCTTATGCAGTGGATTCCAATGCATCAGATCACATGGCCGTATTCCCGAAACGTAAAAGCACCCAGCCGAGCCAATATAGCGCCGGGCGCTTTTACGTCGGACCCAAAAGGTAGTCCTGTAGCTATCTTTTGGGCCGGAATACGTGGGCCGCTGCATGGGCCCCTATGGGAGCCAATGACAGCGGCTGGAAGTGGGAGGGAGCTTAGCAGCGTGACTGCTAAACTCCCTCCTTCTTCTCTCTCCCTCTTTGGCTGATTCTAATGGGAGGGGGCAGGACAGGGGCAGAGCTAAGCGCCACCCCGCCCCGCAGCCAGCAATGGGAGAAGGCAGTATGGGGTGGTGCTTAGCTCCGCCCAGCCCCACCCCCTCCCATTGCAATCAGCCGGAGGGGAGGAGAGAGTAGCATGTTTTGTCACTCTATGGAATGTTCTTCCTTTTACAGGATGTAAATGTCTGGAGAGTTCTCTCAAAGAAAATGCATCAGCCTGTCTACAATGGGGTAAGGAGCGTCCTCATCGGACAGTTAAGAAATGGAAAAGAAAAATATTTTATGAAGTGATAAATCACAATATTCTATCTTCACATCAGATGGATGTACCTGGGTGTGGAGGATGCTGGGGAACAACACCTACCCGAGTGTGTTGTGCCAACAGGTAAGTACGGTGGAGATTCCGTTATGGTTTGGGGATGTTTTACATGGCATGGTCTCGGTCTGTTGGTTGTAGTGACAAGAACCATGAACATGGAGGTGAACCCTGACATTCTAGACATTAATGTGCTGCTGACAATGTGACCATACTCAGGGAATGGTCAGCCATACTTTAAACAAGACAAGGCGCCTTGTCACACATCCAACACTGTTTTACATTGGTTTGAGGATACAAATGTTCTACGATTGGACTAGCTGCATAGAGTCCCAACCTGAACCCCACTAGACCTCTATGAAACAAACTGGCACGTCGGATCAGGAAATAGAAACAGCGGCCATCATTTTTGAGAGAACTCACCAGATGTTTGCAGGATGAATGGAGGAAAATACCAGCTGAAGTGTATCAGACATTAGTAGAGAGTGTGCCACGGAGAGTATCTGATGTTGTTTAGGCCGAAGGAGCTACACTAAGTATTAACAGGTGGAAATAAACACTATTTCTGATTCTTGCTCAGGTGTCCAATTACTTTTGCTAGGATAGTATACATAAATGGTCACATGTACAAGCCCTTATAGAACCCTTGGAGTGAGAGGGCACATGAGTTGCCACCTTCAAGATGGAAATACAGAATTGGAACCCCTTGTTTCACAGTATCTGTGGGGGTCCAGCTGTCTGGATTGGATAACAGCCTTTAACGCTGTAAACCCAGTGTATGCTCCTGGAAAACAGTGTGCTACAGCCCTTCGGACGAATAACGTAATTCTTTATCTGCATGTAGTACCAGCTCATACACAAAGGGAGTGGAAACTTATTCATCACAAATTAGTAATCTGCTTATTGTATGCATTGGCTGTAATTGTATGGCAGCTGAGGGTCGGCTTCTTGTCAGATACCACACTCATCTCAATCAGCTCCCCTTTCTAGGCGTTCATATGTGGTTCTATGGTTCTGCATTCTTCCAGCATCATGCTAAAAATCTACTTTAAATTCTTGCCAGCATTTCAAGAAGTAATGGAGCAAGAAATACAAGCCTGCATTATAAGCAGTCTGCAGGCCTGACCTGATCGAGGATATAGACTGATATTCTTCTACTTGTGGGAGAAAGGCTGCATTATAGAGGGAATGGGTGATAAGCGGCCTTCTGGGCTAAAGAATGACAATTCTAGTTAGAGCTATGTTATCATTGTGCACTATTGGAGTCGTCATCCTCATACTAGAGATATACAGTGTATAACAACATATATTGCACAATTGTAAATACAGGGGGTGGACAAAAATATGGAAACAATATACGAAATGCATGGGATTTTACTCATTAGCACTGAGCTGCCCTTTTGACCCCGGCTTGGCTGAGAGCTTTGCTGACAAATTTGTGTTTACTTCACCTCTTGCCCTGCTCTGGGTGGTTTTGAGAGCCAGATGGTAACAGAAGCTGAGTGGCTCAAACCCCTGACCAATGGAGCCTGTGTAATATTACCTCCACTTAAAATCGGTCTCTACATGTCTCATTGAAATATGATTTATAATTCCATGTAACTTAAGGCATGCACTTTGTACGGTGTTTCCATATTTTTGTCCACCCCCTTGTATATTGCAAATGTGAATCTTCATATCCAAGCTACAGGAGGTGCAGAATTTGCACTTGGACTTGGGAGCATGAGGGGAACCAAATGATCCCTTTATCCCATATGAGACCACTATCATAAATGACACAGCTGGGAGCCTTGTTACAGATTTTTCATTGGGGCCTAGAAGTTTCACGTTACGCATGCAAGGTGACCAGGTTTTCCCAGGGTCAAAGTGGGACAAAGGGGTGGGGTCAGGGCTGGGGCTTATTACAACGTATGATTTATTTATTTTTTTTACCTGTCATTGTAAAAAGTACAGGGCCATTTAAAAGACACTTTTTATGTGTCCGTTTTTTTCAGCAGGCGCAAAACAATAGGACCGGCCATATCTTGTGCATGTTTGTGCACCAAAGAACCCCATAGAGATCTATGGGAGGTGTGCAAGCATGCACATCTGCCCATGTGGGTATGCACTAACCGGAAATCACCGCCACCATGTTAGGTAAATTAGCCTTTTATATCAGGGTTCGGTGATTCCCCCGCTTGTGTGAACAAGTGGTGCCTGTGCAAATACGCTCTGTTTTTGCACAGACACGAGCGTTAAATACACTCATTCACTGCGCAGGAGTGAGCGTATTACGTTACACGCTCGTCTGTCGAAGCCCTAAACCTGGCGATATCCTGTACACAACCTCTCCTTTTCCCAAACTGCAGATTGGACTCACAAACTTGTCTAATAAAATAGTCTTTATTTTGCGTTCGCGGATTATGCAATACCGATGCACTAATGTGAGCAGAACTGTATAAGGCAATGTAATTAACTGCCTGTGAGCTATAGGGTATCACATAGGATTACAGAACCCGCATAATACCCAATTCCTATATGGTCATGTGAGCCCAGCCTTATGCTCACAGAAATAACTCTGCTGTGTAAATTGACCCGCGGTGCGGATTGTAACTCTGCTTCATGTGAATTTATGTTGTAAATTTTCAGCATGAATTTCAGACTGCAGATTTGCTATGTATGGAAGTTGCCTTAGGCTGCCTGCACACGACCGAGCGCAATATTGGAACGTGAAACGTGGCCTGATAACATGCTCGTTTATATGTGATTTACCCCTTTTTCTCTTTAAAAAATGCCTCCCATCACTTCAGGTAAAGTAGTGATTAGCAATGGGAAACCTCACAGTGTCTGAAGCAAATGGACGTCCCAGAACATATCGAACAGCTTATAAAGTCGCTTTACAACAACCAAGAAGCAACAGTCAGGAGAGCTTATGGAAACACGGATTGGTTTCGAACCGAGAAAGGCGAACGGCAAGGCTGCATTCTATCACCAGTCCTTATCAATCTGTACGCAGAAACGATCACGAGGCGATGCAATTTGGAGGAATTAGAAATCGGAGTCAAAATTGGTGGCAGAAATGTCACCAACCTCCAATATACAGATGACACCACCCTGCTTGTGGAAGGTGAAAGGGACCTGGAATACCTTATCCAACGAGTGCAAAAGGAAAGCGAACGCATGGGACTGTATCTCAACAGCAAGAAAATGAAAGTCATGACCGCAGTAGGCAACGGCACAGTGAGCATAAACATCAACAACGAAGAAGTTGAGTCGGTCCAAGATTTCATCTTCCTTGGATCCAAAATCGATTACAACGAACAATCTGGACCCGAGATCAAGAGGCGGATTACACTTGCCAGGATTGCAATGCAAGGAATGGAAAAGATCTGGAAAAGCAAGGATATTAGCATGGCAACAAAAACCAGACTGGTTAATGCAATCGTCTTTCCCATAACGATGTATGGCTGCGAACGTTGGACGCTCAGGAAAACAGACAGAAGGAGAATTGATGCGTTTGAACTCTGATGCTGGAGGAGAATGCTATGGATACCTTGGACCGCCATGACAACAAACAACATCACTGGAGGGCAAAATCATCAAACAGCGGCTCTCTTTTTTTGGCCACATTATGCGCGCTAACTCACTGGAAACAGTACTGATGTTTGGCAAGGTCAGTGGGAAGAGAAGATCAGGACGACAAAGACCAATATGGCTGGCTACAATCAAGGCACCACGAACATATCAATCGCAGAACTGAGAGAAGCCGTGAAAGACAGGAATGCGTGGAGAACATTGTTCCATGGAGTGACCGAAGGTCGGATGTGACTGAATGGATAATCAATCATCATCATATGACTCCATTAATAAGACTGTGGCTCTTATTTGTGTGTCTCGCAAAGCACAAATCTCGCACAATTTGAAAGCGGCCTATTGATAAATCCCTCATGCAATAAATGTATATGATTTTCCCCTTTGGCCGCTGTCAGTGATTATTTCCTATTTGTTTTCTTGAGGTGGTCCTGGCATCATTCCCCGAAAGAAACACCTTCATGGCCATCAAGATTGTCAACAAAGCAAGAAGCGAACAGCACATATTAATGAGAGAGCAGCGGATACTCCTGAAGGCCCAAGACTGCCCTTTCATCTGTCACCTGTATGCCGCACAGCAGTCTGCAGACCGAGTCTACTTTATCACAGAGTATCTGCTTGGAGGAAGCCTAGGAGCGATGATTAAAATGTGCGGCAGCTTGGACATCAACCATGTGAGGTGAGTAAATGACTAATCAGGGGTTGGGGGAGACTGAGGGTGACATGACAGATATAGAAGAGTGGAGGGCGTACAGGCTGCCATAAACAGCGCCTCTTCACTTGTGGTGGTGACGGACACTTTGATGGTGACATGATGTCAGCGGACTGATTTCATGTCATTGATACTACACTCTTCTCTCAGATTCTACACAGCAGAGATAGCATGCGGCCTCCAGTTCCTGCACCAACGCAGCATCGTCCATCGGTAAGCAGAACTTGTCCACATTTCTCTTTTTCTTTGCAATAGGTTCCAGATTTTCCCAGAGTCCTGAATTAGGACTGGTTTTGCCACAGTACATACCTAAGACCTCTGTATCGCTGAACAGTTTAACATTTCTCTTTTTTCATTGCAGTGACATAAAGCCAGACAATATCATGCTGGACAGATCTGGACACATCCGCCTGATCGACCTGGGGCTGGCCCAAGACGGTGTCAGTTCGTCTAACAAGATCAGTGGAGTGACAGGCACACTTCAATTCATGGCCCCAGAGGTGCTTCTTGAAGAGAACTACGACACCGCAGTCGACTGGTGGAGCCTGGGGATTGTCGTATCCTGGATGGCAGCAGGACATTCCCCTTTCTATCATGGCTCCATCAGGAGAAAAGTAATCAAAGCCATCACCAGAAAGGAGCCAAAATTCCCATCTTGGCTTGATGCTGATGTAAAGCATCTTCTGGAGCGACTGCTACGTAAGAAGCCTGAGGAGAGGCTGGGTGTCTACAGGAACATCCGAGGTCACCGTTTCTTCGACACCATAGATTGGGAGGTGCTGGAACTGAAAAGAGCACGGCCGCCGTTTAAACCATTCAGGGAAATTCTGGAAAATCCAGACATGCTGTGGCTGGAGGATAAGACACCCATTCACCCTATGGACGGATTCTCGTACACTTCTCCAAGCTGGACCCGGTAAGATCTTCCTCCTCTAGGGATGATGTTCTTCAGGCTGACCTCCGTGTTCATCATCATTGTTCCTCTGGTGTCAGAAAGCACAGGAGGTCATATAATAACCCTTTTCAGGTCACCATGTCTGGTCCGCAGTCTTCTCTCTCCTTGGCTACATTATTATTGCTTCTGTAATAACTGTGTCTCTTCTTCTTAGGATGACGAGAAGAATCCGATTGTGAAGGAAGCCACAACCATCTGGTAAGTACCTTCTATACCCACCTACACATACATATCTCTACACCTATACACACAGGACACCGAACATTATAGTCATATACTGAAACAGAACTTACATACTGTAATAAGTTTAATATATAAAGCATTATCTCTAAAATAGCAAAAGTCTTTGGGGAAAATATATGAACACCAGCATTTATCTGTGTGCCTACACAGCAATGTGCACCAGACCTGATCTGGCATAAATTTCTTGCTTGCGCCAAATGTTTTGACTTTTTATTCCAGAATCTGGTATAAAATGTTCTGTAATTTTCCTCCTTTGTGTCATCCCCTTCTGAGATTTTGTTGACAAACAATATGGCCTCCATTATGGCTTCAACAATCACAGAAATGCTAATAACTCATAGTAAAGACATAGTTGCATTAAATAACTTTTCTTGTATATCAGATACAAATCAGATCCTGATACAAGTCGTCATGTTACAGTAGTTCACTTGTTTGTATCCACAACTGGTAAAACTAACAATTCCCTCTCTTATGTCTTGTAGGCTCAGCCCGTGCCAACTGTCTCCTGAACCCACGACTCTGCTGCTGTAGAAGAGCTCGGCCCACCAACAACATCCTCTCTCCACCATCTGTATCTTGCATGCTACCATCAGCTACCTTGACTACCTCCGGCTGACATCGGGCATCATCCTCTCCTGAAGACGTTCTACACCTCCAGGAGCGGCCTGTGCTTGATTGGTAGCTGGTGAGTTCAGGAAAAATAGCCCGAGTGACTATTATCCCTGAACTCCTGGTTACTAGTAAGACCTCGGCACAGGCTGGGTAAGTAGAACACACCACATACATGAAGGTTAGACACAAGTGTAGGTAAAAACACATACATAGATACAAATTTACATACAAAGATAGGTGTAGATGTCGGCTTTGATCCTGGGACTTTGATCGCCATATTTGGGGTCAGGAAGGAATTTTTCCAACTTGAGGACAATTGGCTCATACCTCAAGGTGGTTTTTGCCTTCCTCTGGATCAACTCACAGCCTTAAATAGGGTTAAGCTTTTATTTATAAGGAAACCACCACATAAATAATATTATATAAACATAAAGAAACACAAACTTTAGCTGACATCACATACACTAGGGAGGTGAGCTACTGGCGTTTGATCCTGAGATTTATTCTGGTCGCCATATTTGGGATCGGGAAGGAATTTTTCCCCCTTAAAACAGGATGATTGGCTCTTTCCTCAAGGGGGTTTTCGCCTTCCTCTGGATCAACACAGTGTATAATTAGGTTTAGGTCAATACACTTTATATTTCACACTAACAACAAATGGTAAGAGATTTATTTAGATTCATGAAAACAATAATATATTTTTAAAAGTCAGATAGGTCAGATGTTGGCTTTGATCCAGGGACTTGTTCTGATCGCCAGATTTGGGGTCAGGAAGGAATTTTCCCCCTTTATACAAGGATAATTGGCTTTTTCCTAAAAGGGTTTTCGCCTTCCTCTGGATCAACTCAGCTTTAAAAACTCTCCATAATAAAATCTACCATTTCCTACAACTAGAAATAAAATGTTCTTTCTCCATAAATCTTTGTGTCTGTGTCTTTATTTCCATTGAATGCCTTATGTAATGTTCTTCCAATGTCACTGGGGATTGTATATCCAAGAAACATAGTGATGGGTGGGGGCCCATATAGTTACACCCCTAACTTGAACCTTCACATCATCTGTCTTTTTGAGTTCTAAGAAAAATTGTTTTATCATCAAGATTGAATAAGCCATAGGGTCACCACTTATGGTGTGCGTAGACGACAATTACATTGTGGAGGTCGGATGGGCGACAGAAGTAGCCCCCTCCCTTTGTCTGCCTCTGAATTCGGAACATTAAGGCCTCATGTCCACGGGGAAAATCAGGCCCGCTACGGACGCTCCATGGATAATCTGTAGCGGGTCCCTCCTGCCCCACGGACATGGGGGCTGAAAATAAGAATAAATAAGAATAAACTTACCTCTCGCCCGCTCCGGATCCTTCCTTCGCCGCGGCGTCATCTTCTCTGCGTTGCGGACGGATCTTCTTTCTTCGGCCCGGCGGATGCGCAGGATGATGTCGGTGACGTGCCCCGCGCATGCGCCGGCCCGAAGAAAAAAGATCCAGCCACAACGGAGAGAAGATGGCGCCGTGGCGAAGGGAAGAACCGGAACGGGTGAGTAAATTCCGATTTTTGTCTCCCGCGGATCCGGACGGCTTCCATAGGCTTCAATAGAAGCATGCGGGAGACCCGCACGAAAATGGAGCATGGTCCAGATTTTTTCATGCTCCATTTTTAAAAAAAAATCACTTTTATTGACCATCCGCGGGTATTTATCTACCCCGCGGGTGGTCAATGCATCCCTATGGGGTGCCGATCCGCGGGCAGGAGAAGAGTTAAAATCCGCTGCGGATTTTAATTCTTCTTTTGCCCGTGGACATGAGGCCTAAGAATATACATTTACGTTGCGCTAACACTAGTACTTAAAGAAGAGGTGTGGTGGCTCAGTGGTTAGCACTGCTGCTGTTGTAGGTTCAAATATGACCAAGGGTGAGGGCTTTGTGGAGTTTTTCAAAGTTGATATTGTCTTTGATGCAATTTAAACTTAGGACCCCAGCACTGCAAGGCAACGGTGCTAACCACTGAGCCACTGCCAAAACGGGAAACGGGAACACCCAAAACGGGAAATGAAAAACAGGTTGCCTTCAAGTGCCATCTGCCTCCCATTAAGTACAATGCACTAAAAAAAAGGACCCATCTGTATTCCGTTTCGGAAACTGGAAACAAAAGTGCAGCAGTGGCTGTGGAGGAGGGAGGAGTGGGGACCCCATTGGCACCGCAGCCGCCCGTACTGGTGGGGAACGGGACCACAGATGACAGTGCTGCAGAGAGAGGAGGGTGGGCCAAATGTGCAGCGCTCCCTGCCGGCAGCGGGTGACCAGGGGGAACACCAGGGGAGGTGGCAGTCCGCTGGGGAGAGCTGCGGGAAGCTGAGTGATAGCAGTCCCACCTGCAGCGGCCGAGCCTGGACAGAAGCGGAGATGGCAGTGGCAGTACAGCGGCAGGGAGAGGTATGAGTTGTTCGGTATCGGAGGGAAACAATGTCCTCCCTGCCGCACTAATAGCCAATTGCAAGCTAGGGGCCAGACAGAGGGAGCTCACTCCACCAAAGCCCGCTCAGTTTCTAGCTTCCAGTGGCGTCAAGTTACAACAGTACCGGCCAGGGATTGCGTCTAGTGCTAACTGAAAGTAAGCTGGGAACGAGAGTGGTGTGGAGAACAAAAGAGGTGAATATAGGCAGTTTTTTAAAAATTTTACTGCATAAAAGGGGACATTATTGCGTAGGGGCATATTACTGAGGGGGGAAGGCATGCTAGGGCATTATAGTAAGCAGAGTCATGTGGTGGCATGCGGGCACTATTATTGTGAGGGGGCACAAAGGGACATGGCCACATCTACCGTATATACCGGCGTATAAGGCGACGGGGCGTATAAGACGACCCCCCAACTGTCACCTTATACGCCGGTATACAGTGGAGAAAAAAAAAAAAATTCATTACTCACCTCCCACGGCGTTCTGTCGCGCTCCGGCAGGATGTCGCTCGCTCCGGCAGGCTGTCGCTCGCTCCTCGTCTCGTCCCCGTCGCAGCATAGCTTTCTGAATGCGGGGCTTGAAATCCCCGCTTCCAGAAAGCTAATACACACGCCGGCAGCCATGACATCATTGAATGACTGTGATTGGCTAAAGCACACGTGGCTTCAGCCAATCACACTATTCAATGACATCATTGAATGGGTGTGATTGCTAACACGTGCGCCTTCAGCCAATCACAGCCATTCAATGATGTCATTGAATAGTGTGATTGGCTGAAGCCACGTGTGCTTTAGCCAATCACAGCCATTCAATGCTGTCATGGCTGCCGGCGTGTGTATTAGCTTTCTGGAAGCGGGGATTTCAAGCCCGCATTCAGAAAGCTATGCTGCGCCGGGGACGAGGAGCGAGCGACAGCCTGCCGGGGCGAGCGACATCCTGCCGGAGCGCGACAGAACGCCGTGGGAGGTGAGTAATAAATTATTTTTTTTTACACTTTTTTTTTTTTGTATTACCGGCGCATAAGACGACCCCCGACTGCAGAGCAGATTTTTCGGGGTTCAAAAGTCGTCTTATACGCCGGTATATACGGTAAAAAAAAGTTGTCCATCTTTTTATTGTTCAGACATTGAGGGTATGATTACACCCAAACTAATTGAGAGCACTTAGACCTATGGGGTTTGGATGAGTTATTGGCCAGTTGGGCAAAGTCCACACGATGGGGGACTTATGAACAATTGCCTGATGGCTCCCTAACTAGGCTTCCCAGGTTAGGCTGAACTCTCATATGTCTGGCCATGGTGTCTTTTTTCCCTCCAGCATGGTAGTGAAATAGAATTCACTGGCTTTATTCACCAGAGTCATACATCCAGGCTCATCCCACCCATACCTGAGGTGTATCCCTAGCAAATACTGAGGAAGAGGCATATTACCTCAAAATGCATCTTTTGTGCTGGTATTATCAATAATCAAACAAGTCTGATAATAAATCTGTGGACTTTTCCATCTTTATTATTAAGCTTCCACCTTATTCCCAGTATTTCTTTCCATTTTGACACTTTCATTACCGACATGCCCACTGCTGCAGATGTGGCGTTCACCTGGGTTAGCTGCACTCAAAGCTCCTCAACCAGAGCTAGCAGTACTTTGAGGTACACACTCCAAACATGATGGAGTTACAAATTCTATAGTACCCAATATCCATTATTTTTCTATTAGGGATGCTCCACTATTTTTTTTTTTATTTGCTATTACCATTTAAAAGGGGATTGAGGAAATCCATATTGCTATCCAACATGCCCACTGCTTGGGGACAGTCAGAAGGTCCCCAGAGATATCAGTAGTTCATTGACTGATCCTGCTGATATGGGTGGGTTATTATGACTGGGATCTAATGTCCACAGCCAATTTAATACACATTGGACTGATATCAGCAGACCCTATTGATCATCTAGATCCAGCAAAAAGCTAATGTGTGTAGAGAAGTTCAAGGATGAACTGACCCATCACAGTACTGTTGGTCCCAGACTTTGAGTGGTCCCAAAGGTCCAGCAGAGGACAACGCCCTTTGGAGGGGACTCTACAGCTAATCACTCACCACTACGATTCACTTGTTATGGGATGATTCATAAAAACTAAAGATGAGCGAACACCAAAATGTTCGGGTTCGCGTTATTCGAAACGAACTTCCCGCGATGTTCGGGTGTTCGTTTCGAATAACGAACCCCATTGAAGTCAATGGGCGACCGGAACATTTTTGTATTTCGCCGATGCTCGCTAAGGTTTTCATGTGTGAAAATCTTGGCAATTCAAGAAAATGATGGGAACGACACAGCAAGTTCTCCTCTGCCACAGCTGTAACAGCTGTGACAGAGAAGAACGATGTTTGCCCATTGAATTCAATGGAACCGGCAATACAGCCGACTCCACTGAATGCAATGGGCTGCATGAATTCATGAATGGGTGTGAGTGAGGGCTGGCCTCTGATTGGTCAGGCTGTGACCATTCAGAGGCATCTTATTCAGCAGGCGGGGATTTTAAATCCCCGGCTGCTGAATACTACTCACAGCTGTTCAGAGCAGTTCAGGAGAACTGCAGCCTGCCGCGCTGAACTCCGTCTGTCGGCACCAGGTGAGTATATATATATTTTTTATTTTTACACATTTCTGGATGAATTGCAGGAAAGGGTTTATATATTTAACCCCTTTCCGACAATTCATCCCGCGATCGCCGGCAGCCCATTGCATTCAGTGGAGTCGGCTGTATTGCCGGTTCCATTGAATTCAATGGGCAAACATCGTTCTTCTCTGTCACAGCTGTTACAGCTGTGGCAGAGAAGAAGGATTTGTCTTCTATATGTTCTCAATGGGGTTGGCGCTGCTGCCGCCGGCCCCATTGAGCGCATATAGAAAAGATTTCTCAGGGAAGAAAGTTAAAGTAACCCGAACATCCGAACATCGTGTGGTGTTCGTTACGAATAACGAACATCCCGAACACCCTAATATTCGCCCGAGCATCAAGCTCGGACGAGTACGTTCGCTCATCTCTAATAAAAACCTATTATACCTTACTGATTATCTGTCCTGTGATGCAATGACAAAAATCCTGATACAATTTAAAAGTAGACATCACATGTTCTGTATAGATGGAGGGGGACCTTAAAAATCAAGTCCTGTGATTTGCTTTCTGGGTTAACAGGCTTCTTCATTTTGCAGTTGCCAATGCCAGGCTTAGAGTACATGACTTCTTGTGCAGAATTTTTTTGTGTGCCGCTTCCCATCATAGGAAAACGTGATGTATATTGTACTGTAAGGCAGTCTGCCTGTATTCTTCTTCTGCACAAAGCAGCAAGACCGCAACACCACAACATACCCAAACCAGAATTGCTCAGTGAATTAGTTGTTCATAATATTACTACAGTACCAGAACCAACCTTAGTACATAGAGACAATCCCAGAACCAAGCTCATAACATAAATGCAGCATCAGGCCCACACTCAGTACATAAATACAACACCAGAACTAAGCTCAGTATAGAGATACTGCCCCAGAACCAAGCTCATAATATAAATACAGTAGTAAAATTTAGCAACTATGTTCTGAGAGGGGTGCCGATTGTCAGACAGCAGCATTTCAGAACATCAGCGGGTTAGATACATAGCTAGGGAGAGGATTATTTAGGCAGTTCCACAAGATGATGCCACATGGAGGAAGTAGATCTTCTGGTTGGACGGACCTGTGGGTCAGTTCATTTGCCTGGTGTCTCCCTACAAGCTGGTAGTGGCCTTGTGTGACCACATGGGTTGCACATAGCTAAGGCCAGCCATAGCAGTCGCTCACCTCTTTTACTTGCATAGAAATTACATGTTTGACCATAATCTACCATCAAAACCTGCAGTGAAACTTCGTATTTTCTCAGCAGGCAAAGAAACATCTCATTTTTATAATCTACCATGCTTCAAGAATGAAGGAAATTGCATCCAGCAGCCGCGCATCCTGAATAATATAACTGTGACATTCTTACTCCTGACTGGTGTCAGCCACATGAAAGCTGGCTGTAGACGAGCTCAGAGCCACGCGGCTTCTGTTTGGCAAATCCTGGAAACGATTCTGCATTCAGTCCAATTAGAAGTGCAGGGGGACAAAATAGCTTATCATCACATAAATGGATCTTCATCCACAGGACTCCTGTTTCCTTCTTCTTCACTGTCACTTATAATAAGAGGTGTCTTTTACCATGAGATGGGAGATAGAACGTGTCTGTGTTTGTAGATGCATCTGGTTTAGATGTGTGGGGAAAATTCACTTACACAGAGGGGTAAGGCCTCATATCCACGGGGAAAATCAGGCCTGCTATGGATTCTCCGTGGAGAATCCGTAGCGGGTCCCTCCTGCCCCGCGGACATGAGGGCTGAAAATAAGAATAAATAAGAATAAACTTACCCGCAGCGGACCGGGCAGGTCTTCTCTTCTTCGCGTCTGGATCTTCTTTCTTCGGCTGGCTGATGTGCTCGGCACGCCAGCGGTGGGCACATCCGCCGGGCCGAAGAAAGAAGATCCGGCCACGAAGAAGAGAAGATCTGCCCAGTCCGCTGCGGATAAGTTTATTTTTATTTTAGGTCTCCCGCGGATCGGACGGATTCCATAGGCTTCAATAGAAGCCTGCGGGAGCCGTCCCCGCGGGAGACCCGCACGAAAATGGAGCATGTCCATTTTTTTCATGCTCCATATTTTTTGAAATTCCCTTTTAGTGACCATCCGCGGGTATTTATCTACCCGCGGGTGGTCAATGCATCCCTATGGGGTGCGGATCCGCGGGCGGGCGGAAGAGTTAAAATCCGCTGCGGATTTTAATTCTTCTTTTCCCCGTGGACATGAGGCCTAATTGCCTAAATTACTGTATATACCGTAGTCTGATTAGCAGAACTATCCCCTTTATACCAGGAGTGCAAAACCTGCAGCCCGGGGCCACATGTGGCAGCCCACAAGTATCTGGACACAAACATGCTTGTCTGGTGGCTGCTCACATGTATGTCGAGAACAGTGGCGCATAGCATGGGAGTAGGGATGGGTAGGTGCTAATGGTGCACTGTGAAGCCATCTTTGAGATCCCCATATATTGGCAGAATGGGGGTCTCCTGACCCTTTGTGTATTACTCCAGAAAAGAGTAGATGATGTGGAGAGAAGGCCATGCATGCCTTTGGGTATCTGCATTGTAATTTACGGAAGTAGTGAATCACATCTCTCTATCAGCAACTGCAGTGAGAGCCACATGCATGTGTAAGTGGGTAATGGCTTCTTCATCTCCCTCCTGTGTGTCAGTTCTCTGCTTATTTTATAGTTGATTTTAGTGTTTTCCATTTTATGAGTGATGCCACTTTAATAGGAGGGTCGGTGGCTGCAGTCACGAACGCGAGGGTCACGTGCTTCCTGTTTTCAGAAGAGTTCTGTGTAAGATCGCAGGTGATCGCAATACTCGGACCAATATCGTGCCAACCTAAGTACGCCAGAAACGTCTCCCATCACTTCTGTGAAGCAGCGATCCTTTCAGCCATGTCGGAGGATCAGAAGGAGTTTCCTAATGTTTTCAATGGTAAACCTTGCGTGTACATCCCACGCCGTGCAATGCTTTTTTTTGTTCTATTGAAAACAATGGGCGATGCATTTTAAGGAACACGATTAGAGATGAGCGAGCGTACTCGTTAAGGCAAATTACTCGAGCGAGTATCGCCATTTTCGAGTACATGCCTGCTGGCCCGAAAAGATTCAGGAGCCAGTGGGGGGCGGGGGAGAGCGGGGGGAAGATCTCTCTCCCCCCCCCCCCCCCCCCATACTCCCCCCTGCTCACTCCCACAACTCACCGCTTACCTCTGCTGGCCCCGAATCTTTTCGGGCAAACAGGCATGTACTCGAAAATGGCGATACTCGCTCGAGTAATTTGCCTTAAAGAGTATGCTCGCTCATCTCTAAACATGACGCTATGTGAGAAAACATCGCTCATGCGTATAACTCCATTCAAAAGAATGGGGTTCATATTTGCATGAGATTTGTGCGTCTTGCACCACACAAATCTTGCGAGAGTTTCTCTGCCATGTGAAAGTGGCCATAAGCCCCATTTACACAGGACGAATGTCGGGCAAACTCCTGTCTGTGTCTCCGCGCTCCCGTGCTCCTGCATGGGAGCTAGCAGAGCTGGCTGGGTCACGGAGCAGCCAGCAGGGGGGTGGAGCAGTGCAGGAGATTTCTCTCCTCTTGCTCCACCGCCCCCCTCCATTCACATAACACAGCGGCTGTTCACTACTGAAGGCAGCTGTTTAAACTGCACGATGAACGATGTGCTTCATCGCTCATCTTTAATGCAGCACAAAAGATCAGCGATGAAGCTCATCATTCATCGTGCAGTTTAAAAAGCCGTCGTTTACTAGTGAACGGCCGCTGTGTTATGTGAATGGAGGGGGGCGGGGGAGCGAGAGGAGAGAAATCTCCTGCACTGCTCCACCCCCCTGCTGGCTGTCTCCGCGCTCCATTGCAGGAGCATGGGAGCGCGGAGACACAGAGATCAGTGTCGGGCATCGTTTGCCCGACATTTGTCCCATGTAAAAGGACCTTTAGTCTCTAATGAATAAGATTTAATTATTTTTTCAAAGAAACACAGGCAAATATTTATTTTGGTGGCTCACTTTACTTTTCTTCTCTATTTGGACCAGTGCAGTGACCGAGACACAAGGCCCATGCTGAGGAGCTGGCGGGGTAGAGATGGCACTTGTCACATTGGCTCTACCAAACTCCTCCCCGGAGGGACGCATGCAACTTCAGCGAAGGCACCGCTAGGCCTCTTCCAGGCAATGCTGGGACAGCGGTTACCTGTATATGTGTAATGGACTAAAGAAGTTGTCACTCGTGATGCCACCGTTCCTTCACACTGTTGATTCTCTGGCGGTAGAAATAATAAAGACCACACACTGTTAACGTTGAAAACTCCGTCACTGGAAACAGGCAGTGACTGGAAACTTTCTTTCTTGTTTGCAAGATACAGCTTTACACGCCAGTGCAGTAAAGACAGTTTAAAAGACGGTCAGAGAAGAGGACACAGGATGAAATCGGGCCTACAATTACTCTCTGTATGACTCAACTCCTGGACACACACTCTAGGATGTAAAATAACAGCGGAGGGGACACAACACTCCGCAGATACTCACTTGAAAATAGTAGATTAAAGGGGTTGTCCCGCGCCGAAACGGGTTTTTTTTTTTTCAACCCCCCCCCCGTTCGGCGCGAGACAACCCCGATGCAGGGAAGTAAAGAAAGCTTACCGGAGCGCTTACCTTAATCCCCGCGCTCCGGTGACTTCAATACTTACCGCTGAAGATGGCCGCCGGGATCCTCTGTCTCCGTGGACCGCAGCTCTTCTGTGCGGTCCATTGCCGATTCCAGCCTCCTGATTGGCTGGAATCGGCACGTGACGGGGCGGAGCTACACGGAGCCGCTCTCTGGCACGAGCGGCTCCATAGAAGACTGCAGAAGACCCGGACTGCGCAAGCGCGGCTAATTTGGCCATCGGAGGGCGAAAATTAGTCGGCTCCATGGGAACGAGGACGCTAGCAACGGAGCAGGTAAGTAAAAAACTTTTTATAACTTCTGTATGGCTCATAATTAATGCACAATGTATATTACAAAGTGCATTATTATGGCCATACAGAAGTGTATAGACCCACTTGCTGCCGCGGGACAACCCCTTTAAGTAAGGCCTGGTGGACTCCTCTCTCTCTTTAGATGGTGATCCTGGAATTGGGGACATGAGGATACCTTTCCTCAGCTTCCATTCTTTTACTACATGAAGGTTGAAGGTACCTCCATGTTGCGGACACTCTCAACTGTTGCAGAAGAGAGACCTTTAGGCCTCATGTCCACCGAGAAAAGAAGAATTAAAATCCGCAGCGGATTTTAACTCTTCTCCCGCACGCGGATCCGCACCGCATAGGGATGCATTGACCACCCTCGGGTAGATAAATACCCGCGGATGGTCAATTAAAGTGAATAAAAAAAACATGGAGCATGAAAAAAAATGGACATGCTCCATTTAGGTGCGGGTCACCCGCTGGGACAGCTCCTGCAGGCTTCTATTGAAGCCTATGGAAGCCGTCCGGATCCGCGGGAGACCTAAAATAAGCAGAAACTTACCCGCAGGGGTCCGTGCAGATCTTCTCAGCCGGATTTTCTTTCTTCGGCCCGGCGGATGTGCCCGGCGCATGCGCACGGCACGCCGCCGACGTGCCGAGCACATCTGCCGGCTGAAGAAAGAAGATCCGGCCGCGAAGAAGAGAAGATCTGCCCGGACCCCTGCGGGTAATTTTATTCTTATTTTAAGCGCTCATGTCCGCAGGGCAGGAGGGACCCGCTACAGATTCTACATGGAGAATCCGTAGCGGGCCTGATTTTCCCCATGGACATGAGGCCTTAGAGAACTATCTCCAACCACACTTTGCACTCATATTTATATCATACAACACCACATGACTAGACAAACTTGTTACATTTTCCAGCCATATCCCAGCCACTTTCAGACATTAACCTCTTGCATACTGCAGCTGTGCAATATACATAACTGAAGACAAGGAGGGGCCAGACATATGTGTTTCGGGCCACTACACCAGACTGTCCTGGCAATTGTCCTAAATACTGCAGAGTTTGCCACCGAAACATCTTTGGACTGGGGCATAGCTATAGTGGGTGCAGACGTAGCAGTCTTACCTGGACCTTGTTGCTTGATGGGGCCCAAAAGCTGATTTTTCATAAAAGAATACTGCATTATTATAAATAACATATGGCAGTTGGAGAGTCCTGTTGAAGATTTTGCATCAGCCCCCAGATCAGACCCCACAATCAATATAACCCCAGTTCCCTTCCAGACCACAGACCATCCCATAAAAGATAAATAAAGTCCCTTTACATGGCCCAACAGTTGCTTGGTTTGCAGTTCTGCCCCTCTCCATTGACTTAACACAACAGCCGTTCAGTACTGAGCGGCCGCTATGTTAGGCCAATGGAGAGGAGCGGGGGAGCGCAAGGAGAGAAATCTCCTGCTGCCGCCCCACTGTGAGCCAGCCATACTAGCTCCCGTGCAGGTGCACGGGAGCTATTATGTGCAGGGACGAGTATCGGGCATCATTTGCCCGATACTCGTCCCTTCTAAATAGGCCTTTGGTGTTACAAGCAAAATGAATTTTACCAATAAAATTGTGCCTCCTCTCACCTGTGGCAAGGTGGTCCTAGGTGGTCGCCAAGCCCTCGTGCAGACCCTACTCTAGCTGCCTCTATGTGACCTGTAATGGTGACCATATTGGTTGTCACTCAACATTCTCACAACCAGGCATGACTAAGAATCAGCTTAACAGCATTAAAGCCTCTGAGAACTGAATTTTCCCTGCGGCTGAGAGGAAAGGAGTCTGGGTTTAGTTTATGGATTTCCACTCTTATCAGTTCCTCCCTGATCTCAGACCTTCCATCCTCTTCCATGGTTTCTTCCTTTGCTTATTGTTAATGTAGGAAGCAGGGATTTAGGGATTATTTGATGGTGTGAATGCAGCCGCTTCCTCTTCAGCATGCTGTTAATGTATCCCACCTACTTTCTCCAATGCCCCCTCATGCGGCTGAGTATTCAGCCCTATGACTGCTTATCTCCGTGCCCTGCTCCAATATAGTGAATGACTCCACATGCCTTACTACAGGTTAGATACCTATAGGTGACACTAGAGAGACCATATTCTTCCTTCTTGAGTCTGGGAACAGTTTTCTTGAGGAGAGCAACAAGTTAGAGTAGGGATTCTTATATGGGCTATTCAATGTAGCCTGAAAAAAAACGATGCAAATATGGAATGGAAAAGTACCTCCACAGCATCACCTATCCTTATAAGTCAATGTTTGACCATTCAACAGGCCTTGTAACATGATTAAAGGCACATTCACATGGGTGTATTTTATGTCCATCATACTTTTACAGGTGTGATACGGACAGTATAAACCCCATTGTAAACCTCACATATATTGCATGTGCATTAAGAAAAAAATCAATGCATGTCCTATTTTGGTCTCTATCAGGGATTGAAATTGATCATTATTATCTATGGGATTGTGTAAAATTACAGCAAAAATACGGAGTTGCATGCATATTCACTGCATTTATACGCTTGTTGGCAGGAGACATTGGGTAGAAAAACATAAACATCAATTTGATCTTCTTGCTTTTTTGCACATGTGGAAAACACAGTGAATATGAATCTATATATATAAAATTGAATGTATGCGTGTGTGTCTGTCTGCGTGTCTGTTTGTCCTTTATGCGCTACTACACCCTTCATCCGATCGCCATGAAACTTTGGGAAGTTGTTGAGTACACTCCTGGGAAGATTATAGGCATAGTACAACTATCCTATGATAAATGGCGCGTGTGCGAGCGTCGGCGATAGTTATGCCCCCCCACGTAGATCGTTCTATTTCCAACATTGCCACTAATTCTCTCACTTCCCGATAGCGTAGAAACATGAAATATGACACAAGCATTGATTATGTCATAATTAGGAAAAGCTAATGGGTCCCAACTCGATTATTCAATTCTAGCGCAAAAGAACTAGCGTCCAAATTTTACGTACGGAATCTAATTCTCTCACTTTCCAATGTCATAGAAACTTGAAATTTGGCACGAGCATTGATTATGTCATAAATAGGAAAAGTTAATGGGTCCCAACTCGATTATTCAATTCTATGCGCCAAAGAATTAGCGTCCAAATTTTACGCACGGAATCTAATTTTCTCGCTTCCCAATATCATAGAAACTTGAAATTTGGCACGAGCATTGATTATGTCATAAATAGGAAAAGTTAATGGGTCCCAACTCGATTATTCAATTCTAAGTACAAAAGAATTAGCATCCAAATTTTACGTACGGAATCTAATTTTCTCGCTTCCCAATATCATAGAAACAGGAAATTTGGCACGAGCATTGATTATGACATAAATAGGAAAAGTTAATGGGTCCCAACTCGATTATTCAATTCTAAGCGCAAAAGAATTAGCGTCCAAATTTTACGCACGGAATCTAATTTTCTCGCTTCCCAATATCATAGAAACTTGAAATTTGGCACGAGCATTGATTATGTCATAAATAGGAAAAGCTAATGGGTCCCAACTCGATTATTCAATTCTAAGCGCAAAAGAATTAGCGTCCAAATTTTACGTACGGAATCTAATTCTCTCACTTCCTGATGTCATGTATATATATGAATGACTGTCTGTCTGTCTGTTCTTTATGCATTACTACACCATTCATATAAATCGCCATGAAACTTTGGGAAGTTGTTAAGTACACTCTTCCGAAGATTACTGGCATAGTACAACTATCCTACGATAGGTAGCGCGCGTGCGAGCATCGTCGACAGTTATGCCCCCCAGAAAAAGATCGTTTGATTTCCATCTCAAGCACGAAAGCAAAAGGCATTACGAGCAACGGGATGAGTGTTCAACCAGAAAATGAGGCATCCGTCGAACGTTTCGCAAGACAATTGCTGGATATTGAGAATGCTGAGGTAAAATGAAAGCTGTGCTGTGATTGGTTGCTATATATTATACTGCTGAGGTAACTTGAAAGTTGCACTGTGATTGGTTGTTATCTAGATATATAAAAACGAATGTATGTATGTATGTATGTATGTCTGTCTTCGCAGCAACGCGCGACGGGTAAGCTAGTGCAATATAAAAAAGCCCCATTCATGCATAACTATGCTCCGTAGCAACGAACATAGTTGCGCATATGGCCGTGTAAAGCTGCCCTCATACTTTTTCATGGCACAGTGCCACTCCTGTTGGTGTGCAAGAACCTCCTGTCAACTCCATGTACTTCCAACATTAGAGATGGCAGTCCCCAAGGTATTAGATATCAATAGACAGCACAGAGGACCCTCACAAATCAGTATACTATAGTATATTCTAGCCATATGCCTTAGGTTACTATGGTGTAAAAAGTGTTTGAAGAGGACCTATCATGTCCTCATGTCTGTTTTATAGCTTTGCAGCCGTGGCTCCACAGAGTTTACATTTACATCTTTTCTCTCTACTCTCCGCCCTCCTTCCCTGTACCAGCTCTTCTTAAATTTGGCTTCCGACACTTGGAATGTGTCAAGTGGGTGTTCCCCACGTCTCACTGTCAGTAAAATATGACATCACGCTTTGACATTGAGTGGTGGGGACCACCTACTTGACACATTCCAGGCATCAGGCGTTGAATTTAGGCTGTATTCACAGGGGCGATTTTTCACACACAAATTCTGCACAATTTCGGGATGGAAAGCACTAACAGGGAAAAAGAACCCAATGGGTTAATTAAAAATGTGATTTTGAACTCAGAACGATAGCCTGAGTTTGAATTATCGCTGCATGCCCTTATTATTATGCGATTCTTCTTTAGGAACCGACCATTATTTTCTATGGGAGTGTTAAAATAACGGATCACATTTGCAAGCCATGTGATTGTGATCCATTTTTAATGCTTGTCAGAGTGCTTTGACATTTGCGCTGCAACCTCCGTCTGGAGGTTCCGTCACAGATGTGGCACAAAATACCAGAAGAAAAAGTGAAACACTTGATGATACTCCAACGTGGCTGTAAGTCGCACAAGTGATCAGAGGCTTTTTTGATAGAAAAAAAGCCTCGCATCCACGGTGACATTGCACGTTCACGAGCGCGATCTCTGGTCCGGTATCGCGCTCGGCCACGTGTAGGTATCCTAAAGTTGAATTATTCATCCATTTTTGAATCCCCCTGTATATTTCTCTGGGTAGGAATTGGAGCTCTGTATAAAAAATGCTGTGTCAGCTGCTGTAAAGATATATTAGGAAGTAATCGGCCTATTCGATAGCAGGATAGTGTTCAGAGGTGGACGGTCACTTTAAGCTTAATATCAGTATTTTCCAGGATTATAGAGTACCGTACTTGTATGTATGTGAGTGTCCTGTGTTATCAGCCATTTAAAGGTACTCTGCAGGGCTTTTACTATTAATGAGCTATGCTTAGAATAGGTCATCAATAGCTTATTGGCGGGGGTCCACTGCTTGGAATCCTTGCTCATCAGCTGATGCCCGGGCCTACTGTCAGTGCAGACAGCCAGGAAACAGATTGGGCTGTCAACATTGCAGAGGCATGGTTTAGTACTACAAGCACAGCTCCCATTAAATTGACTGGGAGCTGTGCCTGCAGTACCAACCTGGGCCACTGCAATATGGACGATGCTATCTGCTTCCACATATGTCCTCACTGACGCTTGCCCGGCAATCAGCTAATAGGCAGGGATCCCGTGTGACAGACCCCGTCGATCAACTATTGATGACATATTGAGAGGAGAGGTCATCAGTAGTAAGATTCCCAGTAACCCCTTTCAGACAATTCCATAGATGCAATGTTTTTTCAAGTTTTTACCCATTCACTGAATTGTTGAAAACTGATAGGTTGGTGGGGGTTTGACAACAAGTACCCCCACAAATCCTGAGATTGGGAGGATTGCCACTCCAGGGTAGTTTTCTCGGAAATACTACCTGCACCGAAAGCCACACTAGAAAGGCAGCAGGTTCTTAGGGAGGTAAACAAGGAAGATATAGGGGCAGGAGATGAACAATGAACACGTGGAATCTCTGTGGGTAGAAATACAGGGAGAAAAAAAATAACAAAATCCTGATAGGGGTTTTCTGTAGGCCACCAAAAGCAACAGAAGAAATTGAAATCTTACTATTAAGGCAGATAGAAGAGGTGTCAATCCGCAACAAAGTAATTATCATGGGGGACTTTAATTATCCAGATATAATATGGGAAAACGAAACCTGCAAATCTCATAGGGGTGATAAGTTCTTGAGAACAATTAAAGATAACTACCTTACCCAACTTGTGTGGGAACCAACGAGAGGGAGGGCCATTCTGGACTTAGTACTAACTAACAAACCGGACCGAATAAAGGGGGTACAGGATGAGGGGCACTTGGGGAACAGTGACCACAATATAATCAACTTCCAGCTGTCATTCAATAAGAAGCCTTATCAGGGAGCGACAAATAAACTAAACTTTAGTAAAGCAAAATTTGATCAGCTTAGAACTACTATCGGTAACATTAATTGGGACAACATCCTCAAAAATATCAGTACAGAGGACAAATGGGAAAAGTTTAAAAGGATCCTAATCACTTCATGTGAACAGTTCATTCCCTTAAAAAAAAAAGAACCACAAGTAGAAGGAAACCAATGTGGCTCGACAAGACGGTAAGAGGGGCAATAAACGAAAAAAAAGAAAGTGTTCAAACTACTAAAGCAAGAAGGCAGCGAAGAAGTGCTAAAATCATACAGGGGAAAAAACTGAATATGTAAAGAAAAGATCAAAATTGCTAAGGAGGAGGCAGAAAGACTGATTGCCAAAGAGGAAAACAACCCTAAACTATTCTTCAACTATATTAACAGTAAAAGGATTCGCACCGAGAGCACTGGCCCTTTAACGAATAATGAAGGAGAAATCATAGAAGACGATGGGGGGGAAGGCAAATCTATTCAATGGTTTCTTTTCAAGTGTATTCACGAACAAAAAGGAAATGTCACATGAGATGCAGGGGAATAAAATGAACCCCCCGCTAAATATTGCATACCTAACACAGGAGGAAGTGCAGAGCCAGTTAAAGAGGATTAAAATCGATAAATCGCCGGGTCCAGTACACCCAAGGGTTCTAAGGGAACTAAGTGATGTGATAGCTAGACCGCTATTTCTTATATTTATGGACACAATCAAGACCGGCATCGTACCATGGGATTGGCGCATTGCAAATGTGGTTCCAATTTACAAAAAGGGGGCCAAAAGCGAGCCTGGCAACTACAGGCCGGTAAGTCTCACTTAAAGAATTGGAAAAATATTTAAGGGGTTTCTGAGAGACAGCATCATGGAATACCTCAAGGAGAACAACGGCATAACTCCTCACCAGCATGTGGTTATAAGGGGTCAATCATGTCAGACCAATCTGATCAGCTTCTACGATGAAGTCCGTCCTAAACTGGACCTGGGAGAGTCTATTGATCTATGTGGATTTCTCTAAAGCTTTTGACACCGTACCGCATAATAGGCTGATATATAAATGAGACAGCTTGGATTGGGTGAAAACGTGTGTATCTGGGTAAAGAACTGGCTCAGAGACAGAAAGCAAAGGGTGGTAATAAATGGTCCATACTCTGATTGGGCCACCGTCCCTTGTGGGGTGCCACAGGGTTCAGTATTAGGCCCAATTCTGTTCAATATATTTATCAACGACCCGATAGAGGGACTGCACAGTAAAATATCAATATTTGCAGATGATACAAAATTATGCAAATTAATTAATGCAACGGAGGACAATGTACAGCTGCAAAAGGCTAGATAAGCTGGGGGCTTGGGCAGAAAAATGGCAAATGAAGTTCAATGTTAATTAATGTAAGGTTATGCACATGGGCAGGAGAAACAGACATCACCAATATACACTAAATGGAGTACTGCTAGGAAAAAGTGATATGGAAAAACACCTGGGGGTATTAGTGGATTGTAGATTTAACTAGAGCAACCAATGCCAGCCAGCTACTACAAAAGCTAATAAAGTCTTGGGGTGCATTAAGAGATCCATAGGGGCGAAGGATGAGAATATTATTTTTCCACTATATAAGGCACTTGTCAGGGCCCCCATGGAATACTGTGTACAGTCTTGGACACCGGTGCTCAGGAAAGATGTTGCAGTGCTTGAGGGGGTTCAAAGAAGGGCAAATAAACTCATAAACGGAATGCGGTGACTGGAATACCCAGAGAGGCTATTAAAACTGAGATTATTTACCCTGGAAAAAGTATGGTTAAGGGGTGATCAAATAACTATGTATAAATACATTATGGGACAATACAGGATTTCTCCCATGATCTGTTTATACCCAGGACTGCGACGGTAACAAGAGGGCATGCTCTACGTCTAGAAGAAAACAGGTTTCATCACCAACACAAAAGGGGGTTCTTTACTGTAAGAGCAGTGAGACTGTGGAACTCTCTGACTGAGGATGTGGTGATGGCAAAATCCATAGAGGAGTTTAAAGGGGTTGTCCCGCGCCGAAACGGGTTTTTTTTTTTTTCAACCCCCCCCCCCCCCCCGTTCGGCGCGAGACAACCCCGATGCAGGGACCTAAAGGAAGCTTACCGGAGCGCTTACCTTAATCCCCGCGCTCCGGTGACTTCAATACTTACCGGTGAAGATGGCCGCCGGTATCCTCTTGCTCCGTGGACCGCAGCTCTTCTGTGCGGTCCATTGCCGATTCCAGCCTCCTGATTGGCTGGAATCAGCACGTGACGGGGCGGAGCTACACGGAGCTACACGGAGCCCCATAGAGGACTGCAGAAGACCCGGACTGCGCAAGCGCGGCTAATTTGGCCATCGGAGGGCGAAAATTAGTCGGCTCCATGGAAACGAGGACGCTAACAACGGAGCAGGTAAGTAAAAAACTTTTTATAACTTCTGTATGGCTCATAATTAATGCACAATGTATATTACAAAGTGCATTATTATGGCCATACAGAAGTCTATAGACCCACTTGCTGCCGCGGGACAACCCCTTTAAGAGGGAACTAGACGTCTTTCTTGAGCAGAAGGATATTACAGGATATGGATATTAGGTGACCAGCGGGTTGTTGTTCCGGGTCTTACATTTGGGTAGGAACTATCAAAGGTTGATCCAGGGATTATTCTGACTGCCATTATAGAGTCGGGAAGGAATTTTTCCCCCAAATGGT
Source organism: Eleutherodactylus coqui (assembly GCF_035609145.1). Classification (NCBI taxonomy): domain Eukaryota; kingdom Metazoa; phylum Chordata; class Amphibia; order Anura; family Eleutherodactylidae; genus Eleutherodactylus; species Eleutherodactylus coqui. Next base: position 190,967,633 of record NC_089839.1, read on the forward strand.
CTATTTGGCTTTTGCTTCTTGGGGTTTTTGCCTTCCTCTGGATCAACAAGGGGTTGAAACAGGCTGAGCTAGATGGACAATGTCTTCATTCAGCCTAACATACTATGTTACTATGTTACTCACTATTACTGTGGTCTTACAGTGAGGAGGAGATTGAATAGATCGATGGCCACACATGTGCAGCCACCACTTTATTCATTTTCTATGGTATTGCCAGAGATAGCAGATTACAAAATGCTTCGAGAAGCCACACAGAATTTAGGAGAAATAGGGAAATGGGACCCCCAGTTCTTGGGATTGGTGGGGGTCCCAGCAGTCAGACCCCAACAGTCTATCAATTTTCACCCATCTAGGTAATCGCTGAATCTCTGGAATACACCTTTAAGTTTAAGTAGAGTGAGTGTGGTGTTCAGCCATGGAATGACTGTCAGCAAGTGAAGAAAAATATGCCCCCGTGCTTATTACTTTGTTTCATATCTATCTTCGCTCTACCAAGCAAGCGCTATATAGTGTCATGTCTTGTATTATGGACCTTGTAAACCCATAAACAGGTTTTATCCTAGGGGGCTCTACCTCCACCTTCTACTTTCAATGCTCAGCTGAGCAGCTCATATAGCTCATTACATTAAATTCTCAAATTAACCACATCCATGAAATTGGAAAAAAGATGCGCAGTGCAGAGACCATTATGAAAATGTAAATGTGGATGATTATCGCATCGCATTCTGTATTTAGCGGAGATAGTTCAGCTCTTGCATACGTGGGACCGTAAATAACAGCTTTTAAAATCATAAACTGTGATAAAATTGAATTACAGGATTCTACTTTCATATCATAAATAGATTGGGGCTACATGGCGAAATACTGTATTGTACGCAATGAGTAGGGATGCGCGGTATGAAGTGCTGCTTGTGATAATAGTACGTAGAGGGAGACTTTTCTAATGCAAAAACTCCCAATTGGTGTTGAGCGAATCAAACCAGTAGAACCCTGTTTTGGGTCAAACTTTGCTGGCAATTCAATTTAGTGAGACCCAAAACCTCAGATGGTTAGTTTCTGCTGAATTGGAAGTTCATAAAAACCCTTTAAACAACACTAAGAGTGGTATCGATGTGGCTCAGGGGTTAGCAATGCTGCCATGCAGTACTGGGGTCTTGGGTTCAAATCTCACCAAGAACAACATCTGCATGAGGTTTGTAAGGGGGTTTCTTCCAAAAAAGAAACACAACGAGAATATGCAGTAGAAACTCCATGTAGTTACTGTCCTTCGTCAGATTTGAACTTAGGACCACAGTGCTAACCACTAAGCCAGCTCTTCCTTCAGAGGAGAAAGAAATATGGTGACTGTGTGTGTGGTTGTCTGTACTGTTGCCATGCAGTGCTGGAGTTCTAAGAAAGGGCAACATTTGCATTTGCTTTACAGAGTAGACACAGATATATCCTTGGTGAAATTTGAACCCAGGACCCTGGCGTTGGAAGGCAGCACTGCTGCATCTAAACTTGTTTTATAGTTTTTATGAACTTTTGGTTCAGATCAAACAGAACTTTTTAACAGAATTCAGCAAACTGGCTTAAGAGAACTTTTCAAACGTTCACTCATCTCTAGTCCCAACATATTTGTATGTACAGTCATGCATCTCTGTAGCATGAATGTCTGCCCAAACATTAGTTTTCCCTGATCATGTAAAAGTGCACACAATTACGGGCTTATTGTGTCTTTTAAGGCCACTTTAACCTGGCCTGATTACAGGGCAAGACTAGTTATTAGAATGTTTGTTTGCCCGATCATTGGGTCATCTACCGATCACTAGATGAATTAGCATGAAAAGCATGGTTGTAGGCAGCTCATCCCCCAGTGTGAGCAGGGGATGTACTGCCAACAGAGATTACACAAGGGATGAACGATCGTTAATCTCTCATACATAATGAGTGTGTCTGTGTGAAGGCCAGAAAGATGTGAGATGATCTTGTTGATCAAGAGTCAAACGATTCGCATTGAGCTGTGTAAAGCATCGCCATTGTTTTCAGTGGGACAGTAAAACACATTACATGGTGTGCAATATAAGGTTTCCCATTGAAAACAATGGGAAAAACTTGCTGACCCTCTAAAATGTCTGAAAGCTACGCCGGAGGATCGCTACTTCACAGAAGTGATGGGAGGCATTTTTGCCAGAAAAACACCTCGCTTCGGTGTGAAAACCACGCTGGGGAGCGCAATATTGGCCCCAGTTTCTTGACCCTGATCTGGATCATATTTTCCTCCAGCAAGTTTCAGGGTATTCTGTAGCTTCCTAATTGTATAGTGTGCACACATAATGAAAGAAACTAATCGGACACAAGTCATCAGCCTTGAATCTCAACCAGCTCTCTGAGTTATAATCCTCAGAGCCCTAATTTTATTGAAACACATAATACCTGCCCATTATGGGCGTGCAACAGATTACATCAGTAACATATACATATTCTTATTCGCTGGGTCATATAGAATTCCCTGCCTCCCTGCCCACCTTCTCTCAAGTCCAATGTAGTGTGGACTTTGTCCCCTCAGCATGCGGTCAAGCTGAAGGAATTTCAGTGTGTGTGGCAGTCCCTGTTCAAGAAGTTTCTGTGTGGGGGCAGGGCTGGGGAAACATCGAAGATGAACACAAGCAATACATATAGCACTGTGATTTAACTCTTTCCTTATACAGCAGAGCTCCACATTAGGCTGAAGTCACAAAACACACATCTTTCACCATGCCATTGTCCAGCAACTACCATAAGGAAATTATGCAGTCATTAGCCTCTATAGAGTCAAATCACTACAGCTGCGTAATACTTCCAGTTCATTACAAATCAATAGACATTTTACACTGACTAATCATCATGTCTACTACAACCCAATATCGCCCTCCTCCGTGTGTAGGTAGCTTTATGCAAGACTTTTCAGCAACTGATCTTCTAGTGTAAACAGACAGATGCGCCCTCATTCTGTATGCGGACGAACAATCATAGTAATGATCATCTACCCATATGGACATTATTAACAAGTGCTGATGAACATGCTCACTGGCATGGGCAGATGAACTACATATGTAAAAGCACCATTAGGCATCCCCCACACAGGCCACACAGCATCGTCGCGAGAAAATTGCAGCAATATTGCACCGCTGGTCCATGCATTTTCGCTGCATCTTTGTAGCACTACAAAGTTGCATGTGATGTTACAATCGCACAACTTTGTAGCATCGCATACAAGGACTTTTGGTGTGTGTGTGTGTGTGTGTGTGGGGGGGCTTGAATTATAAGCCCCACACCAAAAATAAACTGTAGCTGAAGGCCAAAAAAAAAAGATACATCACCTCTCCTGCACTGTCTGGGGCACAGCCACAGCTTCTCCCCAGGTCCCGGCACTGCTTCTCTTCTTCATCTTCTGGCTGGGGATTGAAAAATATCTAGCTACTGGAAGCGCTGGCTGTGATTGGCTGACTCTTAGCCAATCACAACCAGTGCTCGATGAATGGCTGTGATTGGTTCGATCACAGCCATTCATTGAGCACTGGCTGTGATTGGCTAAGAGTTGCATGCTACAAAACATTGCATGTGTGAAGAAACTCATAGGAAAGCATGGGCTTCACATACATGCGATTTGTAGCATTGTAGCAACACTACAAAATCGCGCGACTTTGTCACCCATGTGAAGGAGGCCTTAGAGTATAGGAAATATTTGGCAATTATTTTCTGTGATGTGTATCACTGGCCTTAAAAAAAACATTGGAATCTTTAACTTTTAAAACAACTCCCATCATTAGAACAATGAAAAGAGAGAGCAGAGAACACCAATTCTTTTTTACCATTAAGTCATGCCCCTTTTATGCTAAGTCACACTATTTTGGTCTCATCACAATAATAATGCCCCTTAGTGACCCTTTCAGAGTACTAAGATACCTTTAAATAATATTCAGAAGTCAGTTCTACACAGTGATATTGATTACAGTGTAGTTACCGCCAGTGATATTGATTACAGTGCAGTTACTGTCACATCCGTGCGGCACACGTGCACCACGCTCAGTGCAGACGCATGGTGACGTTCACACTACTGCAGTTGTTACCACTATGCACTGTAGAACAGTGCGCGCCACACCAGGAATATGCAAGACACTATGTAAAGCCTGTTCGGTAGAAGAGCACCATGCTCAGCATGGTGTAGGATAAAGTACACACTGCTGAAAATAGTAGGACACTACAGTATGCTGAGCAGTAGCACCCCTCCAGGGAGAAGAAAGCCTGGCCCTAACCTAGCAGGGAGGTCAAGGGTCCCTGCCTAAAAGCAGAGTCATCGCCTGGATAAAAGAGGCCCCACTGTCTTCTTCCTGGGCCCTGATTGTCCCTACAGAAGCCCCCGGAGAGATGAACTGACTCAGCAAAGCAATACAAAAATGAAAACAGAAATACAACTGAATGGTAAACCGCAGCACATATCTGGATAAGTAGCAATACACCCAGCACAGAGGAACACCACTCTCCAACAACTCCTCTATGGAACTAAATAAGCAGTGGTGAGCAAAGGGAGGGGTAAGAATATAAAGCTCTCCACACCTGAGGATTGGCAGAGCAACTAGAGAACCACACCCCCAACCTTCTCCCAGGAATGACTAATTATCAGCATGCATCCATGCAGCAAAGAGAGACAGCACCCAGCAGTCTCTGCACATGGTGCATTAACCCTTGACCTGCATAACACGGCGACAGGTCTTGGCCTGTGTTGAGGCCACCGTGCCATGACGCTGTCGTGACTAGCAAGCTGCAACAGTTACCACCAGTAATCACAGGTGATGGTTTCTCTGGTTGGTGATGTCCATTGTTGTTTTGCTTTTCTCTGGGTCAAGACCATCATGAAGAGTTTTTCAAGCCATGACTCCTCTCTTCACACTTTCCCCAAACTACTGCTTTCCCCAATGCACTACATAGTAATAATGCCTCCTCTGTGGCACCACAGTGTAATAGTGTCCCTACTTAGTTCTAGTACCCTCTCTGTGGCCCCTCTTAGTTGCAGTACTCTCTCTGTGGCCCTTCTTAGCTATATTCACTCCTGTGGCCCCATTTAAAGTGTCTACAGTTACGTACTTTGAAATGTACTAAATGCACACAGCACAGCTTCACTCCTTCCCCATCTATAGTTCCTTCTCTCATCACTCACTGAGCATCTGGAGCCAGAGGGAAGATTAAAGCTCTTCTGTGTGCAACACCTGTCATGGCCTGTGAGTGTGATAACAGGACACTGACTTTACTGCACAAAGTAGCTAGCAGAGGTGGGACTTGGCGGTGGTGGCAGCAGGTGGGACAGTTGCATGTCCTTCCGGGACAGTGAGACAGCTGCCTGATTCTGGGACTATCCTGCCAGATTGGGGACGGTTAGTACCCATGCTATTAGCACTATCTTGTCTTAAGATACAAGCTTCTGTACTTTCTTATTTTATCTTTATATTTGTTGGAGCTCCAAAAAAAATCTAAGAAAGTTTAATTTCCTTCATAAATGTGGCTTCTTGGGCTAATCTTCCTCATAAATAAATTATAAATTATACAGTGAGAACAAAGTGGATAAAATATAGCAGGACGGGTAAGTGCTGGTCTCCGGAGGCCATCTTCTAGGTCATCGTATAATTACTTCACTCACTTTGACTCTGTTAAAACTAATGAGTTACATTCAGGAAACAAACAGGGAAGGTAGAGGAGGAAGACGCATCCCGGAATGTGTTCTTTGTCTATTAACTAGGGTTTTGTATTTGAGTCTCTGTATATACAGATGCACTATTTTTGCTTAGTTTTACAATTAAAAGTTTATTTTAAGGAAAGTTAATCTACAAAGACTACCCCGCCCATTGTGAAATCCTCTACAGGCCTTATAAGTAAATACATTGAGCTCAGCCTTACTTGGACTTCACAGAGGGCATGGATGTATAGTCAGCTCCCCCCTTTCCCATTTGGGCAGGTTCCAGTGATCAGATAATGTATATGGGTGACTTTCCGTTAACAGCTGATCTTAGGGGAGATAAAGATTGGGCAGTTGAATGATCCTTTTGTTTTCAGGGAGATAAGCCACCACCAGAGGTATCTGGCAACGACTTTCTTCCCTTCTTCATTCTGAACTCATTAAGCCTCTGGATCTTCTGCTTCATTGAGAGGTCCCGGTAGGCTGATATCAAGAGCAGTGGACCATGCTGGCTCTGGGACCAGGAGGGCCAGGCTCAGCATTTTGTGAGTTACCATAATGCCCATGTCCATATACTCAGGCAGGGGTACTAGCAGGGAGTTATATCTCTTTCTGGCCAGATCAGTTCGGGAGAGAGCTGGGTATGAAAATAAGCTTTGCTGCCGAAAATAGTGCAAAAGCTTTGAGGATAACTTGTGAATCATCCAGGAGTTGACATTGCTACTAGAACCAGAAAGTTTAGTAAATGGAAGAATCAACTGGAGCAACAAAGGTAACAATCCAATTCCCATCTCTGGGTTTATTTCCTCTGACCGTTGTCAAGTCCTTTTCCTGTGCAATAGGTTTCTGAACAATACTTTTAATACTTTTTCTCCCATGCGATGGGCTTTATCAAATTCATACCCAGTAACTGGGTTATTCGGTCCTGCAACATATCCATACAGGCTTTGTGATTGGGTGGAGGGGAGAGGGAACAAGGTAGCGGTAGGCTTCGGGATTTCTCTTGTACAAAACCATAGGTTTTTAGTCTAAGCTTGGGGATTCCACACCGGTAGGGCAAAGACTATTGCATCCAAGCAGCACAAAAGGATAGACTCCAAACGCAAGTCCTCTTTCAAGCAGTGTAGCCTCACCTACCTTTCTTTCAATTTCAGTCTGCTGGGAAAAGTTCAGACCGAAGCTCATTCCCGCTCCCTCTTAAAATAAAAAAACAAACAAAAAAAAAACACGCTTCAATTTTACTCAGCAGGAAATACAAATTCTAAAATAATAATAACAAATAATAAAAGGAACAAGGCAAAGAAAGAACACATGCATGCTCAACCCAGCATGCGTTCGACAGCTATCTAATATGTATGATCACCGTTAAAAGAAGTTGGACTCGTGTTTCTAAGCTAAGTACACTCTACTTAAATAAAACATCTAATGCTATTATACACTGTCTTGCAATAATTAAAAGTATAGCAGCCCCAAAGAACTTACTGTAGCCGAAGGCCTAGTTTTGTTATGGTGACGCCAACACTCTGTCTGGACCCTCAGGGTTGTATACCAAAGAAATAACAAAGTTAAGTCCAGCAATAATTTAGAAAATCTGGGAGCGTACAGATTTACTAACTTTGGTATTTGAAGTGCAATTTGATTTACAATACTGTGTATATAATCAATTGGAACAGATACACGAAGATGAAGTACGAGGCAGGCAATTGAACATGATGAGAAGATACAGAGATATTGATTTGATTAGGACCTGACTTCACTGCTCTCTCCTTTCCTTTCTTCCTGAACTGGTTTGATTAGACAATTTTCCCACTAGCTGCTTTAGATGAACGATTGATTTAGATTTTAGTGAAGTGTATTTGAAGCAGAGGGACAAGTGGCTGAATGGCTAATCCTGGCTTTGAATTCACCAGGTAGCTATGACTCACTGTTTGAAGAAGATGGACCTCAGAAAGATACTCCTTTTTTCCTCTGTGGGGTGCCAAGGTAGTGGGTTTACATCTCACTCGACCTTGGAACAAAATGTGTTGAACTACTGACTTGCTCTCCTACGTGTACCTCCTCTTCGACACGACTGAACTGCAACCTCTCCTCTCTCACACCTGTCGGAGTCCGACTAAATGCTCACTGACTCCTCCTTTAATCTCCTCTGTTCCTTCCCCGCACTTTCTGGATTCCTCCCACTCTTACATAGGGACTTGTATTTTGGCTTTCCCGCTCTTGGGCTCTGCACCAGTGAAATTGAACCTGACTGTTAGCCAATGAGAGACCAGCTGACATAAGTGTTAAGCTCTAGTCATAGAAAAGAAGGTGAGAAACAGGTTCTCTTTTACAGAAGGCACCTTCTACATCCATGGGCGGCATACAGACAGGTGTGACAGGACAAGTGTGCTGTGAGTGTTCTGTAGGACCCGCTGGGCCACTACAAAAACATAGCATGAGGACAGTATGCATACCCCCTTGGCATGCACAATTTTGACAGCAGCATTTAAATGTTCCAGATGACATTTGAATGTCCTGAATGCCCCCCCCCCCCCATGAGATTGCAGGGTGTCACCGCGTCCTGGGGGGTTGCCATGTATTTCTGCCTATTAAGACATGCCTACAAAAATATAATATGCTCCAATACTTGATTACAAGTTCAAATCCCCTTATGGGACTTAAAGTAAAAATAAGTGAAATATAGTTTTTTTTTTAATGAGCCTTCACACAACTGCATCAATGGAAAAATAAAAGCCCGAACATGGAGACAAAGTAATTTTTTAAAAAGATATTTTTTTTTACAAGTACAACAAGAAACTATAAATTTGGTATTGTCATAATTATACTGACCCACAGAATAAAGTTATCAAATTATTTTTGCTGCAGTAAAACCCTTTAACCCTCCCTCCTCTGCAAATGGCACAAACGGTTATCTTTATTACCTAGAAATTTTAAAGGGTTTTCAGTGCATTATAAAGTAGATTAAATAGTACTAATGGAAAATATAACTTGTCCCTAAAAAAAACAAACTCTCAGACAGCTGTGCTGACAGAAATATATAAAAGTTAGGATTTGTTGAAAGCGGTGAGGAGAAAACAAAAATTAAAAAATGGCCGTGTCCTCAAGGGATTAAAGGGGTATTCCAAGCTTTTTGAACTACTAACTTATCCTCTGGGTCATGTACTGTCCTGACCATTAGAAAAACAGGGAGTGTAAAAAAAAGTGTGGCAGTCCCATCGATTTCAATGGGAGTGATGCCACAGCTGCCACTTCCTGTGATCACTGATGACAACATCTGGCCAGCAGCACTGACAGCGGACCGGACGATCAGCTGGTGGATGGAGTTCTCAAGTGACGGACCCATGTCGATCAGCTGCTGATGATTGGTCATCAGCTCAAAAAGCCTAGCCTAGACCTTTATTTAAATCCACACAAACACATAGAGAATGTGCAAACCCAATGAAGGTCTTGCCTTTGATCAGTTTGAAACCCTGAATCCCAGAGTTGCAAGGCAAGAGTGCTAACCACTGAGCCACCGAGCACTGAAAATGTATCCCCTTCCATAACCACACATACAGCACACGCTACAATGCTACCTATTATGAATATTCATCTTCTATAAGATAAATCCTGCCTGACTTTCTCTGTGGAGTCATGTAAATTTTTAATTTCTCTGTAAAAATATTTATCTTACGTTATACGAGCGTTAATAAAGTTTACGAGTCTCATTTGTCAAAGCTGGTTTAAAACATTATAGAGGAATAGCAATGAATGACTCAAGAAATACAGTACATGAAAAAGAGCGAAATTAGGGTTTAATGTTTCATTTTCCAAATCTCATTATCAGTTTATGATGTGAAATGCTTTAATAGTTTTCTTTAATGAAAACCAATTTTTAAATACCATATTTCAGGGGTGTCAAACTCATTTTCACTGAGGGCCACATCAGGCTTAGGCCCCCTTCACACTCAAAATTTGTGTGAGCATTAAGCAGAGAATAGAACCCATTGATGTCAACGGGTTTGTTCACATTTCTGTATTTTGCGAAGCTCCACCTCCTGAATGAGCCCAAATTTTCTCAGTGCTAAAGGCGCCACATAAAAGGAATTTCTGCTGCGCCATAAAGAGGAGGGCACAGAGAGTGTGCAACAGAGTTGAGGTGCTGCCAGGAGAGGTGCAATAGTCTGTGGAGGGCACAGGCTGTCCAGGAGACTAACGGAGAGCAGAGAGAACTGGATTGAGTAGCACTGCGGAGAGTGAATTAGGCTTGAATTAGAGTAATCAACTGGACTGCAACAAGGAGCACAGAGCGGTGGTATAGTTATGTTCCTGACCTACAGACAGTCTTGGGTTGGTAGAAGCTATAACTTCCACGCAATGTAATTGTAAGTGAGGCCGGCCCCAGTAAAACCGCTGGGTGTGCACGCCAATAGAAACAGTTGTTAGCAGGCCTGCTATAGAAAGAACTAATATTACGGACAATAACATTTTGCAAGTTTCTGGTACTTAAATCTAAGTTATGGACTGTGTTATTTAACCCACTAAGCACCAAGTGCGGTAAATACATGGCGCTTAGTCCTGGGCCGATAGTAAAATTGCGAGGGGTAAAACTCGCAAGTCAATTAGAGGCAGGATGGGTTGTCAGCTATTAGTGACAGCTGATAACCCGGAGGAGAAGGCAGGAGGGTTTTTTTTAAAACCCTTTCTGCCATTTCCTTCCCACTGTTTTCAAAAATACATTTTGTATTTGTTGGTTGCTCCACCTGCTGCATCATATCCTGTATACCTGCATCACCCACAACAGCACTGCTATAAAGAATTCTCCCTCTGCTGTGAACCACAGGCAGCAAAGCATAAAATCTTGTGTATTTTCTATAATGAAGGTTTGGGGCATAATACTTAGTTTATTACAGGGGATATTTATGAGCTGCACACAAGAGAGAAATCATTTCCTGATTACTTTAAGTGAGATGAACTTTTGACTCTCATTCCACTCTATACTTCTTGGTATTTCATGATCAGTAACTTAAATGGATTGTTCTATCATTTACAGTTTTCTCCTATACATAGGATTAGGGATAACTATCAAGTCTGACTGTTGGGATCCCCTCACAAGAGCTGGTTCCCAAGAATCCCCAAATAAATAGAACGGTAGTTGAGCATCTGCGCTGACGCTCTATTCCTTTCAGTGGGACTGCCGTAGATAGCCGAGCACTTGAACATAGTTATCTTTGGCAGACCCATTGGAATGAATGGAGCAAAAGTGTGCATGCTCGACAGGTGCGGAATTCAGACAGGGTGACACAGGATCCCCATTCTGGTGAGCAGTGGGGGTCCCAGTAGCTGGAACCCCACCTATTACTGTTATCTCCTATCCTCTGTATAGAAAATAACTGTAATGCCTCTTTTACACTGAACAATTCTAAATGGAAATCATTTGCACAAGTAAACAAGCTGGTGATGACACTAGGCAGATTTATCATTGGGAATCGTTCACTTTTTGTTCAGTGTTTCACATTCCTATGTTGATAGTTGGTCACAGGTTCCCCTTAGGGCGCATGTCCATGGCGGATTTGAATTCTGCGATCCGCGTGGGGCACCTGCGCGAATGATATGGAGTTCAAGCCGCCCATAGACTATTCGTGAGCACTCGTAGCTTAATTAAAGCATGCGGGTTTGTTTTCTGGACCTTCTGGTTATCGGCTGGCGCGCCCACCCACATGCACAGAGGAGACGCCGAACGACCCACACGCATCCGGACTGGTAAGTAATGTCCTCATGTCGGGGACAGGGTGGGATCCCATGGCGGGGCTCCCGCCCATAGAAAACAACCCGTCCGTAGACATGAGGCCTTAAGGTCATCTGAGAGGGGCCCCACCCTAATGCTTGACTTTTTATCTCACAGGGTATATATATTTTTGCAAACATTTATTTTTACTGTTTCGGTGCATCTAAAATAAAAATAAATTAACTTTACAAAGACTTAATTTAAAAAACATTCATACCGTCTTGTGGATACAGCTCCTATGCACAGCTATGTGTCTCCATGCTTTCAGAATACAAAAAAAACTCTGTATATAGCCTCAGCCCAATCTTTTACTTTCTGTAGGTTAGCAAGAAATGGAGGCAGAGGAGGGAGTGAAGTAACACTTGACTGCAGGATCTGACAACACACAGGATTTATTTGTAGTCTGTTACCATGGGAACACATGGAAAGCACTTATTTCTAGCATTGATTTCCTTGACTGGTCATTTTTTTAATGTTGTCTTCTATCCTTATGTTTCTCACAGATTATTTACAAGAGGCCAGTAAATCCTAGAGGATGAAGTTGAAGCTCTTGATTAGTGATAAGTGATTAGTGGAATAATTGGTTTGTGTTTAGGCTGATTTCTCGGAAATCTTTGTAAATCAGGACAGCTGATTCCGACGCTTATTAAAGTCAATGAATTTAAAATTCTGTTTCATTAATTTGCCCTTCAGAAGGTCCCCAATGCAGCCAAAGCCCCCAAAATTGCATGGAAATACAGACACACCGTGTTCCTCCCACAAATTTGTCAAAATAGTGTATAGTGGCGTGGGGAGTCAATTGTAGCACATGGGTGTCTCTGAATACAAAACAAGTCCCACATAGGGTATCCTAGATCAAAAATTGTGCCAAGGAAGACAGCAGGTGTGCTGCTTGTTTTAAAAGCAATGTCATAAAGTTTGCAAAGGACAAATTCTACTAGGTGAACAGAACAGCCAAGCACGGACCTTCTCCAGCTGTAAAATTACAGGTGTTTCTTATGCTTTAGAAAATTTTGAAAAGTAGAGAGGGAATGCTCATGGCCAACTGGTGCATACTGACTGCTTTATGCCTGCAACTGGGAAGAAGAGGATGTGGTGGTAGTTGAGGCATGCTGCGCCATCCACTCTAGGACCTATTCTGCATGCTGTGGATGTAATGCGCGGGCAGAACCACTTTTAAGGAATAACAGTGGCTTGCCTCGCCTCCTGCGGAACGTGGAGCTGTTTTAGTGGGAGCAACTTGCAGTGCCAACTTGGCCCATCCTCTACCACCTTCACCACCACTGACATGTCCCCTTGCTTTCTTCATGTGTCCTGTTTATTTATATTTAGTTTTGTTTTACTTTTAATGTAGTTTTATGTAACTTATTAGCTAACTTTGTAGTTTGCAGAAAACCACTACCAGCTGCGTAGGGTCTGCAAAAACTTCGTAGTAGCCGGACTGGTAACTTTGAACGATGTCTAAGGCCGCTGACACACACTGTGTGTATTTGCTGTTTCCCTGTTGGGTTTTCTTATTGTTTTATATTAACAAATAAACAACCACTAACTAAATAAGCCACAATCCCGGGGCGCCTAATATGTGAGAACAGAAGGCCACAGAGTTCAGCTTGTATCTTTGTAAGCTGTCCCTGTTTAACACAGCGTAATTGAATTTCTCAAACCCCACTTCTAGCTGTGTAAGGTCTGCAAATAATTCATAGTGGCCTGACTTGTGACTGTACAATGTCTGAGACTACTGACATGCACTATATGTATTTGCTTTTCTTTTTGCTATAGTAAC